>NW_023339674.1:24447587-24448427 GCF_004916995.1 Morone saxatilis | reverse complement strand
GTCTTTCCTAATGTTGTGTAAGAATTTAGCGATGCAGCTATCACAGCTCTGTTGTGCTGCATGAATTCTTTATTCTTGTCTAATTACATCAGTCGTTTCGAACTGTAAAGAGAAATTGTGTTTGTGTTTTTACGCTTGTCAATACCTTTTCTAGAAATACAATCACAGAAAATTAGACTGTCTGTTTTGATGGATGATAATGCACATGGTAATGTGCTGTATAACTGAGTGCCCATTACCCTTGTTTGGTGCATCCCCTTGAGATAAAGTTTTACTGTCTTGTCTGTCTGTATATCTTCATTTATAAGATTCCAGCAAGAAGTCTCACATCTGGCGGCTTCCCTAATCGGAAGGTTGTTGGCTTCCAATTAGGAGAGCCGCCAGATGGTGAGACTTGGTGCGCTGGATAATCGTCGTCTAATCATGATGAAATATACTAGACAATGAGTGTCTGAATGTTCTCCATAAACATTTATCTCAATAAGAAGGAGATAGCATTCCAAACAGAACGTGTTGTGATATGGTGTCTACTCAGGTATTTTCTACAGCACATTACTCTCAACTAGGTGGTAAATGAACTCAGTATCAGAATGAACAGTTTAATTTGGGTACTGATGTGAGTATTCAGTAGATAAAGGTATTGCCAATTGCGTAAAATCACAAACACAATTTCTCTTATACATTCGGAATACAGTACTGATGATTATTTAACAGGAATAAAGAATTCATGCAGGCACAACGATGATGCTGTGATATGCTGCATCGCTTAAATTCTTACACGAAAACATTAGTATAGACCTGAAAATATAATGGATTTAGTGTCTGTAATAGCAGTAGCTT
>NW_023339674.1:24443258-24447562 GCF_004916995.1 Morone saxatilis | reverse complement strand
CGGAAGGTTGTTGGTTTGATCCCCGGGCTCCTGGTGCCACATGTCGAAGTATCCTTGAGCAAGATACTGAACCCCGAATTGCTCCCGATGGCATTCATCACATGTGTGAATGTGTATGAAATGCATTAGTTTCTGTTCTGAGTGACTGAGTGAATGTTTGTGAAAGGGTGAATATGGCATGTAGTGTAAAAGCGCTTTGAGTGGTCAGAAGACTAGAAATCCCCCTAGAAAGGCGCTATACAAGTACAGGTCCATTTACCATTTACATCCCACAGAAGCCTTTAGAAATATTACAAACTTCAGGTAGTCCAAATGGTCCATACTTATGGACCAAGTATGATGGGTATTTGTGCTTTTCATCTGTCATATTAATAAGCAAATCCGTGTCATCTGAGCACATAAAAAAGAGGCTGTTCTGTTCCTTTGCTCCCCTACTTTAAAGATGTGACAGAAGAAAATGCATGCTTTAAATACGGATATGAGGCTAAACCAAATAGAATATAACGAATAATATATAAATATATAATAAAAATAATAAAATATAAAGTAAAAGCAGTATGAGGTGATTCATGATCCCACTTTAGAGCTGACGGCTTCTTATTTTCTATCCTCCTCCTCTGCTGACACGTCCCAATGAGACAGACTGCCCTCCTAAAGCTGTACATCATGCTAAATCACAATTTTATCTTTATTTTAGATACATTTTAAGATTAATAACATCACATAGGCTACTCTGTATCAGCCATTTTACACTGATAACTTTATGTAAGACACTGTTATATCAAATTCATTTGGAGACCATCATTCACTCTCCTTTTAGATCTGTTTTGGTTTCCATTAACTCCTGAGTGAAATATCTGGCTCTTTAGCTGCTAAATAAATAAATAAATAAATAACATAATATTACCTTACCCATAATATTAACTCCCTAAAGCAGCTTTAAGGAAGTGTAAAATGTGTTTAGGTGTAACCTGATATATAAATGTGAACTTCCTCTTGTTTTGGTTTCATGGTCCACAACTTTACTTTAATTAATGCAATACTTTCTAATGATTGTTTTATATCTGTTAACTTCATGTGAAATCTTTGTCAATTGAATGATAAAATAAGCTTTTACATATAAAATGGTAAATAAAGCTGGAACATAACCAAATTGGCTGTCACCTAAACGTATGTTGAATCTTTATTTGATAAATTACAATGCGTCGTTCACTATACAGGGTTAGTCTAAAATTGTTGAGGTTGTTAAAAAAAAAAGAAAAGAAGTTGAAGACGTGAGATTTTTAAAAAGCATACAGTCAGCAGGTAAGCTGAGTTTTTTTAAATGAACATCAAAAGGTGAAAAACTGTTTTGCCACCCATCCTCCTCCTCTAATTGGTCAGAACGGCCCAGTGGAGAGCATGGTCCAATATGAGGCTCACTTCGCTGCAGACGGCGGCGCGGCTCAGTCTGCCGCCTCGCTGCATCCAGACGCACATCCACAGTGCTGCCGACGGAATTAGTGAGCTTTTACATTTTGGAACATGTCCAAGCTTAGTCCGGTAGGCGTTGCCTGATAAACGTATGAAGTGGACGCCGAAATTCTACCCTCAGCAGCTTTTGTGAGATGTTCTGCATTTGCCATGGCAAGAGATCTGTTTCCATGGGGGCTCTTCAGAAAGCCTCTGTACATTCAGGTAAGCTTCTGGGAAATCCCTCTTCACTCCGGTGTAAAGTCGAACTGGGAATCTACCCCGGCTCTGTCTGTGTACATCCTCACAGCCTACACTCGGATCTTACCGGTAGATATAAGAGGCGATGCGACTGATTATTATTATTATTATTATTGCTTATACTACTTTATCATTTGACCTTCGTGTTGCATATGCGTTGGTGGTAAGTCGCAGGTGTTGCTGTGTAGGGTTTTCAGAATGAATCATAAAGTCACTTGATGCTCGACGGCTCGACAAGAATCAACCATCCTCCTGATCCCCGTTGCTGTAGCAACCACGTCCATGATACAGCTGGTACAGTCATACATTCAAAAGAGGCTGTTTCTGAGGCTGTAAAACTTTATTACCAGCTTACATTACATAATACATTTACAGTCTCCATCCTTGTTTCTTCTGTCTCATGTTGTTCCTATATATATTGCTACATGCAAGTAATCTCAGGATAAGTCATGCTTGTGTGTTTTGTGCTTTACCATCATTCACTAAGATGAATCACTGCAATTCATGTCATTAAATCACAGATCAGTATTTGATATGATGCTGCCCTGGTTATTCTCATCTGGGAAAGTGTTGCAGAACATTATGTAACAGCTTGATGTGAGTGAAAGTCCACAGTGGCATTGCTCATAAGTAAAATGAAACTCTGCAAGGGAAGTCCCCTCAAGGACATCTGGAGATCTCACATGATCCAGAGAGTTATATGTTAATAGAAACTCTTGTTGAACACGTTCCCTGGCTGACTGAATGGTGAAAAAAGAATGCCTCCCTCCCTACATCAGACTATCCCAACTCAATATTTTGCTAATTGTATCCATCTTGGAGATATTCGGCCATTTGCTTTACTAATTTTCAAACAGTGTCGTCTCAGCAGCTGCTGCGATCGTCCTGACGGTGCCCTTGCATGTCAGAGACAAAAACTGTCAAGCGCAGTGAGAGAAACAGGCAGTCTCAAGGGACAGCCACCAGCATCGCTCAGTTTTCTAGGCCACCTCAGCCTTCCAGTGACAACTTAAGAAGTGTCATTCAGTGATCCTCGGAGAGAAGCTATTTCCACTGAAGTATAAAAACTGACAAGTCCTGTAAGCTGGAAATATTAGTCTGGTTCATATGCAGATTCTGCATGTCTTCATATTTCACAATCAAGTACAGATATTGCATAAAATAGAAACGCGTTTGATTGAGCGCAATTATTCTGCACATGCTAATTTCTCCTTAACAAGTGGTCAAAAGATCCTCTTGTCTCTTATGCTTTAAACTGCAGAGATGCTTTAAACACTTGACAGTTTAAAGGTCAAGTGTGTAAAAGCATGTAGTGGCAATTGATAACTTCAGTGTCCATTAGTAAAGCAGATACTGTATGGTGACATATATAGAGACTCATCTTCATTAAACCCCATTGCTCGTTCTGAAATCACTTTTTGGCCGCAATTTCAACAATGACCGAGGCATGTTAAAATCTTTTTTTTTAAAGTCTCAATGTTGTTGTTTTTTGTATTTTACATTCATTTTTAATAACCTATATTTGAAGCAGCAACAGGGAACTTTCATTTTGTGTGGATTCTGGCAGCCCCTGTGGACAAAAGGTGTAGTGTTTCCACCGCCTCTTCATATGATCTGACCACGTCCAGCCCGGTGGCAGGCATTAAGAAAAACAGTAGAAATAGTCAGTGTTCCAGCTCATGGTCTTGTTTGTTTATGTAGTCATATAGATCAGGGTTCTCCCACTTTTGTGAGAGTGAGGGCTACCTAAATGGAGAAAATTGTCGGGAGGGCTACTGTGCACACTTGACCAACATCCATGTTGAATTGCTTTCAATAGAATAGCATAGTCCTGTGTATTTTCACCTTAAGTCATTTTCATATACAGGGTTAAACCAAGTAGAGGTGGAATTGCGAGTGTGGAAGCTATAATATATATATATTATATATATTAATATAATATAGTTTAACTTTACTTTTAACATTGAAGGATCTTATGAGAAACCAATCAATTTAATCAGCTTACAAAGTAAACCAATTAATTGATGATCATGAAAATCTAAAAGTGAAACAGCAAGGGCTTACGCCTCCATTTGGGACACAGTATGAACAGCAAATGCAGAAGGGAAGAATAGGGAAGTATGGTTATAACTCAGAACACGGAACAAAGGCTAGTCTCCATAGACTTTGATAATTATTAAAAACGTGTATTTACATATTTTGTTTGTATAGCACCAATTCATAACAAAAAAGTTATCTCAGGACACAAATAGAGCAGGTCTAGACCATACTCCCTATAAAATGATTTACAGATACTCAACAGTTCTTGCCTTTGGGTCCAGTCCTGTTTTTTTAATATCCCACAATGCAGTGCATTTTATAGACGCAATTATCATTTGGTATGAATGAAGGTATGAAACCAGAGCTCAAAGAACATTCATGTTTGTTTTATTCCACTTTAATGAAGTATTGCAATTTTCCAATAAAATATAGCATCATACAAGGAGTAATGGATGTGCATCAACATTATCTAACATTTGAAAACATGCCATCTGCAGTTGGTAAAGGTTAGTTTAAAGCAATACTATATGCTTGACTGGATACTATTGAAG
>NW_023339674.1:24440976-24443158 GCF_004916995.1 Morone saxatilis | reverse complement strand
TTTACAGAGACCCAACAGTTGCCATATTTGACAAAATGGAACCCATTTGTATAGTTCCATGCAAGTGTTATGAAAAAATATATTGATTGAGATTACAGAACATGCTGTGTGGGCACAACATAGGCCACTACTGTTATAGAGGCATGAGTGTTAAATTAAGACTGTTTCATAGACTGTTTCATAACCAGTTAAAAACTCCTTGTAGTATGTTTAACAGCGATTGTTAAATCATATTTCTTTGTACAAAACCCATCAGCAGTGGTGGAAGAGAAGGGTTTAAAAAACAATTGTCTCCAAAATGGAGCATTTCATCATGTGCTGATTCAGAAGTTGAGATAATGACAAGCTTCTCTCTAGACGATGGAACAGCATCTTTAATTCCTGATCATAAATAAGTTGCACAAACTGCCAACTGTTGACATTTAGTTGGCCCTATCACAACTGCTTCCGCATATTAATGCAACAAAACCTCAGGCATGCATTCCACATTACAGACAGCAATAAAAGTTATATATCACTACAAATAATTTGGTCTGCATTTAATTTGATGATTTGATGATTTATTATTATATTTATTACCTATTAGCTGAGTTGATGTTGAGTCACACCAAATTTATGTTGGAGATCAGTCTTTACCAGCCCCATACGAGGATTTTTTGCACGTTACAGCTCTAACTTGTTTTTTCAGATATGGGAGGGGGTTTCCCCTGACAGGAAGCTGCCATCCTTGCAGGGATAACACATGCCTGCGCTACTTGTGCATTGTTTGTGTGTGAATGCTCTTGATGTTAGATTGTTCCATTTGCAGCATCATGACAGACAGGACAAACTGCTGATAAAGTAATGCTCACATGTGTTAATGTCGCAGGATTGAGTCAGCATGGAAATGCGCACTTTGTATGTGCATGGAGGGGTCTGGGTGTGTGTGGTGGGGGGTTGCCTGCTGTCTGGACTGATGAGTCAGATCTTTGTGGTGTCTGTGCAGACAGTGTGCATCCTTTTTCCTGCAGACAAGTGGAGAGGCATGCTGGACTGCTACTGGCGCGTAAACTCTCCAAGGTGGTTCTTTTCCTCAACATGTTAACTGGATCACTCTTTATGCACATACTGTATTATCTGTTTACCAGTGATATTAGGGAAAATCTGCATAAATATCTCTATGTCATTCACTCCCCTCAGCCCTCTCCATCTTTTGTTTCTCTGTTTTCATGTCTTTCTCTGCACAGCAGCCCATTAACCGGCAACCGCTGAGGGATAGCTTTATAATCATGCATAATGGATGAATGTGCAGGCTGCAAAAACCAAGTGTCAGAACAGCATTGTGCTGCTCTTGATCAGCTTTAATCCCCTCTCTGCTTCACTAGCTCAACATCAGGTAGCACTTTGTTACCGTACAATATGCACTTGATTCTTTGTGTGTCATTTCACAGACCTTTAGGGTTAAAATGGTCTGAACACACAGGCTCCCTAACATTTAGGGCAGTGGGTGGGTGTAGAGGAAGGAGTTCAACCGGATCAAGACAGACCGTTTCTTTCCACCCACCTCAGCATACAGCCACAGTTCCCAGTCAGTCTCTAATTAATAGCTGTCACAGTAGCCACAATCAATATCGCCTCATTAGCCATGTTTGTGCAACTCTCTCCCTTCACAAAGGGGTCAATACATAATCCCAGAGACAGAAATGCACCGGCCAGAGCTGAAATGAAAGCCACAAAACTATCGATTGGAAAACGGCCGACCATACATTTGTTTCCCCGGTAGATTGTTATATCCATAATGCTTTTGCTGTTGATGCATTTTACCTACGGAAAAATCAATGGGAGGTACGCGCAGCACTTACTTGTGTGGTCACTGCTGTTAAATCTGCTGTGGGTCTGCATGGTCAGATTTGTAAGTAAACCAATCAATAAACAAAGCAACAGAAATCATATTTAAATGAATGGCTTGTCATTGATAATAGGATCATTTTCTATTTCTGTGAGGTGTTTGTATAGTAAGATGGTTTGTATGTACATAATATAGGCTATATAATATATCGATTTTTATAGACTTGCAATTAAGATGGGAATCCAGAAAAGACAAACGAGGTGTGAGCAGATGGGAATCAAAGATGTGAGTGGTAATCAATTAGAAATAAATGACCCCAGTGCAACTCAAACCCTTTCTGCTCTGTGCTCCAAT
>NW_023339674.1:24420346-24440876 GCF_004916995.1 Morone saxatilis | reverse complement strand
TGTGTCACATTTAGGAGGATCTACTGTCAGAAATGGAATATAATATTCATAGGTATGTTTCCATTAGTGTACAATCACCTGAAAATAAGAATCGTTGTGTTTTTGTTTCCTTAGAATGAGCTGTTTTTATCTGCAGAGGGAGCGGGTCCTCTTCTATGGAGGCTGGCATGTTGAACTGCCATATTTCTACTGTAGCCCAGAAAGGACAAACCCAACACTGACTCTAGATAGTGTCTTTTTCAATTTTTTTTTTTTTTTTTCATTTGTCCTACACACATCGTTTTTTTTTTAATTCCCAGGTTGTCAAATACAAACACAAGCGATGTTAGTTGCAATTTGCAGCTTCACATAAACAAGCCTAGCTATGTGCCAGTGTTGTATTTAGAGTGTGCGAATGCAGGTTTGAAGATATTCAGTCTTAGAAAGATTAGAATATCTTTTTTGAATACAATCCTGTGTAACAGCAGATGTAAACTGATCTGCCTGGTAGCAATGGCAAATAAATATACTCACAGGTTTTTTCCTCAAAGCAAGAAGATAATATAGACTAACATGAGATTAAAACCCACTGCATGGACAGAAATTAGATTGCAGAGTCACATATAGAGGATGCCTGAAAGCTTGATTTCTGCATTATGTGTGGTGTCGAAAGCAGAAAATGGATAGAAAATCCATTTAGTGACAGATACAAATGACAGATACAAATGTAATCTTTTTTCAACATTGAAAATAATCCTGTGCTTCTAAGTTTGCTTTCATTTATTAGGTTGTGTATGGTAAAAGAGCAAATTGACCACCCAGATATTTTCTGTTAAACTGTAAAGTTGGGTCACAAAGATCCCAGAGGAAGGAGGATGAAAGAGGATGGAGCACAGTTTGGGTATAGAGACTTGTGCCAATAAAGAAAATTGGAACTGAAAGGGGCAGAGGGTAGAAGCAGGGGGAGTCCATCACTGTCAAGCCCTGAGTGCAAAAATCATTCATAAAAGTCTGTTATTTTTCTCTAATGTTCTCCAATTGGAGGAATGCCATTATGGATGCAAGCAGACTGTATTTGTCAGCTGGGGATTTAGAAAGAAAATCAAGACAAGGTAATGAGTCTGGAGTCGCTCTAAATGTCCCACTGTTGCCGTGCCAGGCCACAAACAGCATTTACTGTTAATTACTGAGCACCTATTTAGAAGCAATTGCCTTAATGATGTAGTCTGCGATACAGCTCAGTTTGGAGCTAATTTGTATTCCACTTACATACTCATAGCCAAATGACTTTATTGTAAACATAAATTAAGATTGTAATATTGACTTAAATCTATCTATATTATAATTATTAAAAAATTAAAAATGTTTTATATTAGTTGTAAGGTTGAAAGACCACATACTGGGAAAATAATAGTCAGTTTCATTAATAATGGTCCAAAGATGTTGGCCAAAGTTGTTAGTCTTTCCAAGTGAACTAAGTTTAGATAAGACTGTTAAGTTAAGTAAATTAAAAAGTTTAGTATTGTGTCATTTATCATGTTTCATTGTGATATCAGCAGTGTACCTTGGTGTTCAACAGAGAATTCACTGTGTTGATATCTGTAACAGCTACATCAGAACAGAGCTGAATGCTGGTGTTTTCTGGTCTGTTCTGATACTTTTTGCATTCAGCTTGGCCTTTAAAGCTGCATTAATTAATATTTTGATATTAACAGTGGATCAAATAAGTGTGTGTAATGTCTTAGCAGTCATAGTGAAGAACTGACCGAGAATTATCCCCTGGCTCTGCAGTTCCCCCTCAGCGTTTTAGTGTCTTTCTGCATTGTTTTGGTTTTACAGCCCAACACTTTACTGTTGTAGATCACTCACCGCTCTCAGCAACCTTGTTTTTGGACATAGCAGGCAGCTGTTTTTAGCAAAAAAGCTCTGATAAAATCAATGTGCACAGCAATTGAGAGCAAACAGACAAAGTTAGTGACTAGGGGTGAACATAGAGGGGTAGCTGGTTGGTGGCGGATGTGTAAATAGGCAACTTTCGCCCTAGCAACTTTAAAGGTGATAATCCGACAATATCAGTGCTAGTGCTGTGATTGTGGGACATAAAATTTGATACTTTATTAAGTCCTGTATTGTGCAAGTCCCCAGACCTAACATTGCCTGTAAGAATATTCAGGTCAATGCAAAGGTCATTGCTTTGTTGGAAAACTTTTAATAAAGAAAGAAAAAAGGAACTGACATAAAAGCCGTAGGCAACAAACATGGCTCCATCCTCTCCATTGAGAACTCCATCCTCAAGTCACCCTGGCCATTTTAATGCACTGAAACCTCCACAGATAACAGAGTGTATTGCAAATAATTTATGGAGTATTGAGACAGTTTTCCTATTTAGAACACTTGTGTTATACCACATGTATATTACGGAATCTTTAACACAGGTTTTATGTCATTTTCAAGCTTTTATTCCTTCTAAAAAAGAATTGAAATGTTTCCAACAGGCCAGATTTTCCTACCTACGTATGAAGTACCTGTTCTTCTCCTGGCTGGCAGTGTTCGTGGGAAGCTGGATAGTGTACGTAGAGTACTCTTCCTACACAGAGCTGTGTCGTGGGCACGACTGCAAAAATTCAATAGTGAGTATTTTATTTCTCATATACATCAACTCATCCAGACCTTGTCCTATATTCTCTACTCCAGATAATATTGTTGCTATTCAAGTTCCCTTTTTGCAAGTTTACAGTACTTCTATTTGTGTTTTTCAGTGTGACAAATACAGAAAAGGAGTCATTGACGGCTCAGCCTGCAGCAGCCTGTGTGAGAAAGACACGCTTTACCTGGGGAAGTGTTTCACTGCCAAGCCCAAGAGCCAGGTCAGTCTTCTTTAAAATCACACACTCCTCTCAGTCTGCTTGTCATTAATCGGGCTGCACCTCAGGCCTAGCTTGTTTATTTTAGGTGTACTCAGGGAGCTGGGGCGACCTGGAGGGAGTCATTAAGTGCCAGATGGAAGAGGCGCCTCATTATGATTTGGGAAGTGAGATGGAGCCAAGGAAGGAGGCTGCGGCCTTCAACAAGCCCACCAAGGGGACCTCTGTGGAGAAGTTCAGAGAGATGATCCTCAACCACCTAAAGGTCAGGAAGCACTCATTAAACACTGGATAGACTAGAATCCAACACTGAGTTGGTCTTAAACTTGTTTTCATTCTTTACAGGCTAAAGTGGGGGATCAGGCCAACCTCGCAGACCTGGCAACCCAGGTATTATCCATAACAGATGCCAATAAGGATGGACACATCTCACTGCCTGAGGCTCGCTCCACGTGGGCTCTGCTGCAGCTCAATGAATTCCTCTTAGCTTTAGTTCTGCAAGACAGAGAGCACACGCCCAAGTTACTGGGCTTCTGTGGAGACCTGTATGTGATGGAGAAGGTGCCATATTCTCCGCTGTACGGGATCAGCCTACCCTGGATCATAGAGGTGTGGATTCCTGCCGGTCTGCGTCGCAGCATGGACCAGTGGTTCACCCCCTCCTGGCCACACAAGGCCAAGATCTCAATCGGACTGCTGGAACTGGTGGAGGACGTTTTCCACGGCACTTTCGGCAGCTTCCTCATGTGTGACGTGAGCGCTACCAGTTTCGGCTACAACGATCGCCATGACCTGAAGGTGATGGATGCACGGTACATTGTTCCTGAAGCAGTCTTCCAAGAAGGCATTAGGCAGCAGCGCTGCGATGTGGACGAGGATTGTCTCTACGGGGCAGACTGCCTCACTTCCTGTGACCTCACAAAGCACCGCTGCACACCCGAGGTCGCCAGGCCAAACTTAGCCAAAGCCTGTGAAGCACTCAAGGACTATATTCTCAGAGGTGCTCCATCTGACATGAGAGAGGAGCTTGAGAAGCAGCTGTACGCTTGCATCGCACTGAAAGGGTCAGCAGAACAGATGGAAATTGAGCACTCACTAATTCTGAATAATCTCAAGACTTTGCTATGGAAGAAAATATCTCATACTAAAGACTCCTAATGAATAAACAAACAGGCACAGAGACCGATTCCTGTCCCATAAAGTTTTTAAATATCACTGACTGTTTTCACTGTGGAAACAAGTATACGATTCCCCTTATATTCACCTGTACATGTATTACTGATGTATTTTATCTTTAAGCAGTTGTCAAGGAATGTCACTTTCATATTAAATTATGTAATACGTAAACTTTAATATACAATATATAAGTGCAATTTTTTGAAACTGACAAATCAATAAATTTTACTCGTCTAGTCTTTTGTGATTTTTCATTCACCTTTACTTGAACCGCTCCCATTTAGACAAAAGCCACTCAAAAGACAACTTGTGTCTGAAATGCAAATCAGCCTATAAACCACAGTGCCACTGAGTGGTTAGGATGCATTAAAACTACCATATATACAAGTAAAAATCCCCAAATAAAAAGGGATCAAGAGGCCCCTGATGCTGCTAATAAAGCATACATGAAGTGCAATATGACAAAGTACACAAGAGGATTGACTCTTTTTCGATAGATTTATTACGAACAAATTCTGTATCTGGAACAGAGCAGACCGACGCCTCAGTCTGAAGCCTCCTGTTCCTGAGCCCGGAGGAAGCTGGCCTTCTTCTGGGCGACACGGTCTTTCCTCTGGGCCAGAGAGAGCTTGGCACGGTTCCACCTAGGTCACAAACGAGCACAATTAGCATTTGCAGTTTTTGGAATACTCGTAGCAGAGCTGCTGCGTAAAGACCAGTTCAAAAAGATATTTTTAAGATGTCTACAGATCTCACCTCTTCTTCTTGACCTCTTTGGGAGGCTTCTTTTCATGGACAGGGTTCTCACGAATGGTAGCATGAGCCTTTTTGTACATTTCCTCAATCTGAAAGAAAGGCAACCAGTCAAATTTACTTCACATCTCATTTGTGGGTACAATTTATTCTTCACTCACATGCATGATAAATACGGTTAAGATTTCTTGTAGATAAATTCAAAAGATTCACTTTAACTTTCATTAAGACATTTGTAATGGTACTTCAAAACTGCATTAGCTTAACGCCGAATCCATAGTCCATATTTCAGGATACATTTAACAAGCATCCCAAGATGTTTCTTCCCCAGTGGTGGGCCATTAAGGGCATATCGCCAACCAAGCATCTTACACCTAGCTTGCCACACACCCTGCTCCTCTCCTGTGCTAACAGCTAGTGCAGCACAAGTCACCAACAGTCAAAATCTCATTTAGGAAAATGTTCTGCCTTTCATGTAGTAATTAATAAAGGCAGGGATTATTATGATTCATCAGTGGATTTAAAAACCTTGTCGAAAGGTAATTAGTTTAAAGGACATGCCATGCTATTTTAAGAGGCTATTCTGATCCTGTTGAGGGACAGATCAGAACCGCACCTTAAAACGTGTGCACTGAAGCTACCAAGGCCTGAGTGTGTATATGAATAAAACATTTTATTCAGCTTTATTCTGTCATTGGGATTATGAAGTTCTCCAAGCATAAGTCTTTAATATGAATTACTTGGACAAATAGACCCACGGCATAACACTGGGGCGATGGCTGAATTAAAGCTGGTTATTTTAAAAAAAGGGTACAAGACAATCATCTATTACAAGTATTGACTGGACCAAATTCAGATTGATTTGGTGCTTTTCATTATACTTTGCGTAAGGATGCGGTCACTGCACCGCAATCCTGACTGACTCATGAAGAATTACTGATGGCCGTATGTGAAATTTGTCACAAATGAGACAGTTGATTGTTGGAACCGGGTTACCTCGTGACCATGTAAGTTCACACAAGGGCACATCTCAAAACATCACAAATAAAAGGAGTCCTGGTCCAACACATCTCTGACGGGATCAATTAGAGCTCAAAAACACCATCTGCCTCCCGGATACAGCGTAATACAGAGTGGAAAGGCAATTTAACAACAGATAAAAAGGACTTGCCGAATCAGGGGTGACTCCATTCTTGATGAAGCGGGAGAACTGCTTCTTGTAAGCATCTTCATCCTCCTCCATCAGATAGCTCATGTACTCAGACACGTTGGTGCCCATGATGTGTTTGCGGTGGACCTCAGCGTTGAACTCCTTGCTCTCTGGATCATACCCAGGGAAGCGCTTGGTGCTGGTGGGAAAAAAAAGAAAAGAAAGGGGGTAAATCTCAAGGTAAATCTCAAGCATGTTTAGTGAAACAAACAGACATTTAAAATCACCAGGCAGAACCTCTAGACATGTCAAGGCACAATGAACACAGTATTACATTGTGTGCACAATTCATCTTTTACTCATGAATCATTAAAATTGCTCTATTAAATTCCAAATGCAGCCCATTTACACCTGTATCATAACATCTCACCAGGCTCTTGCATTCACACTGGGTATTAATTATTCTCATTTGTATTCTGTCCGCACTGACTGGATCATCGCAGTGTGAAAATGGCAAAAGGCGAGCAGGCTTGATGTCAGCTGTCAACCTGTCAGCTGCTGTTTCTAACTTATTCTCTCACGAATGCAAGCAAACTGTACCGACTGCTTTTAAACCTGGCTGAGAATATAAATTACACTACATCCACATGTGGCCAGGCAGATTCACTACACCGCAACTGAAATGCATACTGTATTCAGGTACAGAAGGCATTTTTATGCTACGTTGAAACAGGACATTTGAACTACCGGAAACTAAATTCACTATATTGATTTTTGCAACCATACAACTGGCATTTAGTTCCCTTAGGAGGCATCCAGCTACTGAGTGCAAACATGTTTTATAGTATCCTTTTAGTATTGCCTTGACATTTTTTACTGTGCACCATCAATTGATCTACTCTTAGAATGTCTTAGTACTGCTAGGGCACACATCAGCTCTGAACAGGTAACTTTCAGCCCGAGCATTCATCCTGCGTTGGGCCCATTCATGAAACTCCTTGCCCCTCTACAGATGGGACTTTTCAATGTTATTTCCAACCCTAATAGCGATGCCTGCGTGGGCAGTGTGTGACCAACATTGCCTGAACAGTGGTCAGGACGGGGACTGCAGAAGAGGGTTGGACAATGCACATTAACCCTTTCAAATGGACTATGGTGTTTTTTTTTTTTAACCACATCACTGTCTGTCTGAAAGGGTACATAATCTAATGGACAGTGTTATTTCTAGCTGTCACTGATTTTTTCAAGGCCCATTTCATGCAAAGAAATCAGTGTTTAAGCAGCTGGCTGATTAGTTGAAACTGATCATAGCTCGATATCTGACAGCAGTCTCAACACATGCCCTGAAACACATTCCCATTACACCTTGACAGCTGAGAGCGAACACTTATCCGTCATTCCTAACCTGCATTCGCCACACTACAATTCTGACAGCAAACCTCAGTTCCAGTAATGACGAGTTCAAGTGTGCAGGCAACTGATGAGCTTTTGAGTGTCAATTAGAAACCAAACTAATTCCACTGACCTGCATGAATAGGCAGCAGACATTTTGACTTTTCATAGGCATCAACAATGCCTTGTTCTAATCAAGTGTCCTAAATGGAATCCTGCCATCATTAATTATACTGTTTTTATTTATAATATACTGTGTTTCTTACTGTGGCATGCCAATATATCTTCCATGAAAAAAAAATAAACTGACATTTTCTATAAATAAAAAAAACAGACTTATTTATCATTTACAGACTTGAGTTAAATTCTAGAAGTGTGCCAAGCAAGGTCTTATGCATCATTCCTTCCAAATGAAAACTTGTTTTGAAACAAAACCCCTTTCCCCCGCCACGCAGCCATCATTGCTACACACAGCATTCAATAAAATTCAACACCTGTGACAGGAAGTGGGACGGGTTACCTGTGTGGGATGGACAGTCCTCCATCCACAGCCCCCTTCAGGGCACCGAACACCTTGTTGCCTGTGGTGGTTCTAGCAAGCCCAGCGTCCAGGTAGCAGGTGAAAGCACCAGGCTGACCATCAATGCTCTCCACGTTGAACTCATCGCCCGTCACCTCAACCTGGCCTTCGTACACCTTATCCAGGCCAAACTTGTTGAGCAGCTGAGGACAGAAAATTGCCACATTTGAGATTCAAGATCATATGGTTCAGCTGCCAACAACTTTTATTCTGTTCATGTACATTCACATATGTAAAACATTGTTTCCCCAATGACCCAATTATAGCTGAGAATTCATCTGGAAAAGGTTAACCTGGGTTAAACAAAGGCCATTCATTGACCCTGAATCGTACTAATACGTACTCTGCGGGCCAGCAGCAGACCAGTGCAGTAGGCTGCTGCGTAGTTCGTCAAGCCCACGGAGATTCCGTATTTTGGCAGCTCGTGTGAGTAGGCCGCACACACGATCATATCACCCTCAATCTTGGCATAGGCGATCTGCAACACAACAAGTAATCGTGAATTTACAGCACATTCATTTCCCTGACTGCAAAAATCTGGACCACTCACACTGTACTTCACAAGGCAATATTTCTACTACTGGCACACTTTGTAAAGCAGTTCAGATTCATGTCATGTTGAAGCACCACATAAAATGTGCAACAATACTTTGAATACTCGTGATCTGACCAGGTTTGTTTTGGCTTTGGTCGATTAGGTCAGAAATGGATATTTGCAGTTACTTTTTCACAGAATTCGTCTGTTCAAAAAGGTTGACAAGTAAAAAAAAAAAAATTAGAAGCTGAGCATTATCTTTTTTAGATAAAAACAGGGTCATCTCAGTGTATGCTCACCTGGCAGATAATGTCCCGGTTAGAGAAACGGACAATCATCCGGTACTTGGGTGTGTTGTACTTGTTCTTATCTTGTACGACCAGGCGCTTGCGAGCAAAGAAGTCGGTCTTTCCCTCTGGAAGGAAAACACACTTGAATCACTTAAAACGGATACTTAAAATAACCTGAACACTTGGAGGAAGACGAACAACAAGGTGTCTCACCTCTCCTCCTCCTGAATTTGACCTGGTACCTCTTGAAGTAGGCCTTGTTCTTCACCACTTTAACAAAACCCTGCAAGAGGACATGCATCGACTTAACATCGGGGAATAAACGTTCAATATAACAAAAGTGAGCTCCACGTTAGTCTGCTGAGCTGCTGTGTGCAGGAGTTGGGCTGTCACTGTCACCGGGTAACGGTGGACCCGGCTAACATTAGCTAGCTGAGCCAATGGAGATGAACGACTGGAGTTAGCACAGCCGCTACACAGGGTAGCTGATAAGCAAACAAGCTAATGGTAAACTGTATAAAATGGAAATTCGGGGGTAGTGAGCTCAGAGACTCACAGGTCACACATCAATGAAAACATCACAGTGAAGTAGTCTTCAGACAAAAGGAAACAGTGAGTTTGTGAAGGCAGCCATTAGGCCACGTTTAAGCAGACCCGGGTAAGCATTAGCAGGACTTAATCTAACTTCATCTGAACATCGGCAGCATGTTTTCAAACGTCTGACACCACACAGCACAAAATGTATGTCTTAGGTATGCATGTAGGCACATATTGGGACGAATTACAAACCATTTTGCAGTCTTTTTGTCTCCTTATGAAGGAGCCCGGAGCCAAAGACTGGGGCTTGACTCCGCTGCACTGGAAAAAGGAAGATTGCCATGCGCATGCTCAGTAAATACCGAGTCACAGGATGAGCCGCAGAGACGCCATGCTGCAGAGGTTTAACACTCTGCCCCCTATCGAGCTGGCGCGGCCATTTACCTAAATAACAGCACTCTTCTTTCTTTTAACGAGGAAAAAGTCTGATTCAGATTTAAATCTGGCAAGGGCCAAAAGTGTAATAAATATAAACATAGATATTAAAGGGATAGTGACCATGGCATGGCAACAATATGGCAAAGGGTGACAAAGGAATTTAGTCTCACAGTAATCATCAGCCAACCCTAATTTAGGGTGTTTTTTTTTCACATTTCCCCCTTCCTTCTTTTGCTTCCATACAAACAACTTGTGACTCTTCCAACTGTTCATTGTCCCTTTGCTGCTCCTTCTTTTGCAGCTTTTCCACGCACTGATTTTCAGCTCCTAGCAATCAGACCACACTTTCTGCAGAAATTGCACTCTCTGTTGTGATTTTAAACAGTGTTGGGTAAGCTAAGAATAACTTTGCAAGCTACCAATTACTCTTTGCACTGGAAGAAATCAAACTACAGCACACAAATATTTGCTTTCACAAAAACAGATTTGTCCACCTACTAACAGTATTGTATGTGGCAGATAGATTCACTGGCAATGTGTAAAGATATTATATACCCCTAGGTCCTCAACACAAAGGAGGAGAATGCATTCACAGCATTGAAACAGAACATTTTGAAATATGTATATAATGTCCCTTTTCAGAAACAATGTCCTGGTTGAAGTTTTCAGTTTTCACCAGGTTTATTTTCTGAGGATAAAATTAGTTGTAGATTGTCTACAGCTAAAGGGCCGTGTATTGCATCTATGGATCGAGAACACACTGCTCAGTTCAATGTCATATTTCAATGCTGTGAGGAGAAGAAATTCTATTTACCTCCATATAGTAATGGGTTGGTAATAAAACACAATAAACAGAATTGATACTAATAATGATAAGTGGGAAAATATGTTTGTTTTTTTGTCATTTAGGTGAAGCCAGCCTTTAAAATCAGGTAAAGGAATATATTCCTTCAGAAAACACAAATCTACCACCTCTTGGTTTTTCAACGCTTTCAACATGAGATGAACATAGAAATGTAATGGTTCATTTTTAACAGAAATAAATGCTCATTAACCTGCCTACCCAGAAATGCTTTTCAATTATGAATTATGTTGTTTTTTGTTGTTTTTTATTAATAACGTTTATATTCCCCTTCCCCATCCTAAAGCATATCACTTCCAATGCCAACGTACATACAGTATATAAAGCCTACATAGATACATACATACATATCAATTTAGCAAGAAAAATGACCAAAACAATGATTATGTTTAAAGAGACATAGAGGAGAAAAAAAACTAACAAAACAAACAACATCATCAATGAGATGTATCCATACAGACAAAAAAGGGCAACATATTAGTCTTGTCCTAGACAAAAAGGGCCTGTATCCGGAAAGATCTAGTATCCAAGTTTATGTAAATGAATCCAGTTTTGTGTATCATATCATATCATATAAATTGTCAAAGATCCATGTCTGTAATCTTCTGGATACAGACAGCATCTATATATGTCTAAATGTATCACCACCTACCATATTTTGGGAGATTTTTGCAAGAGCTTAATTCAAACAAAAAAACAGAGTATGTATGTATGTATCTTATTTTTTTTTCTAATTCAGTAAAAAGTCATAATTTCTAGTATTATAGAGTATTTAGCCTTTAATTAGCAGGGGTTAAAAGGTGCATAAGTAGAATGTATCTGGGGCAGACGGGTGTGACTGCAAAGAATACCAGTTTACTCATAATTAACTGAGTAATTTGAAGTCACCTTTATACCTGATGCACCTGCCACATAATGATTTTGACCTTCCCAACACACAGCTACTGTAAAAAGCTAACCTGTCACTTTCTAATATTCTAATATTTTGCAGCATTTATTTTCACTCTATTTTATTCTTTTAGACCCCTAGTGAGTCTTCATAAACCACCTCATTACTGAGAAATGCTATTTCACTGTGTGTTCATAGCTAGCTATTTATATCTGACAGACTGAGATGTAATTGTTGTGACAGTGGATCAGATTGGGTGGCCTACAGTCGCCATCGTGTTGCGAATTCTGGCCTACAACGTCAGCTGCTTTTCAGCTACTTCTATGAGCAGAGGAGTGTCTAACAAACAACAATAGACATGCGTCACTGCTCCCATGTTAAACCTGAAAAGTAGGTTTTATGATTGTTTGGTATGTGAATCAAGGCTGTCTGTTTAGTCACATTTTCACTGGAGCACTTTTGCTCTGATGTGGTTACTTCATCGTGGGTTTCTGTTGACTGCTCTCGCTCAGTGAGAGACAGGTGTGTGGACCTATTAGACAAAGCAGTGCTGCTTCTAGTCAGTTTCTAGGTCATTATACATAACTTAACCTCATTTTTCATTATATATTTATTTAGGTTTATAGTTTCATTTTGCGAGGACTAAGCACACAGGGAGGACAGCGTTTTCATAAATGAAGTGGATTAATTGTATTTTCTACTATGAAGACAACATGCCTCAACTGAGAAGCACCGAGACAACAGTTTGAACCTCGAGTCTGCTCAAACATTTTTTCTCTCAACAATGAACTTTAGGTAAGTTATTCAGGATCAGATACTGATTAGATAGAGCTACAGGAAGCTTGAGACTGGAAGCAGTCATAGTGCTGGGCAGAAACACAGCAAGATATGTTGTGAGTAGTCTGTTACTTGACTTGTTAATGTGAAATAAAAGGTGAATAAAATCTCAACGTGAGGTGATTCATTGTAAACATGGTGAAAGGGTGAGTGACTGAGATGATCCCTTTTCTTCCGTCCTGTTTCCTGACCACATTATATTATACCACCACTGTTCTGCCAACTTTTAATAGAACAAACTTAATGGATTGAGGTGATAAAGTGGTAAAAAGTGTAAAATGTCTAAATAGGTAAGGCTGTTGTAACAGTTTCTATACCTGCATCCCTATTGAATAAATACACTTATCCATTTGACAGATGTCATCCAATCTATGAACCATCCATTCATTGGTCTGTGTGTGTGAAACAAAAGACAGCAGAATAAGAGGTCACTTTAATCACAGTGTAGGTGAATATTATTCTGATCATTGCTAATAACTGTTGGGAGTTTTAGCCTTCAGGAGGCGCTGTAGTCACAACTGAAACAAATATCAGTAATGGGACATACTGACAAGCCCCCTTGATAACCTCAGTGACATATACCAAGCAGTCCCATCCAAGGATGGAAAGTGCTCTTGTTAGGGCCACTGAGTAGGTTTTTCATGTGTTTGCAGAGCAAATACAGTTGCTGGCAGTGATGCTGTTACGGTCCAACCAGGATGACTTGATTGACTCACATTAGACTGCTAACTTTCATCACAAGTTATTTGGTTATATTATATACAGGGTGTCTGCGGGGTCTTAAAAAGTATAAAATCCAATAACATGAATTTCAGGTCTTAAAATGTCTTTAATATGATTTTGACAGGTCTTACAAATTATTGTAATATTTTATTGTTACTTTATAAAGTTACACTTTTCAGTCTTGCTTTTTAATGTGTTTTTTTATTTTTTATTTTTTTTTTGGGGGGGGGGTGTATTGATTGTGCTGTAACAACTACAAACAAAACCAATCCTTCTTACTTCTTTGCTATTTGAGACCTGCAATAGGTCTAAAATTGCATTCATATTTAAAAAAAAGCGTTTTACATTTAACCTGCAGAAACCCTGTATATAGTGAGTGTGCCACATTGCCAATATCAGTGTGATACTTTAAGATAAGGATAATCTACTTCTCCTTCCACCCATCACACCCATTTTCTATTGTTTATTTGGAAATGCTGTGTTTCCTCTTTCTGAATGAATGAAGAAGCAGTGAAATGTGTCTGAAGTGTAGTATCAGATCACGAACACGAGGTGGCAGTGTTGACTCATGTTTGAGCTGAGGGCGCATGCTCCGTGCGATGTAAACATTTGGTAGGCCGCCGCCGTCTGTGTGAGCTCCGCAGACATTTGTGTACACGTATTATACGGTTGCATGGGCTGGACCGAAGAGTCAATGGGAGCGAGCTAACTTAACACTGGCTAGCTTTCAAGTGGAAACCTAGCTATGCTAACTCTGACAAAATAGCTAATGTATTCGGGTAAAGTGTCAGAAAAGCAGGCTTTTTCTTATAATAGTAGGACTATACTTAAGTGCATGGGAAGCAGACGACGTTTGCTGCGGCTGGTCGAAAACGCTTCAAGGTAAAGGATGTTCTTGTTTTTTCGGGCTCTGTCTAATTACTGGAATGGACACTAAGTCATAAAACGACTGCGAATTATCAGTCTTAATGATATGGCATTACATTTAGAAAACGGACGGTGTCAGTACTGAACTTTTGAGTTTGGTTAGTCGCAATATTAGCTTTTATTGCTGTTTGTCAGTGCTGTCACTGAATGTTAAGTGTTGGAAAACTACTTAGTTAATTGGCTGGCTAAGGACTCCAGCTATCGCCTGGAAACACTTTATAATTTAATGGAAGATGAGATGTTTTTCTCTGTTTGCTAAAGTCGACTTCATCTAGGACATATCGCCACTGTTAGCACGTCGAGCTCGTCGGCGTTTGTGGAAGAAAGACACTGTTGCATTTGATGCTAGATCTCCATTTCAGCTCACAACAGCAGCGAGCCATAAAAGGAATAAGAGACTTCTCCTGTGTCTAATGCGTCGGTGCTCTGCTTAACTTACTGCCTGTAAACCAGAATGTTTTTGATAGGCCAGAGCATGATGTGTAGCCTAAACAGAGGATTTAAACTGCTCAGCGGTGGCAGTGTTCAAGCCAAGGAGAAACTGCGGAGAAGTGACTTGCAAGTTGCAGAACCAGTCCAGCTCTGTGACCAATAGTGGACGATGATCCCAGCAAAGTGTCACACCTTTAAAAGTACAGAAGTTAGTGCTGCTTACTGCACTGTCAGACAGTAGTCAGCACCGCCAGGCTGATAGATATGTGAAGTTAAAGTGTCAAGAGAGGAATGAAGGCCGGTGCTGCTGTCTCATGGCTTGATACTGTATCTAACAGCATGTTGATCCAGTAAACTGGGAAAATTGGATGTGGGTTATTGATAGTCAGAGGCAGACCAACACCACCAACAACTGAGTAATACAGCTTTAAACGTGTTCCAATAATCACTGTGAGGAACGGGACCTTCCTGGGGCTCATACAATTCCCTGTTAAAGTATTCATTCTCACCAAATGGAAATGCTCAAATAAAGTATTAGTGCTTCTGAATGTATTTAGCTCATCGCTTGACTAAAAGCATTCAGTTTCACTACTCCTCTGCCAAGTAATGGCTCCAGTCAAACCTGGATCTCCTTTCAGAATTCAGTGCTTCAATTAGCAGGTTTATATAAAATAGAGCTGCAGTCTAGTAGAATGACCGATTAGTCTGTTAGGCTGTTTTCAGCCTCTCAGATATGGAAATGTCATGCTTCTCTTTGTTTTATATCATTAAACTGAATATTTTTGGGTTCTGGGCTGACAGAACAAGACAAATTATAGAAAATGTTCACTATTTTTGACAAAGACCAAACAATGAATCGATAAACTAATTGTCAGATTAATCGATGATGAAATTGATCGTTCGTTGCAGCCCTGGTGTAAAATGTGTTTCCTGGGTGGTGGTCATGGCCAGATGATTCCGTGTTTAACGCTGAACAACTCTTCTCCTTTTTGTTAGTCAGCAAGCTGTCTGTGCGAGAGCAGAGGTGGCCATGTCAGAGGATACACTTGTCAGAACTTGTTGAGGTTACGACAGAAAGCTTCACTAGCTTTGCTCCGACCCCCAGCCTCAGTACAGGAACACACATTAGGGAGTTACAATACACATCTTTTGGGACTAAGAAGGGAGCAGAAGATACGTATGTATTTGTTTTATGATTTGCATGTGCTTTTCGCTTGTATTATTTTTGAATGATCACACATACCGAAAGTTTCAGTGAGAATGGATAAACAGTAAATAGAAAAGAAACAGTTGAGGGACTTTCAGACGCCGTAGTGGCACCTGTTGAAATAAGTGCAAGTGAAAGAAGTTTTCAAGTAACACCACCTATTGGCATATTTCAGGTATCTAAGTAGCCTGTGGAAGACCATACGCCACCCACTGATGTAGACAATGGAGATCTCACACTCATGACTGTGTAGTAGTTTTAGATTTACTATAGTTGTCCCACTATGGCTGATATGTTTTGGCGTGATGGACTGAAACATTTGATTGCGTACACTACCATAAGGTTCCTTTTTGCAGTGCCTTGTTTGTGGGCCAAGTGTAAAATATTAGCCAGTTGTAGTCTCATTTTGTGGCTGCATAATGAAGAATAGCCCTCAGCAGGACCATGGAAGTGCTGATTGTACACTGGGAGAATCTGAGCGTCCCTCTGTGTGTGAAGTGAAAGGCCTTTCTACCTCAGTGTGAGTGTGTTATTGTAAGTCAGGCCTGTGTTTTAATACCCTCACACAGCACATGTTTTCCCGAAGATGGCCAACACCTGCTGGGCTAGACCATTTTGTTCTTCTTCATTGCCTTGAAATGGCACGTGATGAAAGACGAGTGAACTGGAAAAAGGAAAGATAAATTAGTCTTCTTCTTCACCTCAGATGATGGATGTAAAGACCGTATAGACTGAATCTTGTAGTTTTACATTTGTCCATGCTCGAGCGTCTGTGTCAGTCTTTTTGCCTGGTTTTACAGCAGTGTGAGGCATCTGTTGGGCGCTGTGCATTTTGAATTCGGAGAAAGGAAATGCTTCTCTGTTCTGCCTTTGGTCTTTCTCAGTTCCCCAATCGTCTTGAAGTTGTTTAGCGGAGGCTTTCTTCTTTCCTTGCTGTGGGTTTCATTAGCTATGCGCGCTGCATCTCAGGGCCCCTTTTGAGTTCTTGGCAAACAAAAGCAGAAACAATCTTTGTATCCAGGATTTATAGGGAAGCCTTGCTTCAGTTGGCTGCGCTTGCCAGAAGGAACGTCTCCTAAGGTCACCTGGACGTTGGTATCTTGCATGGCCTGTCCGGACTGAGTTTAGTTTGCTCATGTTTTGTTCCCTGACTGTGGTGGTGAGATTGTTTTTAGTCAGTAGACAGTACAAAATTGGATCAAGGCACACCAGAATTTCAAATAATGGTCATCCTTAATCAGAGCTAATTAGAGCACACATAAACAAGGCAAGGTCCAGGCCTGACCTCGCTGGAGTCCACATGGTGTTTAGTCTACGTGGTCATGTTTTCTCTCATGTTTGTTAGTGCTGCATGGTATCGCACATTGGGAGTCAGTCTGTGGAGAAACCTCATTCCCTTACATTCTCTTCTTTGCTTTCAAAGAGAGAGTACAGACACAATGCTAGCCTGGCTCAGTGGTGCAAAGAAAGAGTTGAGCAGGGTGAAGAGAAACATTCATGCAAATTGGGGGCGGTGCAGTTTTTCAGGATCTGCAGTTTTGTTAATGTTCCCATATTAGTAACATTGCTGATTCTTTTTGCAAAGCATATCTAACTCTTTTTTGATATCCTTTTAAAATGCAATTAGTACATTAAGTGATGTCTTCTGGATTCATGTGGCTGTAGGGAAGATTAGATGGCCTATATTTATTGTGCTGTTAGGTCACAGTGTGACTCTGTTAATTCTTTGTGACATAATTGGGTGTATTAATATGTTGGACTATAGACTGCTTTAACTTTTTTACTTTTCTGCTGTTGAAGTAGAAAAATGTGCTGATCAGCATCTGAGTCAGTCTGCACTACACACAACCACTGCTTATGTTCTTGTTCTGTGCAGGATATAAGGATATGTCTGCTACTGGTGTGGATCCTGTTATTTTTGTTGATGACAGTCGGAGTGGCTAAATGCAACCTGCATTTTCAGCCTCATTATTGTTTACTTACTGTTTGTGTGAGCAGTGTACTGAGTTGTATGGAAAAAAACCCAAAGTAGTGAAGGTGCTTTCTTGTATTAACATCACAGTATTTGTGTGTTTCCCTCTATAGCTTCAGGGTCATGGTATTATTTATCCATGCTGGTTTGATGCAGCCACCCTGTAGGATGTTGTTGAGTTGTAATGTCACATTGTTGTTAGTAAATATGCCCCCCCCACAGCGGCAGTTCAGGAACAGGGTGGTGTTATAAAAACAGTAAAGGTTTGGTGTACTTCCTGTCTCCCTCTACAGACCCCTGAAATTGAATGTCTAAGAAGTATACAGCTTTTATATATTTAAACTTGTCTATTAGTCAGAATTATTTAGGGTATTATTTATTTTGCAGTTTATGGGTTACTAGTACCAAAAAAAAGATCATCCAAAGCATGATTTCCTGGCTTTCTGACCTGAGGAGGGTTGCATTCATGCAGGATTTCTCACAAATGTGTGTCTCACTGATGCTCATTCATCTGAACTGAATGGTAATCTAAGCTATAATAAACTGTCAAACTATATTCAGGTGACTAGACACAATTGATAGTACCTATAAATGTTATTGCATTTCTTCAGTCATGTCTGTGTTGTGTGGTAACAGTTAAGTCACTCAGTGTTTCTGTGTGTGTACAGGAGGATGAAAGAAAGCTTAGCTAAGATATTTTCAGTCTGTACTGTAGCACATTCCTATCACCACACTTACCACAATCTTTTCCTCCACCTCCTTTGTTTTCTCTCCTTCTCCTTTATGTCTTCAGCCCTCTGTAGACCTGATACTCACAGAGAAATGACTCATCATTTTAGAGTACGATGCATGAAATGATTGGTTTCCTGCCTGGTGGCAGTATCCAGACTTCCCGCTGGGGTCAACCCAAATGCACACGTCTGTTTTTTCTCAGGTGTGAGGTGAATATCAGATTCTTTTCTTTTTTTTGCTGAGTGCAGAGGTCCACTTCCTGTTTTACACTCAGTCCAGCAGGAGACTTAAGGTTAAGTCCTATCTTTTGTGGAGTACTTTGACCCTTCTTGACAGTATGATCAGCATATGACTACAGAGCAGTGTGTCATTAAATTGGTCGAAGGTTCAGGAGAATGGATTACTGGCAGGGTAGAACGCGTTACTGACATTTCAGTTTGATAGACTTTTCTTTTCGTGGTGTTCTCTGAATGAATACATACTGGATTTGCTCATGGAGTATGTCAGCAGCTGAAAGCCAATGATTTTGGATCATTTGGAATAGCAGGTAGGAATGTGTAGAAGATTCCCCACCTTCAATTTCTTTCGCTGTTAATAGCGGGGATTGTGTTTGAATGAATCTAGAAGAAAAAAAACATCATTATTATGCAACAAGCACTTTGTAGTAACATCATATTTTTGTAGACTGGCCATTGCTGAGCACTGACATTGTAACAGAAAGCACTGTGGTTTTTTTATGGTGACTTGTACAGTCCATTGGTAAAAGTTACAGGTATAGAAATGTGTCAGTTCAGTAGGATACAAATCTGCTTCTTCCTTTTTAAATTAAATGAATTGAAAAAACACAAGTCAACAACTATTGATTGTCATTTAATCCTTACTCAAAACAAATTCACTGGAAAACAAAGAAGTCATTTAAAGTATTGATTGTGGAAGCAGAAATAGACAAATGAATTTGCCAATGCTGAGTTGGAAAACTAAGCAGCTGTATTGATCCAGCCACTACTGGCTCTATGCTACCGGTCCAGCTCTAACAAAACTGATAATGAAGCACTAAAAGGTGTCGGCCTATAATGATGTTCAGTAGCTGCAAGATTAAAAACGATGAAACTCTTTCACAGTTCTACCAGGAATTAGATGAAGTTAAATAAATATGTCCTTCATTGTAACCAAGTTACACATTATTGACAGGGAGAGAAGTTAAGAAGTTGTGTGCTCTGTGACGAGGGTACAAATACTAAATAAATGCTACAAAAACCTGTTGCTAAACAGAGACTATGTTTTATTACTGAATGAATAGGTATTCTCCATCCTCTGCAGGTGGCGACAGACAAGGTTGCTGGTAAGCTGAGTTCTACTCTCTCATGGGTGAAGAACTCGGTGTCCCACACGGTCAGTCAGATGGCTAGCCAGGTGGCCACGCCCACGTCCCTGCAGACCACTACCACCTCCTCCTCTACGTCTCTGTCCTCGCCTGCCCTCTCGCCGTCCTCGCCTGCGCAGCTCAGTCCCGACGATGTGGAGCTGCTTGCCAAGCTTGAGGAGCAGAACAGGTAGGCAGCATGTCTCTGAGGCTTCTTCTGCCCATCATCTTGACCGCTTTTGAGGCCACTACCACGTGTACTGCAGTTACACAGTCAGGCAATCATAGGAGCTGTGTTTGTCGAGTGTTTTAAACCATTTTAAATATTTAAAACATTCAGATATGTGTGAAAAGTTCTGGTTGCTTAGACAGTCATTAATGTGAGATAACTGAGGCTGTCACTGACTTTCTTCCAACATATTAACATCATTCCAGAAAACACGCTTATCAATTTTTAACCTAATTGCTTGTGAAGGGAGAAGGTTGATAGATGATTAATAAAATAATGTACATACATTACAGTTTGACCGTGTTTGACTCGGCCCGTGAAAACCTAAATGCAAGTGTTTAGGGAAGAAGCTCAGACTGTTTCTAAGGAGTGGATACTCACTATGCTATGCAGCTTGTTCTTTTTACCACACTCAGAAATGTGATAGAGCTGGAGGCTGTCATTAGCTTCTTCCAATTGCTCCTGGCCTGTTGCAGACACCATTGTTTATTATATATTTTCCTTAATTATTAATTGATTATTAACTGTATTTATATAATAATATTCATAATTACAACAACAATAATAATGATAATAATGATAATAATAATAATGATAATAATGATAATAATAATAATAATAATAATGATAATAATAATGATAATAATGATAATAATAGTAATA
>NW_023339674.1:24398111-24420246 GCF_004916995.1 Morone saxatilis | reverse complement strand
ACACACACACACACACAGTGTCGTCCAGCAGGTTGTGACATGCCAGCTAGTTAACTGGAGAATGCAAAGAATAAAATAATGATTGAAGGAAAGTTGAAAGCCTCCAGTTTGTCAGGTTCTGGAGGATTTTGGGGTTTAGCTGATTGGTGAAGATTTGGGGTTTTTGTTCTTTGAGGGTTTGTCTGCTTTTTATCAGTGTGCTGCACCCATAAAGGCAGTCAGTTTTGATCTAACGTCAGCCTTTTATTTGCTGGTTGTCATTTGGCCCTAGTAACCTGAATACAGTGTGAGAGTGTGAAGACTCAAGACTGACTGGTTTCAAGATGTTTCATCTGTGTGTGATGTTTGGCTCACTAGGCCGTGGCCTCATTTGGGACTTTCTCATCCGCTGGCTTACCCTTGTCTGGGATAAAATATACAAAGGTTGGGGGGGTAGACGACACACGCTTCAGCTTATAAGAGAGTGAAAGAAAAGATAAAATCATCACATTTTAGTAATTGTGATTGTGCATTTGAAAATGCTTTGTTTTGAAAAGAAAGCAATGTTAAAGTTGTTGGCAAGTTTTTTTTTTATTATTATTATTTTTATGTTCTGTTTTTAGTTCAATTTCAGTTTGCACAACAAAAACAATTTACATTCTGATTATGACATATATTTTATAATTTTGTGGGGCCAAGGAAAAAAAAGATAAAAAACCTATAGTAATCAAAGCCTTCAGTATCTACACATATTTAGAGAGATATCCAATAAAATGGTCAAATTGGTGAGAAGTTTGGTTACTTCCTTTCTTCTTCCTCAGTGTTTCACTCTGTATGGTGTCCAGCCTACTTGCATGTTGGTTGTATTCACACAATACGTCTTTTGGCTACCTATGACAGAGTTAACGAACTGCTTTAGTTTTACTTCAGGCCACTGTTCCAAATAATAGTTTTACTCAGTTATCTGAAGTTTGCTAATTAAAACCAAGAAAGGGGTCCAGAGTTGAGGTATTTCCTGGTTTCTGGACCAAAGAACGGGTCCAGAACTTGTTAGTTGTCATGTAACTTGGTACGATGTAGGTATACTACTACATGTATCTAATTATTGGTCATAAACAGTAACAATAGCCACACACTGACCAGAAAAAAGTCTTTTGTAAAGTAAGTTGTATTTTGTGTGCTGTCCCGGAGGTGCACATTGTTCACATTAGATTAAAGTACTGTCATTAGATGACGCAACACCTCCTTGGTTGCCAACTTTGAGAATTCTTCCTCTGTTGTGACTCTCACCCATGGCTAGTGCACTCTGCGTCAGCATGGAAACCGAGCACGCAGTTCAGAGTTCGGGATTGTGTCACAGCGAAGAAGACAGCAAAGCTCTGTTGAATGCAGAGGTCGGTGACTCATCGGTACACCCACAACGGCCACTGCTTCAGAATGCCAAGTGGCACTTGTGTGATGCTTTCCCTCATTAGGCGAGATCAAAACCAACCAGGGAAATGTTTCATTTTCTCCCTAATGTCCTTTATAAAGCTCTGTGCAGACTCCCATCTGGCAAACAGAAGTCACAGTGTCGAGGGGCTCATAGTTCACCTGCCCTTCGACCCCTGCCTCCACCCTAACACACAGCTGGGCCTTGTCACATTTCTCTGCTGCCACGCTTTGCTTCTGAGTGACAATGCAGTCTCTTCTTTTGTAAACCACTCTGTAGCAGCATACTGATATCTACCGAGCACACAAATCTTATCATTTTGTCATTGGGGTGTTTACAAGACAAATGCAACAACAGTAGGGAGCACATTGGCGTTCATGTGTATGGTACACTGCACTTGCTTAGCAAGTGCTTGTGTGTTTTGAGAGGCCTTTGTACCCTACAGAGCAGATAAAAGGCACAAGCATTCGTTCAGTAGTATCACACGGACGAGGAAGTCTCACACTGACTGCTGCAATCTGTAAAGCAGACATGCCATTGCTCGTGAATTCCTAGAAACCAGAGACATGAGGAGTACATCATGAATTTATCTTGGTAAGGTGTATAGTATTGTTTAGGCTTGTTCTTCGGCAATAACCAACCGCAAATTGTCATGATGTTGAAATCAGTCAGACACTTACATCTAGATGTGTTTTGTGTCCTATCTTGACATTGTATTCAAAATAATTTTACAATCACGGCAAATATTGCTTGACCAAAAATAATTCTCTGTAGTTTTTTCCTATTTTGCTTTTATGAAGCTTCAGACTCTTGTTTGATTACTGGTGAATTATTAGCAGAGGTGCAAGTACGTTCAGGTTCATGTGTAACATAGCCTGGGACTGCAGTGTTTGTAACTGTTTGTAGCTGACTGAAATGCTTGAAAATCTGGCAATTCCTGCCAAGTTCTAGCTAAAAGATGTTCCTTTTATCCACTTTTTAGCTCCGCGTCAGAGCTGAATACAAGCGAAGAAGCTCTGTTGCAGGCTGGTCTTTCTGGTCGTCCATTTCACTCCCTCCCACACGACCCAAATTTGGCTGCAACCCTAGCCATTCTGGGAGCACCCTGGGTGATGTCACAGGCTCCAATGGAGAGGCCCCGGCCTTTTTCCGAGATCAGGTGTCTGAGCCTTTTGTGTGTCTGTCGTGAGCTCCTTGGTGCCGCACAGTGTTGCAGCTCTCTGCACGCTGATCCTCGATCAGGTCACTCTGTCATTAACTTCAGTGACAAACTGATAAGAGTGATACAGAGCAAGATTAACTTGCTTGCTTTTCATCCCCAGCAATTAGCTTCAAATGCTGACTGTGGATGAAATATACATAATGATGATGGAAATATTTTACTGACCTCCAGTGGATTCATTGTGGCTTTTATAACAGATCTCTTGTAGGTTTTTTTAGCCACTTAATGCTGTTCCCAACAGAATTTAAATGAGTTTCAACCCTCTGTTGAGTGTTGTACATCCCTTTTTGTACAGTCGTTCAATGCGAGTACAAGGGTGTTGCTTTTAATGTCAGCATTAACCTGCTAGTTATTGGGAGAATTTGAATAAGAGGAATTTGGGGACTTACATTTATTGAAAATGTACCGAAATTCCTCCTGTTTCTAATCCTGTTGTGACTGCTGATGAGCACGCTAGATAACTGGACCAGCTGATGCATAGCTTTATTCTGTGTCTGGGCAACGCTTGAATCAGATGTTAATTTTAGACATCTGGAGAGGGTAATTCATTGCTAATTGACTGCTAATGATCAGGCTGTGACAGTGAATATGTTGTAGAGCTGCAACGATTAGTCGTTTAATCGATTCGTTGTCAACTAATAACCAACTATTTTAATAACCGATTAATTGTTGTGAATCATTTTAATTTAATTATAAAATATGAATATGTTCTAGTTTCTTTTGTCGATAATGAAAAATAACCGTTAGTTGCAGCCCTACTGTGCTGCAGTGGGTTATTTTACAGTCATTAAGCTGCCATACATTAGTGCTGAGTGGCTTTTTAAATAAGCTTTCCGTTTGTAGCACTGCAGCTAGAAATGTGGGCGGCTTTGATTTTAACACTGGCTGTGGTTTGCCTCAGTCACAGCTTGCAAAATGTTGTGGCATAAGCAGAATTTGAGGACACGTATTATCATCCCTGCTCTTTTCTAGCACATCCATGCATGTCTGGTGATGTGCAGTATGTTTTTGTATTTTCTCTTTTCAAATTTTGGTAAAGATCTTCAGTTGAGGTCTGGTGAAGGCAATACTATCAGCACTACGTGTTGTTTTGATGTCAAACAGACTTGGCACAACCTAGACAAGATTAAACCATGTTGCTCACACTTTTTCCATGTGTAGCTGATTCAGTACAGGTTATGAACTCCAGAATAAGACACACTGTCACACCTAAATATTTCCACTCACATGTTTTCACTGTAATTTTGGCATTACATGTGAGCTTATTGCAACTGTTAAGTTTCAACTTTGATTCATCTGTAAACATTGATTTCTTCCAGCCTTTAAAAGTGACAGCTTTGGTACTTTGGCTCCTGCTAAACATCTCAACACAACTTGAAAAACTGTCTTGGGAAAAGCAACTTTGCCATTAAGGGTGCTGTTTGCCAGTATTCGTAGTACTATATTTTCACTACCTGGACTAGAACACTTCCTTTTAAAAAAAGTGTTGGACAATTGACAGTATAGAGAGAGACAGGCTGGAAACACAGGGAGAGAGGGGTATAGAGAGAGGGAACTTGGGCTCTTTTTGTTGAGATAGCTTTGCATCACAGATACACATGCTTGTTTCATAAATATTTTAGTTTGACATACTAATCTTCAAAATGTGTGGTGCGCCTGATTTCACACTGATTGAATCTGACTCATATTTATACTAGTACTGATAATTTAAAGCAGCACCAGAGACAATAAAGCAGCAACATATTCACTGACTAAGTATCACTTTGTATTAGACTTCTTAACATTTTTGTAAAAGATCTAGATATTCTGTCAGTTCTGAACTATGTTTTCTTGAATGGTGTCTGTTGAGAAAAAACATTTGATAACTTGATAGTGGACTTAACAATAACAAAATGTTGTGTGTGTGTGTGCACAGCGCTAACAGTACATCCTACCTCTTGCTTTTCCTTCAGGCTGCTGGAGACAGACAGCAAGTCGCTACGCTCAATGAATGGCTCCAGGCGAAACAGTGGCTCCTCCCTGGTGTCCAGCTCCTCCGCCTCCTCCAACCTCTCCCACCTGGAGGAAGACTCGTGGATCCTGTGGGGACGAATCGTCAATGAGTGGGAGGACGTGCGCAAGAAAAAGGAGAAGCAGCTTAAGGTGAGACGAGTGCCCATAACTACCTGTGTGAAGTGTCAGCAGAGTCTCGTGCAGACCTGCTTAAGAGCTTACCAATACTGTATTAAGAGCTTACTGAGACACATTTGACCCAGCATCTACTGAAGACAATTTTTGTCTGCATTTTAATAACTGCCCATCTGACAAGAACAACAGTATTCAAGGTTCCAAAGAAAGAGACAGGAGCTCCAATGATTCTGTTTCTGCATGTAAACGTCTTTAAACTTGATGAAAAAGCTACACAGTCGCTCTTGTAATACATGTGTGTTTCACAGGTATTTGTATCAATCTCTGGCCCAAATGCTACAATGGTCCTATCTGTTTGAATGTTTACTTGGTCCAGAAATAATTTCCAAGGCTATCTTTGTCCCTGGTGACCCTGTAGTGTTGTCATTGAACTTGTTATTTTAGTTCTTGACATTTGAAGCTAATTTTAGGTTGCTTGTTTCTACAGTTACTCTCTGAAGTCCTGTGATAACCCTATAACCCAGTCACTGTCAAAGGCAGTTTGATTTAACCTGCACATGTACTGTGGAAATGTGTGTAAACACAATGACCAGAAAATAGAAAACCCTCTTCAGGACTTTGGATAACATTGTGATAACAGGCCCAGGTCATGGCAGTGACTCGGCAAGTAAGCTGTAGTTTCCTATGTTCAGCTGTTTGGTGCAACTGCAAATGTTTGAAGGTGTTATTAAGGTCATGTCACCTGAATGCTTCTCAAACCATTACTTCATGAGTCTTGCGCAATAACAGGGAGCACGTTCTCAGTTCATTCATTGTTCAGATTTGAAATTGCAGCCCATCTGCTCTCCAGTCATGGTGACACCCGAAAGCAGCACCCATGATCAGGCCTTTCTCACAGTCCCATTTAAAGCACTTTTTTATCTGTAATGCGTGGATATGGAGTTGCTGTTGCATGACCCTGATGAAGCTGCACATATGCAAATGAGACCCAACATCTTCTGCATGGGCAGGGTTTCTGTTTTTCTTGCCACTGTGTGTAAATGGGGAAGTGTTGCGAAGGACCTGTGAACATGCATGGGTGTTGTTATGTAATTTCCCACAAGTAGTAATAACCAGATGGCTGGCGCTAGGATATTAATCATAACTGCTGAGGCCTCCACAAATGTGATGTTTTCTTCCCCTTGGCTTACAGAGAAACGTTTCTGTTGCATGAAGGAAGGAACTTTGACTTTTCTGTCCTTGTCAGCAAAACCCCTGATGTGTTCATGTTTTCTATTTTTTTAAGAACCCACTACTGCCCTACTGATGTACATGATATCGATGTTGGAGCCTGTCACCAAGCATTAGTGTAAAGTGGTGGTGCGCCTCAGAAAGCAGCTTTCGCTCAGATACAGTCAAGATATGAGACGGTGCTTTGTTCCAACACAAAGCTTGGTTTGTCTTGTGTAACCTCTGAGAGGGAAGAGGGATCCCCTGCTGAAAGCCTGTGTGGGTGGACCTCTGCTCCAGATGCACCCTGGATTGACCAGATGCACACACAGACAATCCCTTCACAGCAGGAAAGACCAGTGTTCCCTGTCAGCACAGGAAATTGCTTAATCAAATTGTATCAGCAGTAATATGGAAACAAATCACAGTAAAAAAGTGCCTCACTGACAAGATCATAGTTGGCAGTGGAAATTGTATTATTATTAGATGCACACTGTGCTAAAATGGGAAAATAAATACTAGAGCACAAAACATGACCGTGGCTCCATCCCAGGGTCTGTTCTTTTTCTCCACAGGAAGCCGATGTATTTTATTACTTACTTTCTTTTGTTTACATTCAACACAGTCCCAAATTCCTATTTTAAATTCTCATAAATGTCATTAAAATAAAGGTAGATTAATATTCATTTCTCAGAGTATCTGTTCTTTTCTTGTTCCACAGGATCTTGTCAGAAAAGGGGTTCCCCACCACTTTCGGGCAATAGTATGGCAGCTGTTGTGCAATGCCCAGAATATGCCCATCAAGGATCAATACTCCGAACTACTGAAGATGACGTCACCCTGCGAGAAGCTGATTCGCAGAGACATCGCCCGCACTTATCCTGAACATGAATTCTTCAAAGAGAAAGACAGTTTGGGCCAGGAAGTGCTCTTCAACGTCATGAAGGTAAGTCCTGCGTTTCATGAACCTGATTGTGTACAGATAAGAAATAAAAAAGGGATTTAACAGTAGTTTCAGGGTAAAAACTGTAACTGGAGTGTGTACAGGTTTGACTCTTGCAGAGACTGTGCTCTTGACCATCACTCATTCCAAGCTAATCACTGTTACCTCAGGCATATTCTCTGGTTGACCGTGAAGTTGGCTACTGTCAAGGGAGTGCTTTCATTGTAGGACTGCTACTCATGCAGGTAATAATCCCATTTTCACCACACACGTATACAAACACTGATTCACCAGCTTCCTGCAAATAGTTTGGCATGTTTTACTGAATAACAGACCGATTTGAGGTTTGATGTCATCCTGTTATTTTTCTAGATGCCAGAAGAGGAGGCTTTCTGTGTGTTTGTCAAGTTGATGCAAGACTACAGATTACGAGAGCTCTTCAAACCCAGTATGGCTGAGCTGGGACTCTGCATGTACCAGTTTGAGTGTATGATCCAGGTAGAGGCCTCATTGTTGGCAGTGAGACTGCTGCAATGGATTGTCAAAATGTAGTCATCTTACAGTGGTAATGGTGTGAATCCGTATGATATATTTTCTCCTCACAGGAGCAACTCCCGGAGCTGCATATACATTTCCAGGCTCAGAGCTTTCACACTTCCATGTACGCCTCCTCCTGGTTCCTCACCATCTTCCTCACCTCCTTCCCTCTGCCCGTTGCCACAAGGATCTTCGACATCTTCATGTGTGAGGTTAGTTAACAGGGAACTGTAGTTCAGTTCAGCTCAGGAGCTATCACCTGCTTTGAATGGCATCCTGTATTTAGGTACATGTATCAAGAATCAGTATATTTGTCATTCTATTTATTTAGCTTGCATTTTGTAAAAGAGATACTCTCAGGCATCTGTCTTTGACTTGCACTTGTTTACTTTAGCTTGCGTCTAATGTTTGTGATCTATAGTTGAACAGTGTCCTGATGTTGCACTCACTGTATGTCACTGAGGCTAGTAGTCTCAGACCAGAAGTCTAAAGTGCAGATGTGAAACACCATTGAGCCCTTACATTGAAGTGTTTTCACAGAAAAGATGTAAGGTAAAGATTTCTTCTGCTGCTTTAAGAATGATTACATTACATATATAATACAGACGAAATGAAAACTGTTAAGAAAAGGTTATCCATTAACGCCACCTGCTGGAGAAAACAAACACTACAGTCCACATTAAATAGTTACTGTGAGTTGTTTCATCACTCCCCCTGTTTAATTCTCATTCCACTTTAAAATACATTTCACAGCATACTAGCCGTCATTTATTCTTTCAAAACCTAAAACTACTACCACTAGACTACTGGTGATCTCTTTCTTCAGGGTCTGGAGATAGTCTTTCGTGTGGGACTGGCCATTCTTCAGATGAACCAGACTGAACTAATCCAGCTTGACATGGAGGGAATGTTACAGGTATATCACATCCACATTAACTTGTCAGCTCAGATTTCTGGTGCAAGATGTGCAGAACCCTCAACAGAGGAATCTCTACCACACCCAGATAATTGATACATGTGCCCTCCTAGCCTGTACCTGTGTACATGCCGACATTTGATGTAGTGCTTCTGAGGTCAGAGAAACACCTGACTAAGACATCAGGGTGCATAGTTGTTTGAAAGCAGCTGTGTGGCACTTATCCTGCTTCTGTTTCCTTACTGCACTCCAGCACTTTCAGAGGGTCATCCCACACCAGCTCGACAGTGGACCAGATAAGGTCATCCAGGCTGCTTATCAAGTTAAATACAACGCCAAGAAGATGAAAAAGTAAGCATAACTATCAACACCTACTAACCTCTCTTTTTGTTGATGCATTGATCAAAGACCCTGGAAATGTAGACGCACTCTTTAATATTCTGGGTTTCCACTTAGCACTTTGAACTTTTCTGTAACTATTTCATAACATCTGTGATTTCAATTAATTGTATGGCAACCTCTACTGATTGGGATGTTGAGAATTAGTATGTAAGACTTGTAAGAATTAATATAATTATTATATAAGATTTATAAATATATTTAGAATTAATTAAAGTTGGGGTGCCTGGAAAGGCCCAAAAAAATTATTATATATATATATATATATATATATATACACACACACACACACACACACACACACACACACATATATATATATAATTATTATATATATATATATATTTACCATGTATGTAAAAAAATTAAATTAAAGTTAATGAAGGCTACAAAACCTTTAAATGTTAAGCTTTTTATATTATCCGTGAGTACAGTTTGCTAGGTAGTTTATATCATAAACTTAGTTTAATCCTCTATGGCCTAAAATCGCACTTAAATGGAATTAATTCATTGAAAGTTAGTTTATCACTGGGAGTCCCCGGCTGGCAGGTTGCAGGGATGTTTCCAGATCGTGGTTTGTGTGTTGTGCAGTACTGAAACCCTCAGGCTGACCATTTCAAGATCATGCGGTGTGGTAGAACTGACAATATTTAAAAAAAATCTCAAAAATATTGGCAGGCGAGGAACAGGAATCTCTTACAGAATGTTTATGCTATTTGGCCCACTTTTTGTGCTTCTATTTTTTTCAGTACCTTGGACCATGCTCGACACATTTTATTACTACTTCATTTTCTTGATTTTCTTTGTGTTTTATTTTCAGGTTAGAGAAAGAATACACTACAATCAAAACTAAAGAGATGGAGGAGCAGGTGGAGATAAAGGTGTGTGCAGATTGTTTCTTTAGTGTTTAAAAGTCCTGAAGGCTCAAATATGCGTATTTATTTTCGTCTGATTCTGTAACCTGTTGTTCTGCAGAGGCTGCGGACAGAGAACAGGCTCCTGAAGCAGAGGATAGACACACTAGAGAAAGTAAGTGCATGAGAGTTTGCCACAGGTGCTCCGTCACCAGACAAACCAATCAGACACCGCTCCCTGCTCATCAACATTACATTAACCCACCCAGCTGTGTATGCTCATACATCATGCATCTCCTCCTAATGATGGAGTCTTGTCTTTCACTAACTGCGCTGTGTTAGTTGAAAGTCGGCCATTTACATGATAAACCATCGCTGGTTGACTGGTACTGTATGGTGAACTTTCTGATTGTAGATAAAGTCACTATCAGAAACAGAAGCTGGATTTGGTCTTCAGGTTGTCTTGGTGTCACGGTGACTGTCTGTGTGGCTCGTATAATCTCTTGTAGTGAATTTTAAAATTCACCCGACACCACTAACTGAAGCAAAGACTGTAACAAGCCTGTTTGGAATGTGAAAGTGGCTGCTTGATGCTGTTCAAGTCGATACAAAGCACTGCATGCCAACTTTGCACCATTTGTATCATTCTGCACCTCTTTGTGTCATTTGGAATGGGCACTAATGCTGCCAGGTAAAGGCACCATGCATGAGGTCTGCCATGGATAGCAAGGGTGTCCGCTCCACCACATTTGCCTGCAGGGTGGAACACTGTGGTCTAATTGAGTCCGTTATTTAAAACCAGCTGGAGGCTGCTGCTCTCTGACCCGTCCTTGTCACGTAACTCCCAGAACCTTTTTAACTCTTCATTAACTGGAACTGTTCAAAAGCTTGGATGAACCTCCGCTTCTCTTTAGATACACACACAGCTCTGTCATTGTGCTGCTGCTGCACCATACTTCACTCTCTGCTAGAACCAGAGCTGTCCTGTGCTTCTTCCTGTCTGAAACCTGTCACTGTGTTATCAGCACCGCCTGTTTTTCAGTGTCAACAGCTTATGTGCACCTTTTTCACCACACCTGCATGCAATGTTCTTTTTCTACCCCTGAATGTAAACAATCTGTAAACAAATATTTCTGGAGGGGAAATGAACATTGCATTTCTTCTCAAACAATCAGTTGTTCTTGTGTGTGCTTTAAACTGTCCTCTGGATTGTCTCTCTGCTGTCTCTTGTTGATGTTTCTGTTTTGTAGGAAAGTGCTTCCTTGGCAGATAGATTGATCCAGGTATATCCCTCATTTTCTCTTTACCCTAATTTTGTTGCACATTCCTTCTTCTTTCTCTCTCTTTAGTATTGCATGCTTATGATTAGCACAATGAAGGACAGTTATAATGCGGGATCAAATAAACAGATGATTCTCTGAATTAATATCTAAACCAGATTATAACTGATTACAGTGTTGGATAAGTGCATGAAATACCACATTGTGGCAGACCAAGTGAGAGAATCACAAATCATGCTGATGAAAGCTAAGGATTTAAATAGATATCACACATTGCTAGAACTAAAACAAGCATGTCCTTAGAAAACCCAATCCCTCATCTTCACCTCTGATTTGCCCACCCATTCCGCCCTCTCGTTTTCACTTGTTGTCGTGCTCACTCCACCCCTCCTCGGTTGGTTATGTCCCAAGGGACAAGTGACCCGAGCTCAGGAGGCAGAGGAGAACTACCTGGTCAAGCGGGAGTTGGCCACAGTCAAACAGCAGAGCGAGGAGGCCATTGCTGAGCTGGAGCAGGCCAAGAAAACCATCAGGCAGCTCCAGCAACAGCAGCCACAGCAGCAGCCACACGCGGTAAGGAGGGCCACAGAGTCCCCGGCTGGCAGGTTGCACTGGCTCAGGTCCTGCCCTGACAGGGACTGGGATGTTTCCCAGATCGGTTTGTGTGTTGTGCAGTACTGAAACCTCAGGCTGACCATTTCAAGATCATGCGGTGTGGTAGAACTGACACCTGGGCCAGTAAAAATGTGTATCATTACAGTTGAGATGTATCACGGTTATCTGCACCCCCCCGCCACCGCCCAGTTGGCACATATTCCCTAGCAACAAGATCCAAGCAGTGGCAGAGCAGGGCTTTTCTCACTTTGCACATCGGCTTTAATGATCTGTTTTGGCATGCATGAATTCAAATTGGGACACGGAGCACTACACAGTTCAGCCACCATTTACAGTCTTCTGCATTCTCCGAAATGCATTCATGAATTTGTAAGCAGTTGTCTCACAGGCTGGTAGATTTCACACACTACCCTGTTCACAGAATCCTCTTGCTGCATATCTATTGACCTAACATTCTCAATTATTGATGGCTGGATTCCAGATGATCATGTGCTGGCATTACATTGTTTTACATAATTTGCTATCTTGCTTCACAATGAGCCTCCATGAATAATTAATGTGACAGTGAAAGGCAAAATGGTTGATGTCAGCTGAAATGAAGGTTGAATTCAAGAGGCACTGAGGTGTATTTTCTTCCAAGAGAATAAATATGATTTTAGCTGAGCCTATTTTACATTACAGCAGGTTGAAATTTAGTTCTTCATTAAATTCCAACCTTGAGGACACACAGGCATCTACGTTTGTAGCCCTGCTTTCACGCACATGTCCTGTTGTAGAAGGGAGCCCCACGGTACTCTGAGGAGTCTGTCCTGCAGCTGGAGAGAGAGCTGGTGCAGGCCCGGCTGAAGGAGGCAGAGTCTCAGTGTGCCCTCAAGGAGATGCAAGACAAGATCCTGGATATGGAGAAGGTGTGTTGATTCAGACATGATGCACTGCTTAAATCTTAGCCAACACACAATATTACTATATGACCCAACTATACGACTGTACCCACCTTCCTTAGAGGAACACATCTCTACCGGATGACACAAATGTGGCGCGTCTTCAAGAGGAGCTGATAGGGGTGAAGCTGAGAGAGGCGGAGGCTCTGACTGGCCTGAAAGAACTGAGGCAGCAAGTCAGAGACCTGGAAGAGCACTGGCAGGTGAGCACACAGGACTTTTTAATCAACACGTTATCTTTGTTGCAAATTTTTTGCAAAACGTGATGGAAAGACTACCGCCTCTCCTCAGCGCCACTTGGCACGCACCGCTGGTCGCTGGAAAGACAGCCCCAGGAAGAACACCGTGAGCGAGCTGCAGGACGAGCTGATGAGTGTGAGGCTGCGTGAGGCCGAGGTCCAGGCAGAGCTGCGCGAGACGCGACAGAGGATGCTGGAGATGGAGACACAGGTCAGAGGTCACATCAGCTGTCTGACCACATAAGGCTGTGTGCTGCAAATTCTTTGTTTTCTGTCCTTATAATGCCATTAATCATAGGAAATCAAAGGTATACAGTAGTATGGGGTAAGGTGGATCTAAATGAGCTTCAAGTGTGGTCTTTACCTGCATTTTCATATGTATCCTTCAGAGGGCAGCAGTCATCTGTTCTAAACACCTCAGAAACTTGCATGTAAAGCAGTGCAGGCAATTCTCATCATCCAGTTTTAACACTCAATTTCTTTTGGATTTAATTGATCATTTAAAATAAGATGTTGTTTTTTTTCTTCAATGTACCACTTGTTTTCCGAAACAGAATCAGATTCACAGTAACCAGCTGCGACGGGCCGAGCAGGAGAGTCGCTGTCTGCAGGAGTGTGTGCAAACACTGACGGTGCAAAATAAAGACCTGCATGTGCAACTCCAAGAGATCAAGCGGAGACAAGCTGAGATTGAATGCAAGGTACAACTCTGTGCATGGGGACAAGCCCGCTCTGCTGTGGCATAATGTAAATAAAATAAAAAAATATAGTAGTATATATTGTTAACATGTAAAATTGATGAGGTCAATATCCAGATCCAGAAAGAGGAAATGCGTTTTTCATGTAATGTGTGTGCTGATGCTGTTAGATTTCTGTTAATCTGCTCTTTATAGCGCATTAACACTGACAATCTGTCAGGAATTTCCCTCTGAAAGATTCACACATACACAAATAGAAATTACACAAATGTTTAGCACATGTTTTTACCGTATTGGCATCACACCTACTGGGGCTTCGGTAGAACTATCAGTAACGTCATTCTGTTGTTCTGCAGAGTAAGGAAGAGGTGATGGCAGTGAGACTGCGGGAAGCTGACAACATTGCTGCTATGGCTGAACTCCAGCAACAGATCTCAGAGCTTGAGATTCAGGTAAAGTCCCAACACACACTCCTCTCTATGATTGTCTGTAACATCACACCCCTGCCTCTGCATCAAGCTTTGGATTTCCTCAACGCCTTCGCAAACCACGTTTAACCACAAATTTAATTCCTTCAGACATAGAGGGATTTTTATTCTTATTTTCATTGATGTGAGGAAGACAGCTTGGTTGATCAGTGTGTTTCTCGTCTTACTTTTAACAACAGGCTGCCAAGTTTGAACTATCATGAATATTTTACATGATGACTTTCTGTACTTGTGGTTAAGTCTGAGCTCTTCTCACTAGTTGAGATATGAAAGAGGCAGGGCTCTGATGGGGGAAAAAAAAGCTGAGATCACACACACATTTCCATCTACCAATCAGAATTTTACAAAATCTGAATGTGATAGATGTGTTGTTTGCTTGTTGCCATGGAGACACCACTGTCAATAAAATCTGATCAAACCGCATCCACGCAGTCCTGGTGACGCAGATTAGCTGAGTTATTTCACTTTTTTTTTCCCCTTATTTTGACTTTGTGAAGAGTATTTAGATTTTGAATATGCAGAGAAACAGCTAATATTTGAAAGCAAGTTTTCAGGTGCTTTAATGCACAGGCAGCTAATGAGATGTGTAAAGGAGAACAGGAAATCAGTCACTCGGACTCTGCCAAGTGTATTTACTGTGGCCGGAGCCCAAAACTTCACTGATGACATTTAACAAAGCATATAAACTTAGTCCCTGTATGAACCAGTCTCAACAAGTGCAAGTGAAGAATCCAGTATTTATCCCCAAACAAATGTAACGCTACACACAACAAGGGTGACCAAAACAAATGCAGGCCTGTTCTCACACTGCCAGCACTCCACTGTTCTGATTGATAACAGATAAAATAATCTATAAACCAATCATAAGTATTTGTAGGCTTGTTTGTAGGCTCAACACCACACTCTCCATATGAGTCAAGCTATATTATGAACAGTGAGTGTGGCGACATATACTGCTATTGTGTGTAAACAGGCTATAGGGGATGAATGTGAATCTTTTATACATTTTAAATTGCAATGGAATAATAATGTGTCTGATGATGCTTGTGTTTATAATATAATCAGGAGTTAAGGCTTTAAACACCTGACATAAGATTTAAGTCTGTTGTGGTTTCTGTTCTTGTAAACGGTTGGTTGTAAACTGGGTTGACTTTACACTTAAAGCTGGACATGAGACGTGTCATTGATTTCTGCTTAGTTCCCTTTTTCGAGGCCTATAAATATGTTATCAGAAATCTTTTCTTTTTACATGATGCCTATTTGGATTTGTTTTTAGATGAGGCAATATACTCTGTCACAAAGTAAGTAAGAGTAAGTGTCTCACATACTTGGTATTGAACCCACATATGTGGAACAAAATCTTTAAAAATAGACGACTTATGAGTATAAATCTCAGAAGCAGTGATTGTACTAATAGTACCTCCCTTCCAGTCAGTACTGCAAGTAGCAGAGGTGCGTTTATTGTATGGCTTAACACACTGCAGTGTTTTATTGTAAAATGGAAAGTTTCTTGACACTCAGTGATTAGCACCTTTCAAGTCCTACCACATCTGGACTGGATGAATGTCTCAGCCTCGGCCAGACGGGCCGCTATGTTTACGCTTCTATAGTTCTGATTCCGATAACACTGAGGCGTTTTTGCAGTGAAAAGTCGTCAGCTTCAGTCACTTTGTGTGCCTGTGAGTTACTCATAATATCTGTCAACAACAGTTACATTCAATAAGAAAATCTAATGCAACAAATAAAGCCTATTAAAAAAAAAAAAAAAAAAAACCTAATAAGACCCTCTCGGCTTTCTTTCATTTATATTTATTTCTTTGTCAATGATTGCAGTGAAAAAGGAGACAGAAATACAGATCCCATGTCTCTTATAGGTTGTCTGTTGCAACTCCTTGTCCACTCAGTATGTTACTCTCCATGACAAGAAATATGTGACTGCCTCACAGTGCGGCCATTGTCCTTTTTTACATACGAACTTCAACGTAAATCATGCAACGCGTAGTGTTCTGGCTACCCAAACGGCCCATTTACTTTGGCTGCTCACCATTTAGCTTTGTTGTTTTACACATCAATGCTAGTCAGTGAAAGCTGTTGGAAATCAACCTTGCAGATGGGAAAACTGAACAATGAGCTGAAAAAGTTGCAAAAACCCAGCAGAATTGTAAGTTGATTCTCAGTAGGCATTTGTACTGGAAAATAGTGGTAGACCGCTCTAAGTTTTTTAGTGGTTTTTAATGCCGATGTTTAGAGAGCAAGGCTTCCGATGGCTGATGTATAATGCCGTGAAATGAAAACAAAGAAAAGTCATGTATAATTCCATTATTCCATGCACATTAGAATCTGATATACATGGTTATCTCAGCCAGTAACCTGTTGTTTTAGATGGTATTTTTAAAAATGAATGAAACATAAAAACACATTGCTTCATGCTGTAGATTTCAGCATGTGAGAAGCGAAGGAATTCAACTGTTATTCTAACATAGTATACATATAACACTAGCCAGTAACTGTTTTAGATTTGTAATTTAGGAGAAAGATGTTAACATTCAGAAAAGACGATGGTGACTAAGGAAATTTACAACTTTTTCACCACTTTTCCAAAGCTCGCTCCCCCTTTAGCATGTATAAACAGCACATAAACACTGAATAAATGTTCATAACACTATAATGTAGATTTAAGCAGATATGTTTATTAATGTATTTGTCAACATCTATAACTGCTCATATGGGCACTCATCAGTGGAGGCTGCTGTATAAAAACAATAACACTACAAACACACATTTGTAATAATATATGCCATCCTAGGAGAATTGAACCGAGAAGAATTGTTAACAAATAGTGTTAAAGTAAAGTGTTGCAGATAATGCTTTGGCCCACTTTGGCCCCCTTTGACTTGAGTTACAGACAGGTCTGTTGGAAACAGTTGTGACATTTGCCCAGTATGTTATTTAAAGTACTGCTGTAAATGTATTCCTGAACTTAAGGTGTTTCAGATAATCTAAGCTCAAGGCCTGGACTATTTATAAGTATGACACCTACAAAAAAAAAACCTCCCCCCTTTTCCCCTTCAGAGGCACACATGATCACACAGTGTGGTCTGAGGTTTTGTTACTAAGTGATGGAGCAAAAACATGCAACACCATAAATTTACCACTACCGCCCTCATACCTTTTAGAATCTGCGTAATGAACTCTCATTTGAGTATGTAGTAATATTCAGAAGCCTTATGCTTTAATATTCACCTCATTTTTCTTTTTATTGTATGATTTGCATCTATAAAATGTGTTGAGGAGCAGGCAGGGTAATAAATCTAACTTGTGTCTGAGCCAAAATCACTGTGCCAGTGTTGGCTTCTTGGTCTGTGGTTTGGTTACTTTCTCTATAAGTTGTGGGTGAAAACGGCTTCAATTACAAGAAAATGTAAAAAAAAAAAAATCAGTTTCTTGCCTTGTTCGTCAGAGATGGTGTGACGCATGTTGATGGTGACAGTTTGCAGCTAGCTTTATGATGTGACAGGTCACCATACGATCAGAGTAGCTCTGTCTGAGTCTCAATACTGAGTGTGGAAGACGCAGCATACGCACATATCAAGGAGCCAGTCACTCAGAACATTAAGGTGACGTGTACCTTTATCGTTCTACAGCAACAACGCAGTGATTGAACGAACAGATAGAAATTAACGATAACAACCGCCAAATAATGATGGCAAATGTTGTCACTGAAACTAAGATGTCTAGAAAGGATTGTGTGTAGGACTTTTTCACTACCACAGTCATGGCCTCTGTTTAACGCCACAGCTCCACAGTCTCTGCTGATAGGAAGTGGTTTCTCATCTTGAAGCAGTGACTATACCAAAGGTGATATGCATGGTTTATTTTGAGGTTTCTATGACATGCTCAGAGATTTATACTAAATGTTTTTAGCCAGTTTCATGTGTAATCTGTTTGGAGAAAATGTATCTTTATTATTAATCTCACAGATCTTAAATATGCCAAATGACAACAGTTTAAAATCTCATCATGGCACTTGGAATAGTTAATGTATGCAAATCATACGTGCTCTTAAGTGAGAGGTAGCTAAGTTGATGCACTAAAAGTTTAATCATAGTAAAACATGAATCATACATTGTTTTACACATCCTTTTGTAGATGTCTTGGCAGATAAAATAAGCTATACGTCATTGCCACATCAAGAAACAGACAGTATGAAAATACTGTGAATGCATATGACGCATATTCTAGTGCATTTTGTGGGAATGTCTTTATGAGCTGTGATTTTGCTCACTAGCTCAATATGTGATGTGATGTTTGTGATGATCAAAGGTCGAGAATAGATCAGCTGCTCAGTTCACTGCTGCTGGTGCAGTAAACAAATTGAACTTTTCTGTCATTAGAGGTAGTTGCCCCCCTTCCCCCCTTTCCTTCTAATTCCTCTGCTGTTAGAACTAAAGTTTAACAGACTTTTAGGGTGCTGGAATGTGAGGAAGACGTTTCTGTGAGACGTTTGACGTCCCCGGCCACAGCCTGACACCTGTTGATTCACGCAGCTGAACACGAGGAAGTCCCATTAACTGCCTGCCCATTATCGTTGCAGTGTTTTGGAGCGACGAAACCTCAAAAACAACAGATTCTTGGAATAATCTCACTCTTTTAGACTCCTTTGTGTGAAAAATAACCCTACTGGGACCTGCCATATTCAACCCCACCTTACCACAGGAATCAGAAAACCTATCTATACTTGTGACTTGTGTCACCTCTCTACCTCGACACCCCACCCCTTGCTGCGTGCTGTGTACACATCTTCCCTTTTTTGTCTCGTGTTGTAGCCTGTGGTTTGAAATCCTCTGTGCGCCCTTCACTGGTCTCACTGTAGAACTGGCAGGTTCAAGGGTGTGATTGAAGTTTGAAATAGAATATGTTTTTGTCTCCAGTGTGTGCAGATGTCTTCAGTGAGAAATGTAAACATCACATGGGCTGTTTAACTGTTAAAGCTAACAACCAGCCTCTTCCCCAGGGCCCCAGGAGGAAATCAAGCACAAATGACAGCATTTTGTGTTTCCCCTGACATCTGTCACTTTGGTCTCCCGCCACACAAGGAGGGCACATTGTGATGGTGCTTTTTTTAGCAGTGGGGCTCTAGTACCTGCCAGTGTTTGTCCTGTCTGTACAGTAGTTCACAACCATTCATATCCTTGGGTGTTCATGGGTTTTTTTCATGGGTTTTTGCATATACTATATATACATATATATGTAGTTCAAAGTTTAACCACTCTGCCAAAGTATTTCTTGGCCTTCCTCAGTATTTAGGAAAAGCCAGCTGTATCATTGAGTACCGTCGCTTATTTTTATGCTCTCTTTTACCAACAGAAAGAAGAAGGAAAGGTCCAAGGCCAGCTGAACCACACAGACTCGAGCCAGTACATCCGCGACCTCAAAGACCAGATAGGAGAGCTAAAACATGAGGTGAGCCTTGTGAACCACTAAGCGTCAGGTTCATTAGTACTCAAATCGACTTAATTTGCAGCTTTTGTTTTCTCTTGTAGAGGTTCAGATTTTTTTGTTGCCTTTTCTTTGATCTAGCATTTGAGAAGATTTCACAACATTCTTTCAGATATGGTTTTACTTTGAGGCTAACAGATTAGTACAAGTGTTAACTACACCCAGAGACTTCCTGTGCGGAGTTTACACCTTTTGCAGATACCTTCACAGACATAGCCTACTGATGTTTCTACAAGTAGATTTTACCAAGCAGACCCCAGATAGGTAACAAAGATGGATTTACATTTCAAGGTTAAGCATTATGACTGAAGATGTAATCATAAATAGCAAGTAAAATGTGATTGGTGATACATTTTACTGACGTCAGATAATCTCACTAGCGTAGACATTCACTTTTATTCTTTGTTTAGTCCTCTCTGGATTCTTTTGTTGGATGCATGTAGTATGCAAAAAGGTCCAGTGTCATGGGTTGAACACGTGTCCTCTAATGATGACTTTTTTTAGATTAAGAAGATTAAGAACTTTATCGTTTTTGTGGAGATGTTTTTTTTAAAACTGCAGATAGGGGCCCTTGTTGTCTTCCAGCAGATCAGTTATTTGCAGGAAGAACATCATATCCTGACATCTGTCTTTTACTGAATCAAAACAAGCAAGAACACAAAAACGTGACCAGTAAGAGAGGGGGAATTGTGGTTCAGTCGAGCTGCATGCATCTTCTTCTTCTCACTCTATATCGGGGCAATGCAGTGACAGACCCGTTTCCCCTTTCACCTGGTTTTTGTGTGGTGGTCATCGTGAGTGTGTGTCTGCAGTGAGCGAACCTGAAAGTAGCAAGTGGCTCAGTAACAAGTCCCACCATCCTCCTCACTTACACTTGAGTCATATTTCTGGAAATTTTGACTACTGCCAGTCAGATGTTGATTAGATCACAATTTCCCTTTTGCATGGCATCAACAGGAAGGCAGACAGTTTAGAAAGGTGTAGGCTTATTATGATTTTGTTTACTGTGTATTGTGCTCTCAACTGGCCTCTGAATGCATCTCTTCCTACATGTCTGTCTTTTGCATGGCAGGCCGACTCAGGTGAGTTGGTACAGATGTGCAATGTAACCTCCAGTGGTTTATCCCTGACCATCGTGTAACCCCGCCACCCTAGCCCCATTTGGGTTTGTTTAATTCACAGCGTGGGAGACGGTTCTGGATGCTTCCGTAGAAATGTTTAGAGAGCGACGTGTGCTGCTCTGAGTGGGAGGTGGGGAAGTTAACCTGATGTACACCGACCAGTTAGTCCTCATCCCTGTAGTCTTTTCACTGGTAAAACCCAAACATGCTGCTAGAAAACACTAAGGAGAAGTTATCGATATCATCTTTGTATGGTTTGTCAAAGTTAGTTTTTTGAGTGTCGCTGAATTATCTCATTACTCCCCTTCGTGGCTAATGGAAGAAAAAAAACACCCACCACAACTGCAGTTCAACAGCAGTTGCAATGTGTGTTTTTGCCCCCCACAGCCACAAGGGGCAGTAAGGCTATTCCAGCTTGGTACAATAGAAAGAGGTAAAGTAGATATAGATGTACTTGAAAACTTGCTTGAACAAACCACATGCAGGTGAGATTTATGCTTCATAAGGTTTTATAAGAGAAAACACTTGGAGGATGAGGACTAACTGGTTGATTTGGCAGATATATGTTGGGTTAACTGGGTTAAAGTTTTCAATAGGACACATTCAGAACTGGCTCTCAAGCAAATGGAGCTAGGCCTCACCTATGAATATAATTATTAATAATATTTATTATACAATAGCTTGGTCCCAAATCCATGCTACATACTGATTCTATCAAAGTTGTCGTGTGTAGTTGTTCACACTGCAAAAGTGTACAGTAAGCACGACTGTACACTATTAAATATGTATGTAGTATGGAATTCAGGCACAGCTCATACCTTACTACATTGTTTTCTTTTGGTTGGTTGCCTGCATGTTAATCTATGAAAGGACTCATTGTGTTTGTGCCAATGATAGTGTTTAAAAATCACTGAGTGCCAAAGACTGGACCATTGTGTTTAACAGTTAGCATGTTACATCTGTCGGTCTTTGTTTTCACCCTCGGGAGTAACATATATTTGTTTGGCTCATTATTGCATGCAGGACTGAACAGTCTTTGCGTTGCTGCTAATACTCATCCCGCTTTCTCTCACAGATTTGCTGCTTAAAAGGACAGAGGGGCTTGGCCAATCAGCCCACTTTTGATGGGATCCACATTGTCAATCACTATGTGGGGGATGATGGCTCTTACCAGTCTTCAGATGAAGATGGAGTCAAGGACCCCACCCTCCAGGACTCCCAGCATAGGAGCCGGGGCCGTATCAGACTGCGCCCCAACCTCCAGGACACCGACAGCGAGGAGGAGGAGGACGAGGATGCCCTGCGACTCTCTGTACCTCAGAGCGGCAGCCACAAGTCCACCACCGTGTGACCAGCAGCCGCCAGAGTTGGGACAGAGGCCGTCAGCACCCGCTGAGGAAGAGGAGGTGTTTTCAGAAGTCTGTATCTAGAGTTCTGAATCTCCGAAAGGAAATGCATCATCATTTCATATCATGAGAATCACACTTAAAGATTTAGTTGATCTAGATTGTTTGTAGTTTTTGTTTTCTTCCTGAGGGCAGCCATCACTCGTCTGTCTGAGCACCACTGGCAGAAGCAGAGCATTAAATAAAGTGGAGCGTATCAAACTCTACTGGGCCACAATGACCGGAGGAGG
>NW_023339674.1:24393992-24398087 GCF_004916995.1 Morone saxatilis | reverse complement strand
AGGAGGGGGAGGAGGAGGAGGAAGCTGTAGGGGGTTGATGTGGGAGAGAGGAGGGGTGTGGGTCTGTCTGTCACTCCTCTGGCCCCCTCCTGTAGGTACAACACAGAGAAAGAGACTGTGCAATAAAACCTTTTACGCTATATTACACTCTTCATCCAATGTTTTTATATTTTTAAAGCATTTTATAAATGAACATCAAAAATTGTATTGATGCCGTTACTACTAAGTGTCCATCGTGCAGAGGCAGAACTGTACCAGTGCTGTGTGTGTGTGTGTATATATATATCTATTGTCTTGATGAACTTGGTCAGAGGCTGCTATCAGCCAGCGCTGACTGACTTTTTGGCCTTAGCACATGCTGCATGCCTTTCACCAGGGCTGGTGTACTAAAGGTCAATGTGACATCTGCATACTTGTAGATATGTAAATGTGTATTATGTTGTTTTTTTCAATTCCTTTTGAACTTGAAAATATGTATCTATTGCATATCCGATGTTTAGAATATATTGTACAATTGAGAAAAAAGGGACATATAAGTTAGTTTAATATGTAACCACAGATCCTGTTTCTGAGAAGAGAAAAACTGTTCTCTCCTCATTATAACACTTCAGCTCGCTGTTTTCAGACCAGTTAACATGATTCATCAGCGCTACTGTTGTTATTGTGCTGAATTCTCTGAAAGGATGGCGCCTTTACTTTCAAAATGAGGCCCCCCACCCCCCCCTCCAGTAAGTCAGTTCAGCACATATCGCACGTTTGCTGATGAGTCAAACATGAGTAATGTCTACCATATGTTTTGTGTATCACAAATTTGCACGGAAATGGATGACGGTCCTAGGGAACTTTTGAACTGGGAGATAAAGCTAACAAACACAACATCGTACACTTTATAACAGTCTGGAGAGGAATCAGGAGCTGTCCAGTGTTACCAAAGTAAGCACCGTATTGTGCTCATCCACAGGCCACTCCATTTCACGCGCAAGGGCCTGGATGTGTAAGAATTTCTCTGAATGTCTGTATTGAACACTAACGCCTGTATTCAGTGAAAGACAATGTGGAAGTGAGTGCCGCTGTCAAGCCCAGGATACAGAAAAGGTTCTGACTTTGATAATGTCCCTTTGATGAACAAGATACCGTGTGTTTGATGGGAGAGGAACACGTTATGGCACTTTCGGAGTCTGCAGTGCAGTAAAGGACACACATGGCAACACTATGGAGCAGTCAGCACACTCTGGAGACTAAGTGAGATTGGTGTGTGTGTGTGTGTGTGTGTGTGATGAGTTCACAATAAAATGTTTGATACACTGCTCGACTGACGTGTCTTCTTAATGTAGGCAGCAGACCTCTAACCTGAGCCTCTGGGGCAGACTGAGATGTGTTGAGATGACTGTGAACACATGTGGGATGTTTGGTCTCAAAATTGCCTTCCTCTTGTGAAGATGCTTTGCTTAGATTGACTGCTTTCAGGAAGTGATTTCTCGCGGTTTCAGAGCTGAGCCTCAACTACTAATCATTTCATGCAGAAAACCACATTTTAAAAAGAGCATTTCTCTTCGGGCACTGAAAGATTAACCAGGTTTGTGTTGTTGAATGCAGCTTAAGAGGGGTTTTTATTAGACATTTAGCAGAGTCTGGCTGTGCTGCTCAGGCTACTGTGAGCTCAGACTCATTTTATTTTGCAGTGATTGAGGATGTTTGCGGATATTTTGAACGTGCATTTTATGGCGCAGTGAGGGGCAGTTAGTTCATTCAGATGTTTGCAGGCTGGTTGAAGCCTGGACCCTGTAAGAGAACCTCAGCTCATTGCTGTATAGCTGTGAGACAGACGCGTGCCTCATTATGATGCCACATAAATCCGATTTGTGTCATTCGGCCTCAGTCGGTAAGTCTGAATTTACAACTAACATAACCCGAGTTGGAGCTAAACCCCCCTTCCTTTGAACAGATACGACCCCAGCGCGAGATACGTGTTACTAGTACAGTTTTTTTGAATGAGTAGATTTAACTTTTACTAACCTTATATTTGTCCATATTGTACGTGTGTCCTGAAACGTTCTGCATAGTAAGAGCGCATTAAAATCTGAGTGTGGTGCCATTGTGGGAGGCATGAATCATTTGGTGTTCTCACATGTGGAGGCGTTTTTAAGGTGGAATTTCAATAGAGAGCAAGACCAAATTATGCAGAAACAATAAGGAAACTAAATTATGTCCATGCGGTGGACTAAACTGTGCACACATGGACCTGCAGAACAACAGGTAATAAAAACACTCCTGTTGTTGTTATTATTATTATTATTATTATTATTATTATTATTATTATTATTATACGCACTATTATTATTATTCGGGTTTTGTTTAACCCTGTTGTAATGGCTGCTATATTACGCAGCGTCCTGTCTCCGGGCCTATCGGTCGGCTCCGGGCAGCAGGACCTGATTCTGGTTCTTTATCGGTTCAGGCTTCATATCTTCACCAACACGGTGTCCGGATGCTACGGCCGTTGTGAGTCTATTTGAGCCGGGGCATGTGGCGCTTTGATTTCCTGTCCTTCGTGTGCTGATAGGCTGCTTTCGCCTGTATCCGACTGCCCTGACAGTCAAATTGCACTCAGTCCTCACGCTAAGTTTGGTGAGTGCAGGTTGAAACGGTCCCTGAACTAACTGAAGTCTTCAACACTGAAATATTTACTGTGTGGAAAAATTGGCATGAGTTGATTTATTGTGATAAGTAAATGTGGGTGTAGAAGATGTTAAGTTCATATAAAAGTATGATCTTAATTTTGGCACTTGATAAAACTTAAATACTAAAAACTAAAAATACAATAATCTTAAAGGAAAAAGGGAATGAAGCGCCAACATAGACAGTGCAGTTCAGTAACACACAGTTCCAATCAAATATTAATGATGCTTATTTTCCTTATGATAATCAAAGTTCCTCTTTCTCCATCACTCTAATGGTTTTTGGGGATTCGTTCATTGCACCTGCAGCGGATAAAAGGCACAAGGACGCACGACTCCTGTCCTATTGTTCGGTGCGTAATGACGCTTAACCGGCGCTACAATCTGCGTCCTGGGCGAACAGAAAACAAATTGTCTCTGTTATGGGTGTCTTTCTTCTGAGCATAATACCCAGGGTAACGTGAAACTACCACCGCGGGCGCGAGGACGGAGAGTGTCTGTCACATAATAACAGTGTGAGGCCCAGCTGAGCAGCACACCGGGACGGAACCCGACAAACTCAATTTAACTCACTCAGGATTTATGCTGAGGTATTAACTATATTATTACAGTTCAAGCTTATTTTATTCCTCTGTATTTTTAGGAAGAAGCCGAGCAAACACACTGCGGGGATGTGCCGGCTATAATGTTGAAACTGCATTTCTAAGTGAATCTATATTAAGGTGCTACTGTCGGTTCAGACTTTTCCCCCACCCTTTTATTTTACCACTGCATGTATACATACAGACTCTGAGCAACTGACACCCTGGGGTGCGCCTCCGCGTTTCCTCTCCCCCTGTCAGATTGAGTAAGGAGCTGATAAAGGACCTGTATCACTTCTCCTGATTGCCACGGGCTCCTGGAGACACGATCTGCAGCCTGTCTGAGGGGGGTGGGGTGGGGGCAGCAGCTCCGGGCGGTGGGCCGCAACACTGCAAAAAAAAAGTCCGGATTTCTGTTTTTAATTTTTTTTGTTTTTTAATAAGATCAAAAATAAATGAAAGTAACTCCTAATAATTCCACGGGTGTTTCCAAAAGCTAAACACTTCGTCATTAGCTGAGATGTGTGAGCAGAAGTCGCCCCCGCTGCACACTCTTTTCCAGCTACCTGCAACCACACTGGCAGCTGACTAATACTAATACACCGCAGGCGGCTCTTTCTTTGCAGTGCAGTGAGCGCAGGAGCCGCTGCAGTGACACCTGTCCGCACACAACACCTGGCAGACGGGACGGGACGCTGTGCGCATGCTCCGTCGTCAGGTTGCAATCTCTTAAAGCACTTGGAACCGCATCTCGCCGCCGCCAGTGCGGATCAAATCTTCGCAGGGTTCAGAGCGAGCCGAGGACGCCTCTCTGCAGCCGGATTATCATCATCATC
>NW_023339674.1:24384446-24393970 GCF_004916995.1 Morone saxatilis | reverse complement strand
TCATCATCCTCATCCTCTGTGTCTGCTCTCAGATCAGAGATGCCTCGCTCCTTCATGGTGAAGAGCAAGAAGGCGCACAGCTACCACCAGCCCCGCAGTTTGGAGGATGACTACAGCAGGCTGGACGCTATACTGGAGCGCATATGCTCAGGTTTGTGCGCAATGATTCCGTTTGTAAATATTCTATATAGTGCACAAAATGTGGCTTTTTTTTAAAAACCAAAACATTTTTGATTTTACAGGAGAATTATTATTGTTAAAGACATAATCAGTTATGAAACAACGGGACACTGCATGCAAACAACTCTCACTGATTTTACAGTTTAAATGGCTGCAAATGCGCCAGCTCAGTTTATTAAAATGGGCCTTTAATTATATATAATTTTAGAAAAATGCCGAAACAAAAATGAAAGTGCAATTTCTGATGTTTACGGTAGAGATTTCACACTAACGAAAAATATATAGATTAATAGGGACGCATTTGTTTATTATTATTTATTGCTTTTATTATATTGTATTATTGCTAGAAGTCAGATGATGCTGACCATACCCGTTTGCCATTTTACACACTGTAAATCATCCTGTTATATTTGGACATTTCTCCCAGAGCCATAATATAAGTGCCACACCTTCATTATAATTCTAGCAGTTACATATTTGTGCAGTGGTATTCGTTTGAAAACAACACTAGGCTTTTCTTACCTCCTCTTCGCTGAGATGCTGACTGTCCTCCGTGTGTCCTCTCAGACGCTGATAAGCTCCCAGAAGACACCGAGCTGTCGGTGGACAGGTACGGCCTCTCTCCGGACTCACACCTGGCTGACGCCGCCGATTTCTCCCCGAAGTCCCCGCTGAGCTGCGCCGACAGTGTGTGCGGTCGCTCCACGGACTACGAGGACTTCTGGAGGCCTCCGTCCCCCTCTGCATCGCCGGGTAAACACACAGACACACCGCTTAATGATCAAGCAACTATGAGACGTTAAGGAGGCAAGAAAAACCACAGATAAGATGATAAACTCGCTATTTTTAATCAGGAAACACCGCAGACACATTTTGGAAACTATAACAGTATAACACTTGGTGCATTAGTGGCAGTATAATACTTCTGATCTCATGTGGATAACATAAAAATATCAGGGGCCTTTGCAGTAGACTGCTCTATAAAGACTTTACATGTTTCATGTGCTATCAACATTTTTAATTATTAAGAATTCAGTCACATTGTATCCTTTTACAACTAAACATTAAAGCTCCTTTTTGTCTGGCAGTTTACATATAAAAATGTGCTGCCTTCAAAGAACTTTATTCCAACACTTTTTATTTATTATAGTATATTCCTGGTTTCCCCAACAGTAACTACTAAAAGAACATTGCATGACTCCTGTCAGGCCCTGTGGGGCCCCAGAAAACACCTGGCTTCAACCATGTCACAGGTTTCATTAAAATTTCATCCGGCCTCTGTTTGTTCTCCTCTCCAGTAGATTCTGAGAAGTCCCTGTCCCCTTTGGTGGATGAAACCCAGCCCTTCACCGTTCCCTTCAGGCCATATGCCTGGAGCAGCTACGGGCCTGGGCTGAGGCCCCTGGTGCAGCAGAGCGTGGAGGTAGACAGGGGCCCGGCGGTGGTGGCCTTCTACGGGGACAGGAGTGCCCACTCTGCCCTGTACGCAGACCGGGCTCTGGGCCAGGAGTCTTATGGGGACTACAGGCGGCACGCTGCTGCTCTGCTGTTTCCTGAAGGAGGCCTGCACGGGAAAACCCACAATGTGAAGGCCCAGTCTGACCTGCTGTGCTCCAGTCTGATCCTCAATGGTGCTTACAAGTGTGTCAAGTGCAGCAAGGTGAGGATGGAGGGCATCCTATAAATGCATGATGGGTAACACAGCCTCTGACCTGCAGGTGGTGGTCACTGAAAATAAAATAACAAAAAAATGTTTGCAGCCTGGGAATCAAAGAATCCAAATGTGACTTTAGAAGAACACAGTGCTGAAATGGCTCTGTGGTTGACCTCTGACCTCTTTATTTTATTCCTGAACTGGAATGAACTATTTATTCACCAAAAATGATTTCTATTTCAAGCAAAAGCTTAATTATTTTCTTTCCTCTCTCCACCAGGTGTTTTCTACTCCGCACGGTTTGGAAGTCCACGTCCGCAGGTCGCACAGCGGCACCCGACCATTTGCGTGCGAAATCTGCGGCAAAACCTTCGGACACGGAGTGAGCCTGGAACAACACAAAGCTGTGCACTCTCAGGTGACTTGCCAGGCGTTTTAAACCCACATCCTGCAGTTCACACCTCTTCTCTATCTGCTTCTTTTTGTCCGGACTCTTCTCTGTCGGTGTGGAGAGTCGCGACTAAACCGGCTGTCTGCTCACGTTTCAGGAAAGAAGTTTCGACTGCAAAATATGCGGTAAAAGTTTCAAGAGGTCGTCCACTCTGTCCACGCACCTGCTCATCCACTCCGACACCCGGCCGTACCCGTGCCAGTACTGCGGGAAGAGGTTCCACCAGAAGTCAGACATGAAGAAACACACTTTCATCCACACAGGCAAGTGGAGAAAAAGGCAGATTGTATCTCAACACAAAATAGTTGCTGGAACGTCTGGGTGTTCCTGAGAATCTGTGCGTAATTTGTGCGCAAAAGTCCGGAATCTTCCAGACGTACAAAATAAGAATAGTTCAATAGAAACTAAAATGTTCCTAAATGTGTGTTTTTGTTTCTCCAGGTGAGAAGCCACACAAATGCCAGGTGTGTGGGAAAGCCTTCAGCCAGAGCTCCAACCTCATCACACACAGCAGGAAACACACCGGATACAAACCCTTCGGATGCGACCTGTGCGGCAAAGGCTTCCAGAGGAAAGTGGACCTGAGGCGGCACAAAGAGACGCAGCACGGACTCAAGTGAAGGCGAAGTCCACCGCAACAATCATGTCATGTTTTCTGACTTTACAGTCTTTAAATTATTAGTCCCGAAACGAGACAAAGACATTCTAGACAGAAGACATTTGCGCTTTTTCCCCAATCGCCCAGTTTGAGGACATTTCTTGGCTCAAGATTGATCCCCTTTTAGCTCTGTAAAGACTTTATGTAAAGGTGTATTGGAAATATATATAGTTATCTCAGCCGAGAGGCAGATTATTTATTTTTACTAAGAAAAGACTTAATAATAAGACGGACATTTTGCAGCGAGAAGACATCGGCAACACTAAATATTTTACCATCCTCCTGCAGATTGTTCTACAGGCCCAGAGAACCAGAGATAAGCTGTGAACTGTGAGACATGATGTGATGGAGCATCATAAAAAAAAAAAAAAAAAAAAAAAATCAGTTCGTCACGTGATATGAAGCAGCTCAAGTGGGTTTTAAACCCCAAATATTTGTACTCAAATAACCGGATGGACAATAAAAGCGGACAGATGCAAATCTGCGTCTTTCCAAAGAACAGACTCATTTTGTTTTCAGTTGGGCGACATGCTGGCAAAACAGCCTCCTCTCTGTGTGATTTAACAAAGAGGGGGGTTGCTGCCTCACTCACGAAGCTCTTATCTTCCACTTTTCCATTTTGCACATTTTATTGTCAGAATGAACTTTTTTTAAATATCTTTTTTCCCTCCAGTTTTTTTTTAATTTCCGGGTGTTTATCATTGAAATAAAAAAATGCAATAAAATCTAAAAGTGAAATGATCTAAGGTGATTTCTTTTCCAAACGAGGGATGCGGGGAAATGTCCGGAGACTGAATAAAACGAGTCAACTTACTGGTCATTTAACTCACCGTCATAATTGGGCTTTTTTGACACCTTGCAGCCTCTGTAGCCTACAGGCCGTCAAGTGTCATTTATTACGCGCCATTTTATTGTTACCCTTCGATTAAACTGCTTTATTATAATCTTCCACCAACAAATCATACGCCAATACGACAATACGATATTTGTTTAGGTTAATTAAAGCCAGAGGCCGACACAAAAACAAAGAGCTGGGACTTCTTGCTGCCGTGATTGTGATTGCCCAGAGGCCCCCGCGGCTGCTGTTTGTTTTGACCACTGCAGCCATGTGTTTGAACCTTAAACAGTCTGAGCAGATTTAACCGTTAACCAAATGTTTTTTACCCTCATGGCTGTTTTTTTTTAGTTTAACAGGAAGCTGGCAGAGGAGGCAGCACATGCAGCAGCTGTGATCCTCTGAGGGCTTGGTGCTGAGTTTTATTATGATTATGTTGTGAAAGGGATTGAATCTGAGGTCTCTGGTGGATTACAGGACAGGAGGGTGTAGACTTTAAAATCAGACAATGATAAATCCTATTAAAATATTGACAATAAAGTGGATCAAATTTCAACAAATTAAAGAAAGTGGTAGAATATGGACATTAAGTGTGGTGGTACTTCAATTCAGTCACCATCAGATTTTCACTCCACGATATACACAAAAAGCATTCAATAATATTCAATTTAACAATATTATTGCAACATCTAAAATTTGAAAAAAATGAATTCATCTTTAACTTTTATTGTGCGTTTTGTCTCTTTGGCAAATGAACTACAGTCAGCTGGCACCCAGCTTTACTGCATTACTGTCGCCTACTATGTTGGCGTGTGAACCACAAAGCGTGGGCAGAAAGAAACGGAAATTAAGAGGCGCTGGATTATTTATATGATATCATCATCAATATCAGAATTATCATCAATATTGGTCACATCAGAAACCAAATTAATCAAGTCATAGTATTCCACCATCATTCTCACTTAACCTGCATCACTTTGGTACCTTGTATGGATGCTTTAGACTCAAGCCATACTCTGTATAGAAAACCATCCTTCACTGCAGCTGTCTCAACAAATACTGCCATCATTTGATTCATTATCTCATCTTCTCTGACTCGAACAAAGCAAAGGGGGAGAAAAAGAGGAACAATCAGTTAGTCGTCTTCTCTCGACATTGATTGAAATCACTGACTCACAAGGATTTTCTCTGCCTCACTTCCCCCAAAATCGTACAACATCCAGGCCTGCGAAAGTACTGAATATTTTAAACCCCAAGATGAGCAGACGGAAGGAGAACAGGAAAAGGCGAGCTCATTTAGAGCACAACTTAACAGAGCATTGCACCTCGGTGCTGCATTGGACATTTATTCTCTTGAAATAAATATAAACATCATGTGCAACAACCTCACATTCCAAATTTGAAATTTTGTTTTAAAAATATGCATTAAAAGTACCATTTAAAAGAGAGTGGCTCACTTAACAGGAAATGTGCAGCTTGTACAGGAAATTACAGAGCGTCACAGAGATCTGAAAAGGGCGAACTCTCTGTTTAGACTCAGTGATGTTGAATCTGCTCACAGGGGAGTTTCCTCCTGTTGGAATGAAGCCGAGTTTGCCATTAAGTGCCTTCAACACTCTGAGGCAGCCCCAAGCCACCGGCCTGATTTTAGGTGTTTTAGTCTCACTGTTGTGCATAACAGGTAGACTGCAACTAAACGTTTGACACCCAGCTACTGTAACTTTTTTTGAAGCACCTGAACAATGGTTTATTCTGAAACCAAATTGTATGCGACCGATGATGACCTCATAAGGTGTTGCATGGTTTGCTCTCAAAGAACAATCTCAGAGAAGCTTCTCTAGTGAAAAATCTTCAAACGAACCATTAGGCTGACCAGATTTCCTCCAAGGGCATGGGTCGTTTTTTTTTTTAAGCATTACCCCACTGCCCCGAGGCATATCAAATATGAATAGAATATGGCTCAATCGATCCGAGTGAGCGAGTAATCAGAGCATTGCAGTCCAGGGCTCAAATCTAGGCCTGCATCATGGTCTGTAAGTGCAAAACGCACACATCTGTGCACACAAACACACATGCATCCACCCGTGAGGTATGGACTGGGTTGATTTTTCTTGACAGACATATTTGTGCAATTAGAAAGTTCAGTGTCTGGGTTTTGTGGTTTTGGATGATTCATTATTAATCTAAAATTACATATGAATAATAAAAGAGAGTGTTTAGAGACACTCTGGTGTTTAATTTTGATTTTTTTGCATCAAGCTGCATGAATTTCCAATCTGGACTTGAGTTAGAATATCTATTATAGGTTTTATTGTCAGATGGACTGTGTAAAAGAGTCTACAAATACCTACAAATATAGTTTTTCTCATGTACCGAAACCAAACTCTTGAAATGGGACTTAAAAACTGTAGGCCAGTAAGCCGCAACAATTTTTGAAACCATCTCCTGATCTACCACTGTGATAGCTCAACGCACTAAAGGAAATCCTCTGATTAAAACATTGCATGCAATACCTCAAAGATAAAAAAAAAAGAGAGATCAAGATCACACCCACGCAAGCTGAGCGTCAATATCTATAATCAGCAACATCTGGTGAATGATCATATTAATGTGTTGATCTCCTCACGAGAGAGGGTAGGGAGGACACTGTGGAGAGAGAACAAATGTGATTATTAGCCTGAGGGTGAGCAGACCTGCTGTGTATATTGTAATAATAATGTGGTACTTGCTCTCATGCTTTGTTCAGCAGATTTCACACAGGTCTGACGGGTTGCAAAGCGAGATTACCTGAGAGAGATAGTGGATTTCTAACGGTAGGATTCGGAGAAAAAGCACTGATTAATATGCTCGGATGCAGGAAAAGATGGGGAAAACTTCCTGGAAGATCCAAATAAAACTGTTTTCATACATTCTGCATTCATGTAGGAAACTTTCTGCATCAGAGAGACTTTTCCTGCTTACCTGTCCCCTCCCTGGTGGTTGACACGCCAACTAAGCCGGGACAGACGAAGAGAAGCAGGGCTCATATAGGACGTAGCTCTTTTGTTGCAGAGGCTTATTCATTATTCACCTGATCTGAAAAACAGACTGCAAAACCAACTGCACAGCTGTCATCGAGCAACAAGGCGTAGACACAAATTATTCATGACTCGGCAAAGAAAAGGCAGTAGAATGAGAGGAAAATAATAACAAGAGACATCAGCGAGGCAGCTGACAGGCCCAACACGTGTGGGGAGAGCAGAGCCGGCCTCTCCGGGCTAACAAGCCACACTGCCACACTTCCCCCGGTCCCTTTTTTACACACCATATAGACTTTTACAGTGTGGCGTGGGACAAGGATGCATGTTTGCTTATCACTTTATTGTTTTAGAGATTTTTACACATAAAGCAATTTATTTCAATAGTTTCTTTTATTTTAGTTTCAATACTATAGGATGCTATGGGTGCTATTTAACTTGCCCTGTATTTACTCACTCACTCTTGGTAGTATTATTAGATCTAATTTCATTTTTATGCTGATGACACCTTCCAATAAAGCTCACTGACCTTAGTATGCTGTACTCATTACAGAACTTTCCATATCAAACACTGGATGGCAACCAAGACAAATATTCTTATTCTTGACTCTCGACATATTTCTGATCAGTTGTGTATGATTCTTATCCTGCAACATTAAACCTCTAGCTAAAAACTGTGGTATAACATTTGAACCCAGCTTAAATTTGAATCACCATGCTACTAGAATAGTTCAATCTTTTTATTAATTTACCAACAAAGCAAAGGTTCAACCTACACTGGGTTTTAAATTTAGTGAAGCACACACACACACACACGCCTTCATTTTTCTCATCTTGGACGGATCACCTGCCTAAAACCAAAAGCTTTAGACAGGCTACAGATTGTACCAAATGCGCAGCTTTTATCTGGAACTCATAGATGGGATTATATTACACCAGTTTCAGCTTCTCTACACTGGCTGCCACTGCCTGTTCATTTTAGAAATGATTTTAAAAATTTTATTGCTCAGCTTTTGAGTAGTTGCAGATCGCAAACCCCTCACACTTCACAAACTAAGGTTTCCCCGAAATGCGCAGAAACGTGAAAGGCCCTATCTACAGCCAGTGTTTCTTTTACCGATCTGGCCACTGTACAATCATGGCAGTTCAACATGGAAGGCAACCCGTGGCATCTGTAGATAAAACAATTCTTATTTTCAGGTGATTATACACAAATGAAAACATTTCTATGAAGGTTATATTTAATTTCTTTCAACAGATCCTTGTAAATGTTACACATTGGACCTCTAAGGCATTGCATGGTCAGGCAACTACTACATCATTGAACTATACACAACCTTTTTTAAAATCATTTCTCAAATCATACTTTTATAGTATAGCCTGAATTTAATAAATTCATTTTAGTTTACCTATTTTATCCAGTTCACTGGTTTCTAGGCTTGTACTGTCTGTTTTCATCCTGTTTTCTTTTGTATTTAATTGTTCATTGTCTGTTTTGACATTATGTTGTTTAAAGCATTTTCTTTAGGTGACACATTCATGTAAGCACATGCAGGTGTCTGTGTGGGGTGGACAGTGTTGTTGTTTTCAGTTTTCAGGCCTGTTTATAATGGCATGTCCTGAGGTGTTTGTGCGTGTGTGTGATTCCAAAGATGTGACCACACACACACACCAGTGACATCAGAAAATGGTGGAGGCCAAATGAGAGCCGACATTTTTCTCTGGCCGCCTTGAAAGCTTTCCATTAGCTGGGCTCTGTTCTGAGGGTCTTGGGGCCCTGAACAGCATGAGTCCATGGAGGGCTGGTGGTGGTGTGTGGGGGTGGATGTGTGGATGTGTGGGGGCTGGCTGGGATTTGGGGTGGTGGGGGTAAGGCTGTCCGCTCATTTAAAGACATGTTTATCCGGTTCATTTAGCATTACATATCACTAGACAATTTGGATGTGAGCTGTCACTCAGCAGCAAAAAGGCTGCTCTGCCGGCCGCTCACTTAGAACTTGTGTCAGTGTCACAGTCCCCTGCTCTCTGGGTGGTTTTACACATATCATTTTATATTCTTGAAATGTACAAAAAGAACCTGTGTTCAATCCTTTTACCGCTTCTGCTTCCTAGATCACGCTCTTGCCTTGTTGGCCTGGTTTTGTCTTCTATCTGAAGTCATGTCTAATAACAAATGAATCCTGAACGTGACATTAAAAGGATCCACTCTGGCTAAAAGGCTTCATAACAAAACATTCTCTTCTCTTCAGGGGAAAAGAAAAGAGATGAAAAGCAAATCTTCTGAACATGTGACAAGAAAGAGAGCTTTGTAGCCTTTTAGTGTGTAGCAGATATTCTCGTTCACTCGTAAAAGGTGTTACATCGCCGACAATCAGATGTGCGGAATGACAAGCTGTGAGATTCATGCACAAATCCTTGCATGCGATACAGGTAATACGAGAATGAGGCTGTGTTGCTAATTGTGCAATAGAATACTAATCTCATACGGAAATGCATCCATGAAATGAGGATAAAAAAAAGCCACATATCAAGTTGGGCACAAAATTCCTACTCAGATTTTCCCTTTTGTTTATTTAAACCTTTATCAGAGAGGTTTTGATTTAAATAATACATTTTTCCAATTTTAGATTGCATTATTTTAAAAAAAGTACCTATACAATTTGTGTTCAGTAAACATCAAACGTTTGAAAAGTGTGGCTTCTTTGACATGTTATATATCTCAAGTAAGA
>NW_023339674.1:24384191-24384355 GCF_004916995.1 Morone saxatilis | reverse complement strand
TGTGAAATTCTAGTTCAAAACACCCTCAATATAGAGTTCAACAGTTATGCTGATTTCAATTATCCAACCAGTCTAAAGTGCAAAACACACCAAAATTACAATGAACTTGCAGTGGGAGCGTGCCTGTGTTCCCACAGCCCTATGTTCCCACATTGCTAAGATTT
>NW_023339674.1:24383852-24384054 GCF_004916995.1 Morone saxatilis | reverse complement strand
TAGCTTTTAGTTAAATCTGGTGCGCCCATCTCTTTGTTTAATGCAAACATTTAATGTAATTGCACATTGTCATTTTAAATAAACAGAAATTATATAGAAAATATAGAATATTATAAGATGTTTTTGTTTTGTTTTGTTTGATATTTGTTTGTGCGTAGACACTTAAGTTACGTAGGTACATTATGTATGTACATGTTTATGT
>NW_023339674.1:24383459-24383752 GCF_004916995.1 Morone saxatilis | reverse complement strand
TGATTGTATTACATGTATATACCGTATGCGTATTTTTACTTATCTGGTTTTGTTTGTCTGACTTAAGAAAATGAAAACAAGGGGTCGGCATCTATAAGCTCTGCTTCAGCTGAAACCTTTTTCGATCAGCCTATTTTATTTTATCTTGTAATGGTTGTGATTGTGACGATTTCTGCTGCTGCTGATCGAAATAAAATTACTCATTCATTCATTCATTTACTATAAAGTGTTTCCAAAAAATCTTGTGGGAGGATAGGGCTTAAATTGAAGAAATGTAGGAACACAAGACCTAA
>NW_023339674.1:24353910-24383434 GCF_004916995.1 Morone saxatilis | reverse complement strand
TTTGGTTATTGTTTGGGATTGGCACCATGAAATGACGGATAAAAAAAAAGGCCACCCATATCATTTGTCACAAAATCCTACTCAGATTTTTCCCTTTTTGTTTTAATATTAAACTCTTTATCAGAGGAGGTTTTGATTTAAATTAATACATTTTTCCAATGTTTAGAGTTTTCATTATTTTAAAAAAGTACCTTTTGATTACATTGTGGTGTGTCAGTTAACATCAAACGTTTTGAAAATTGTGGCTTGTCTGGAACATGTGTATATAAGTAAGTGTCAAGTAAAGTGGATACTGATCGAGTACAATATAAATTTTAGGTCTGTTGAGATATGCGCTCACCTTTATTGTATATATTTATATAAACTAATATCGAGAGCCCTTAACACCCTATGTGAAATTCTAGTTCAAAACACCTTATTTATAGAGTTCGTCAGTTATGCCTGATTCAGATTATCCACACCAGGTCTAAAGTACAAAACACACCAAAATTACAATGGAAAGGGACGTGCAGTGGGGAGGGCCTTGTGCTTCCCACAGGCCCTATGCTTCCACATGCTAAGATTTTATTCTAAATGAGGCCCTAATGTTCACACATTTTCCTTTCTCTTCCAAATTTGTAGCCAATTACCACCCAACCTATAGTACCAGTAGCCAATGGACTACAGATCGAATTTAGCTTTTTAGGTTAAATCTTGGTGCGGCCCCCACCTCTTTGTTTAATGCAACTTTAATGTAATTGCCACATTGTCATTTTTAAAATAAACAGAAATCTATATAGAAAATATAGAATATTATAAGATGTTTTTGTTTTGTTTTGTGTTGATTATTTGTTTGGCCGGTAGACACTTAAGTTACGTAGGTACATTATGTATGTATCATGTTTATGGTTTGTAGGCCTACATTGTGCGGTATGTATGGTATATATGTATGGCAGGTACATATGCATGTGTGTGCTATGTATGTATATATATGTAATGTATGGTCATGAAGGTTATGTATATGCATATATTGGTTAGGCATTATGATTGTATTTACAGGTATGTATACGTATTTTCGATATTTTTACTTATCTGGTTTTGTTTGGTCTGACTTTAAGAAATTTTGAAAACAAGGGGTCGGCATCTATAAGCCCTTCTGCTTCATAGCTTGAAACCATTTCTCGATCAGCCTATTTTATTTATGCTTGTAATGCGTTGCTGAATGTGGTGATATTTGCTGCTTTGCTGCCTGATCAAATAAAATGACTCACTTCATTCATCTATTTACTATAAATCCAGAAAAATCTTCGTTGGTGAGAGGATAGGGCTTAAATTGAAGAAATTTCAGGAACACAAGATGCGCTTTATTGTATTTGAAAATGTCCTAGAAATTTATTGGGACATAGACATAGGGCTGTGGGAACATAGGGCTGACCCCCTTGCTTGCCTGCAGTGCCTATAAAATGTATTCGCCCCTCTTGTAGGCTTTCATATTTGATTTAAATGTATTGCAATATTGAATCAGAGTAGATTTAAAGTAGCTTTTTTGACACTGATTAAGACCCGCTAACAAACAGATCTCTACATTACAAATACAAATGTTTGCATAAGCAACCCCTTTAATAGGACATACCTAAATCCTCACTGGTGCAGTCAATTGGTTTAAGAGGTCACACAGTTGAATGGAGATCACCTGTATGTAGCCAAGGGTATTTAAATTGGTTGCAGACACAGACCTGTATCTGGAAGGTCCAACTTTTGGTGAGTCAGTATCATGGCTAAACCTCCACCACAAAGACACTTCAAGAAACTCAGTGAAGAGGTGATTAAAAGGCACAAATCAGGTTATAGATGAAAGAAAAGTGGTAAGGTTCCTGGACCTATCCACAAATAATAATAAGGCTGTAATTGCTCCCAAAGGTGCATCTACTAAGGGGGTGAATACTTATGCATGTTGTATTTGTAATTAATTGAAATCCCTTGATAGGTCTGATCAGACTTTTGACATGTAAAAAAAAAATCCACTGTAAATCTAGTTATCTATGTAATCTAATTCTTAATTCCATATTGTGAAAGAATGAAACTTCCAAATGAATGAGAGAACACTTTAAATGGACTCTATTCATAAATAAACAAACCATGTACAGTATAACTCACTGTTGTGTAGCCAAAGTGTTAATTAAGTAGTAATACGTGTTATAACAGAGGAATGTTTAGTAGCTCTGTCAAATGAACACACAAAACCTCTTTCAGTGTACATTATCTATGCAAACAGCATATGATTTGTGAGCGAGTGTGGCAGCACAAGATGTTACTTTGTGATACAGTCATCCCCTTAACCAGGCCTGATTGCAGCTATGAATCTTTGTAAAAAATTCATAAGATCCATTTCACAAATGACCAAGCCAAGCATGTGCCTATATCCAAACAGCAAGAGAGAGCGAGGCCAGGAAGATCTATAAGAGGAGCCCGCAGCCGGAGGAAGGAGAACAAAATGACAAAGATTTATTCTCAGCCATGATCAAATATTTATGCTGAGGCATTCAAGTAAAGTTACTTTTTGTGTTCTGATTTAATGAATGATTTGAGCAGTGGCAGTGCTGGGAGGCACAGATGTTGGGTTTGCTGAAGCCTGCGCTAATGCCCATTCAGGGGTCTGTGTGGTCATGTGTCAAACTGCAGCAGGATCAAAGCGGAGTAATGCCATTGTGGGGATCACAGCATAGAGGAGTAGGATGGTAAGTACTTCCACAGCCCCAGAGGTCTACACTGGGCCATGGCTGAGGAGGATGAAGTGAGAAAAGAGGTAAATAATAACTATACTAATATGTTTTTAAAATCCTGCAGGAGAAAAGGTGTTAACTACTATTTTTAGTTAATTCCCTCCTATTTATTCCAGTAATTAGGTGGCACTGAATCGTTACCCCACCTATCTTTAAAACCCAATATCTCTAGTTCTTTTTATCACGTGCCAGTATGTTGCCAATCAATTAGAGACGAGCCACTTTACAATAGGTTTGCACACGGTGGGATTGATCCAAAATGACAAAGCCACAGTCAAAGGAAATGGATCCCGGCAGTGCAGAGACTCTCCCATTCTCCCTCTGGCATCCTCTGAAACATTAATGACCCCAAGCTGAATCTGATCTGGCCTTCTTTACTTAGTGTTTTTTATCTTTACTCAGGACTACTCGCTGATAATATTCACTTCACTTCTCATCAACTGAAATAAATATAAAAGAACTATTCATTAGTTGTGTCAAAATATTTGTATAATTTTCTGGATATATTAACCCAAAGTGAAATGACAAATATTTTACCTAATCTCAAAATAAAGATAATTTAACTAATTTAACAACTAACAACTAATACAGTATGTAAAAAAACATCATAACAGTGAAACAAAAGATTCCATATAAAGTTGTAAAGTCTGTCAATTAAAAGAAGGGTCCAGATCAGATGACCTGAAAGGAAGCCGTGAGTGGGCAGGAAGTGCCAGGAGACATCTGTGGCAGGTGAAATAGAAATTCTAACACTCGAGTGAACACTTAAACGGATAAAGGGAGTTTGAAAAAAAAAAAGGCTAAAAGCCTCCATCACTTCCAACAAGACATTGGTACCCCAAACACAGTGTGTCAGCGTCTTTAAACACCGGAGAGAAGGGAAGATGACAAAATCGTTTTGACAGCCAGTTCACATGTAACATCTCCGATTCATCCACCTTGGGGAGTTGCTGGGCAGTTTTTCCCGCTGCCGGGGGAAACGAAGCCCCGTGTGATAGCAGAGTGGGCAGGGCCGAGCTTGTGCAGCGCGCCACGCGCCACTTATTGATCAGAGTCAGACAGGGTGTCAGTCTCTACAGCCCAGAGATACAGCGGGCAAGCAGCAGTTATCTGTGTCTATTAAGGCGTCCGCTCTGTGTGTATTGATTGGGAACAACTCGACACAGGGAATTGTCATCAAAATGCCGATTTACAAAAGGTTGAGCAGGCGGTGGTGAAGTCTGCGTTGTCCAGGCAGTATGGATTTGTTGATGCAGTTCCCCCAGTGGTGCTTGAAACCAGACAGATGCTGCAGTTCAGGAAAGACTGAGGCGTCCGGCCTGGGCCTTTGTCTCGCCTTGGGAGCTTTCACCTCATAGTACACTGGTAGATAAAGCAGCTTTACGCCATGTTGAAAGATGTGAAAAAGACTGCACTACATTGCAGCAACAGCCTTTGCCAGAGCACAAACAAATGTTCACAAAACACGCTCAGAGTGCAGCCCCACAGCCCCTCCCTGCAATTGTTTGCTACAGGGGCAAAGCTTTTACAAAAAGGGGCCAAGGTCAAGATTTTCCCTTGTGAGACCACCATCTCCATTAGTTCACTGGGGTATCTCTTTCCCAATAAAAGATATTCTACTTCTAGTTCCACTTCCAGACTAGCACCATCAGTGAGAGAAGAAGAAACGACAAAATATTGTTAATTGACCTCCATGTCACTGGGACACATACTTTTCTACTTGTGGTATCCAGCCATGCAGATAGTTTCAGTTTTACCTGCTGAGGTTGATTACTGCAACTACCCCAACAGTACAATAAATATTAAATATAATAATAAATATACAATAGGAAAACCAAGGTGTAAATAATAAAATGAATGAGAACTGAATTCCATTTTAGTTTTAGGGTCCTGGTAATGTGCATGCTGGCTCTCTGTCATGGTTTACTGGGACACTTAAATATAACAGAGCCATCATTAATGTTATTAGTAACACTGACGCTGAAGTCAAAATGTCTCCTGTGAAAAATGCCTATTGAGGTGAATGGAACTTCATTTGTGGTTTTTTCTTGTGATAATAATTATTTTGCCAAATTGAAACATTTGAAAACTCAACAGAAATGTCTGTTCCCAGAAACATATCCTTGTTACCCAGGGCTGTGGATTGTACGGCGTAACCTGGGCTTTGTAAATAGAAAAACAACAATGCTGTTGAGTTGAGTAATTGTTCAATGCTTTTCAGCTAATGTTGACATGAGAGGGGGGGTTACAAGAAGTCACCTAATTCACAGAAAAAGAAGACAAAAACATTTGCTGTCACCCAGCCTTTAGCAGTGTCTCATATGCAGCACAGAAGCCACTCAACCAGCAAAGACACAGGTGAACACATTTAGGGTAATTAGCATAGCACTTAGCAAGGCAATCAGACATTTGTGTAGCAACAAATTAATATCTATCTTTTATTTATTTTTATTATTGCTAATTTAGACTTAAACTCCACCAGTGTTCACTTTTTAATCCACTCATTATATTTGACAGCTATAATCAATACTTGTTACTTTGCAAATAAAACATCTGCATACAATATATAATATTAGATATTATATAACAATATAAAATATGACGCAATGACAAACTAATGAAATGATCCCATTGTATATAAATAAGTTAAAATTAGTAACAATAATATAATATATATATATATATACATATATATCATAATACAGCACTCTGAAAGAGGTTGCAACTTTTATGAATACATTTTTGTGATAATATTTGCTTTTACTTAAATGTAAAAGCTGTTACTTAAATGTAAAAGCTGTTACAAGCTGTTTTTAACTGGTTATGAAACAGTCTCAATGTAACACTGATGCCTTTATATGACCTACATAAACAAACAACACCATCAGCAAGAAGAGGAAGCCTATTTCTATATAGTTATTCTCAATACCTGCTGCTGGTCAAATTCCACTGGATTCCCCTTGAAATCAATGAAACAAGGCAGTGGAAACACACACAGGGGGTGTCAGGATCAACAAAGTCTTATAGGAGCTTTAAGAAGGATTTGAATGCCGGAGTTTTACTTGTAATGGAGTCTGTTCATATTATGGTATTGCTATTGCTATCTGAATACTTCTCACACTACTGCTTTCACATATACACATTTAACACCCAGATGACATAAATAACAAAATTCCATCCAGTAGTTTTTCTGTAATTTCCTTCTTTAGGTTTAAGTTTTGAGTGTTTAATTAAAAGCTCAGCCTGTGGCTGTATACAGCATAAATAAGAAAATATTTTTTTGTGTGATTTGGGTGAACTGTCTCTTCAAATTCTATTTGAAACATTTTAAATAGCAAAGCAGCAATCACAAAAAGCAAATCTGGATTGAATAAAAAAAACAAAAACATCTTAAAATCAAATTCATCTGCCCGCCTCAGAAAGCAGCAGTGAAGCTGAAGCAGGACCCGTGGGAGAGGCCCTCAACATGGCAGTTTTTCTTGACAAGCACAGCAGGGCCTGGGGAGGTTTTGGGCAGACAGGAGAGCTTGCAGCAGTCTGCGGAGGCCTCTGGGGGAAGCCGACTGGATAAATAGTTCACTTAGAACCTCTTGCTCTCTAAGAGGTCACCAAGGAAATATGGGATGGAAAGGGAAAATGGAGAGGGCTTTATCTCGCTCTCATAGGATTGCTGCCTGTTTGTATACTAGACTGCTCTATAAATACTGCACTATCTGCTGCACAACTGAAATGATACAGTCAGTCCTGTTCATTCCTGCTTCATTCAATGAAAGAACAAAAGTAATTCCACTATATCTTGTGTTTTATCAGGACATATCAACATGTAACAAATAATGCTGTACCTTCAAATTTCATTAAACAAATGAATAAAACTATGACCCTGAACTCATCTACTCGAGGTGGAACTTAAAACAAGGCCATCCTCTACACACCTTGTTACACAACTGTGTTGTTGTCGTCCAGCAAATTAAATATAAATGGATATGTGATATCAGTGACCTGAGATAAATGTATGCCTCTGAACACTGCCGACCGCTCCCCACATGCCTAGACTGCACACATCATATAGTATCTTCACCTGACCTGAAGATTGCTCAGGATATATAATGGAAATGCATACTTTAGTCAGGGCTTCCACATACATTTACTTGCTGCTCTAAGATAAACTGCAGGTGTAAAGCTTCAGATTGTGTATCAGATTTCACACTGGAACATTTTATCTCCTGACACAATGATACAGGTAGCAATATACATGAATGGCCACACCAGACGCTGTTAGCCATTTCATTATCAAACCAAAGCAAATCTAAAAGAAGGTTGTGACAAAACATTTAAGCCAAGCTGTACACAAGTCAGTATACTACAACAAAGTCACATAGAAATACAACAATATATGTGAATCAGTTTGGGTTATTTTACATGAGAGCTTTCTCTTTTTATTTTATCACTGGTTTGAAATGGGTGGGGCATAGCTGGTAAAGGGCGATCTCATATACTTCCATGCATCAATCTGGATTATGCAACATTTTAATCAGAGTCTGATGATACTTAGTGAGCTGTTGGGTTACTGTCAATGAAATCAGATCAAACGACACCCACATGCTACTGATCAAGCAGATTAATAGAGTTTTTGAGTTTTAAATTCAATCAAGATGGGTTTTTTTTGTGGTTTTCCTTATTTAGTCATGAATATCAAGTGTTACAGAGAAATACTTATGTTCGTTTACTTTGGTGTAATTTTAATTGCAGGACTTTTTACTTTACTTTACTTTACATGTAATGGAGTATGATTACCGTGTGGTATTTCCACTTGTGTTAAGTATAAAACTTATACCATCCATAGATTGATTCTACAGTCACAGATATGGCCCTCCAGAGAAACAGTGCCCTCCTGAGTTGGAAAGTGATCACTGCTTGCACTCCCTCATCAGACTAATTTCCCCTTTTTTCTGGCATGGTTTCAGTATTTTGTATCCATGCCTATGAATGTCCAATGAATATAATTAATTTAAAGGCTACAGCCCTGAAAATTGAGGATCCTCTCTACACAAGTTTAAAATGATAAAAAAAAAAAAATGTCCTTGAGCATAAAAGGTTTTTTTGTTTTGTTTTGTTTTAATCTTAACACAAAGCCCATTTACTAGCTATCTCCGGAGCTTTCAAACGCCTTCCTTAGCAGACAAGCATTTGCTGACTGACTTCACTGAGCAAATATGTGTTAAAAATAATTTGTATTTTAATTTGATTAAAACAGTTACAAAAACATTAATTCGATCTGCTGCACTTCAGCAACTGAAAGCAAAAGAAGACAAGCAACATCATAAACACACACTGATCCTAGGTGTTATTTACTTTTGCATTTCCTGCACCTTGAACCACTGTCAAAATAAAACCTCATCAGCCAGCAATTACCTATGACAAAATCAGTGACAAACACGGAGTGAGCAGCGGTCTGTACACTGTGTTTGCTTTGTGGCTTTTGTCTAAGGCTTTCATCACACAGCAATACACAGAGCAAACCTGAGCGGCAGATGTCAGCTAAATCCGACCGTTCAAACACGCTCCTCTCCCTATTCATCTAAAATCAGGACTTGAGCTGCTCCTTTACTGAAGCTGTCTGGCTGGAGCAGGAAGTCAGTGATTGTACTTATATTATATTACACACGCACACCAACACTGGGGGGAAACCATGATCCGAGCCTTTGAAGCCTTTGTGTTGACACAGAGGAGCAATATGTTGTCATTAAGCAATCATGAAGAGGCATTCTTAATCCTTCTCCGTACAACAGGCTCTTCCATTTAATTATATAGAGAAGGAGGATTTATTTATAAATATATCAAATTACAATAAGGCTCAGACCAGTGCTGCTCATGTTATAGATCAGAAGAACATAGCAGTAACTTCAAATCATGTTTACATCACATTATTGTTGTTGTTGACATTTTCCCAAAATTGCATTTTACATTACATTAAGTTTATTAGGTACAGGTTCAGTCTAAAACAAGTCTAAAACTGCCCAGCAATAAAAAAAATAAGAATTTGGTGCTATTTATCTATCTATTTTGCTTTGGTGTTAGTTTCTGAGTTTTGGAGATATCAGTCGTAGAGTCTGCCTTCTCTATATATAATATATAAATATAATGAAACCAGATGGTACTCTGCTTATTGTGCTCATAGCGCCAAAAAAGTACATTTGAATCTCAACAGCAATGTCTCTTTCCAGAAGTCATGACCTGTTTCTTCCAGATAATCCACAGACCTTGTTAGGAGGAGTTTCGAGCAGGAGCTATTTTGTTTCTACCGAACAACACCCACCAACCGCAACATCGTGTAGAAGGAAGCGTTTCTTAGCTAGATAATATTACAGCTCATCATGAGGAAAACACAACTGCAAGCTTTGAAGAGTGGTTAAAGTCATGTAAGTTTACTTGATTTGTCTTTAAGGCAAAGACAAGCTGACTGTAAGGCGAGACAGCTTCATTCCACAGTAATGGTTAAAAATGTATATGAATTGCTATTTTAACCACAGACTGTTAAAAAACCACAGAGTTAGTGGCATATCCCCACCTACAGAGCAGGAAATTAGGCAAATAATTCAGTGAGTGGATATGTGAGTGGGTAGCAGAGTGTGCTAGATAAACACAAATACACTCAGTGGGCTTTGTCTGGATTACAAAACTTCCTGCAGAGGGGACCCTGGTGTAATATATTTGGGGTCCTTCCAAAGTGTGACCACCTCTGCACTGTTTGTTTTAACATACTCAAAGTGTTATCTGAATGGATCCTTCCAGACTGCTCCATATTTTCTGTGACCACACAGAAAGCTCTGGTTTAATCCTATTACACGTCGAGCACAAAGGGAGATAAGAGGTTTATGTCTGAATCTCTCTCTCCCTCGAGACACCAGGAGAGCTACACATTTGGTCATTTTGATACTGTATAGTTGCTGCAGTGTCTGTTGTGGCGCACTGAAAATAAAGACATATTGTTAATAGGATTGCCAGTGAGGGCCGAGGAGACACTGATGATGAATGAAGATCAGGTGAATGACATAATACAGGAATGGGTAAGTCAACGATATTCTGTAGTACAATGTAACAGGCAATCATACTCATCAACTATAATTAATAGGGTTTGTAAATGTACAATTTACAAAAGAACTTGGCTTGAATATAGTTTTTATTTATGTTGCTGGTCGTTGGTGCTTTTAATATATATTTTTAGGTATATCTACATATACACACCTATTTATTCACATACGTGGGTACATAACAGTCCTGTCTATTCGTTTCCTTTATTTGTTCAGCTTTGTTGTCCTTGTTCTTAGTTGTTATGTTCATTTTTGTTGAAATATATTGAGAGTAATGGAAAAAAAAACCTGTCAAATTCCTTGAAAGCTGATTCTGATTCTGATAATGATGCCATGGAATCAAAGCGAACAAGAGCTGGGATATTTGTATCTCATACCATCCTGCTCATTCACTAACATGACCTAAAATATATTTTATTAAATGTTTATTATGGTTTATTCTGAGAATGAAAATCTGATGACATATGGTGATAACTGATGGGTGTTCTGTATGTTCCGTATTTAGCGAGATACTCCAGAAGGCGATTTAAAGCCAGAGGACTACCAGCAGTTCAAGAGTTTTGGATCCACCTGTCTCACTGAGTGTGACAGCGCACAACTACTGAACTTCCTTCAGGATGAAAAGAACCAGGTATTTCACCTCCACCACCAACACAACTGACAGATCTGCTCTATACTCTATCCAGACTAGTGGTAGCCACACCTTACACACAGGAAGTGACAGTAGATTGACAGTGTTAATCTGTCAAACAGCACTAAAAGCACAAACGCAGTCACACTGCAGCCTCCTGAGCAACAACAGCCACTGAAGCGAGCAGTAGCCACTTCCCTGCTACCCAACTATGCTAAACATGAACATGCAGCCACTACTCTGCGTCTGCTGGCCTCTTGACCTGGAGGTGTGGGGATGAAACAAGCAGATATTCAGTCAGATTTCTCGCTCCACTGATAACCCTCCTCAATACGGCACTCCTCTAAGTGCCCTTGGCTGTCCCATCTCTCCACGCTTCGCGCAGTTGTGTGTAACTTACTTTTAGAAGCATGTGTCATTTCTTACTCCTTCCTCTTTCTGAGACCAAAACAATCTCTAGGGGTTCAAATGATTGATTATCAAATGAGAAATCCCTGGCTTTGAACATGGACACAGAGGATGAAACTTGGACATGGAGAGAGATACAGGCAGTGCAGAGAATGTCGATCACCCACTAGAGGTTGCCAAAGCTTCACTGCGAGTCGCAAGGCCATCAGAGTTTTTTTAAGGGTTGTAAGAAAATCTAAACGAAAAACCACATAGTAGGCCTATTTTTCAGCGTCTCATTCATTTCTGTGAATCAAATCAAATTGTTATTTTTTAAGTTAAGATTATTACTTTATCTACCTTTATATATATATATATAACACATTTTTATAAAAGGTTACTAAAAATATCAGGAAAACTAATCTCTAATGTAATATTCAAAGACAATAATCTGCTTACATACAATTTTACACAAACTTGCTGCAGTTATTGTGATCACTATTTGGGTTCATTGTACAGTTTGTCAATCATTCTGTACTGTTATTATGTATTGGATATATATATAAATGTAATATATAAAATATCCATAAAATAAGTCACATAATCAGGGGTTTCAGTTTAATCAATGACAGAAAAGTGGCCCCTTAAGTAAAAAAGTTGGGGACCACTGGTCTGTATCATGTATTGACAGTGACAGGATTCCTAAAACAAATCATTCATTTCTGTTGAAGAAAAGATTTTTTTAACAGAATTTAATGATTTGTTATAGGAATATGAGAGATCTTTCAGTGTTCAGTTTGTACACATCTAATTGATAAATTCTAATTAATAATTCATGTAACCTAGATTGTGCACAGTTCACACAGTTTAGCTGAATATGCAACTATGTCAAAATTGTAGTATACAATTTAATATATATGAATAATTTACAATAGAATATAGGTGGTGAATTAATATTTACTTTGGAGTAAATGCTACTTTTATTTTTTATTTTTGACATTTGTATTTTTCCCCTCTAATTAGTACCAAATTATAATATTTGTTCCAGACAACAAAATATTTATAGGAAATTAAATTGTTTCTCAGCCATCCAACATTTCCTACATTCATATACCAAGAGCTGCTGTTTAGGTCCATTGATTGTAGGCATTGGTGGCTTTAAGAAGCCCTGCTGCTCTACCATTTTGGAGATGCCCTCCTAGCACACACCATCATGCATTTTTTCAGCTGTTATAGCACACTTAAAGTTGCAGTTGGTATTAATGCAAAGCAAGTGTGAAACTGCATGCACCTGTTTATGCAGCGACGCATGCAAATGGAAAGAAAGCGCTGGGCAAACCTTCAACAACAGTGTCTGTTTCTCTGGTTACTGATACAGTATGATGATTGTTTCCTCTTGCACTCAGGGCATTGTGAAGTCTATGGGTTGTGTTCTCATGGCACCTCTTGTAAATGAAGTTGTTAGAAAGAGAAAGGGTCTCGATCACTGCCAGGCTGCCATCACACATCTGACTAAGGTAGGTACCACCAATTCATCTTTATAAAGAGCCATGCTTCCTTTACAATATGCTTAAGGTCTGCTCTGTTGTCTAGACGTGCAGCCCAGATGAACTCCTGCATAGCTTGCTGGAACCAATTGAAAACATTGACCCAGGAGCCATTTCTGAGACCATCTTAGCCCTTGTTCCACATCTTCAAACAGGTAACACAACTCTTGATGCCATGCTATCACACATCTTTAACCCGCAGAGAAAAAAAAAGCACCACAATTACACTTTCAATGACATTGATAACTGTTGCATAATGAATGAAGAGTTGATGAGCCTTTATATTGCTTACTACTTCAGATGTATTCATGGATGGTTTACTGCTGATCAAGCCAAAGCAGCTGTATAAATAAAAAGGTGTTTGGCTCCCCCTGCTGTATGTTCATGTTAACTAACAGCAACCTTGTGTCTTGAAAAAGTGCTGCTCCGGCTGGAGGACAGAAAGGCAGCCTGTCTGGGCTTGGCTCTGTCCGCCGTGCAGAAGCAGCTGTCCCGGCTGCCTGTACCTTACAGTCAGCAGCAGGAGGAGGCTGATGAGCACGGTGTGTGTCGCTGCTGCAACGCCATGGCTGCGTTCACAAAGCCGTTCGTAGAGGAGGTGAAGAGGAAAAATGGAAACTACATGACCAGATCTGAGGATGAGGAGCTGAGGACTGTGCTTCTCAAGTTGTAGGTTTCTGTCTCTGCGTTTGGGTGGGTTACAGCAATGGGGTGTTATTAAATTATTATTTTAGTTTTTTTGTGCTTATTTTTATCATTATTATTTATATTCAATAGTAATAGTCCATATTGGCTGTATTATTTTTTTCATTTTTAGCGTAGTTATTTCTGTTGTAGTAAAGAAAAGCTTATAAAAAGCAAACGTGTTATTTTAGTTTAGACAAGACAATTAGAATTAGCTTGTGTTTCAGATGTTTTTTTTTTTTAAATGGAGGTTAAAATAATCATCTTGGAGTAGAAGCACTAATGTTAAAACGGTTGTAAAAGGGTTAGTTGTGATTACCTGCAGCTGCATGAGGAGCTTGAGAAATCCTCTGCTCGAGGCTGAACTGAACAGAGACAGAAGATCCTCACTGTGGCTCTTTGCAACAGAGATAATGGTAAGACCAAGTTTTTCTTCCTTTTCTCTCTCAGTGGGAAAGCAGTCAAACAATGTGCGATGTTTCAGTGTGCTTTTATTACTTTAACAATGTTGCTATGCATCAGGTCACGCTACCGACAATCCAAGAGTCTCTCTCAGAGCTCCTGTTCTTCAACTCTCTGAAGAAACAGGCCGACAACAGTCAGTCCAAGGAGTCGAGGGCTTGTCTGGCCTATCTACTGTTTGTCCAGCTCATCACCATAGACAGCTTTCCAGCAGTATTCAGGTGAAATTAAAACTGACCGATGACGCAAATTCTCCGACACACAGAATAAACAATGCCTTATTGTTACTGTCCTATGACAAACTATTTACATTGTACCGTTTTGCTGCTGTTCCAGTCCTGTATTTGTTCTTCAGTGCAACATGGAACACATCAATCAACTACTCAGTAGGTACGCTGTCAACACAATATGAGCTGAATATAATTCTTGTTTTAAAGTGATTGATTTCTTAATTTATGTTGTGTTTTTAACAGCAAAAAGGAATCACACTTGCTCAAAGGGCTGGTAAGGCTACATCAACAAGGAGAAACATTTCTTAGAGATGAGATAAAACAAAGTGCGAAGGGAGAAAACTGAGGTCATTTATCTTGTGTGTATTATCAGGCACTGTATGCAAAAAGCTTGGAGAGTGTGCAGGACAACAGCCTTCCAGTGAGTCTACTGGAACTGAAGAACTTCTACAGTGTGCCACGGGTAAGACAAGCAAGTCATCAGGCTCAGTTTTACAGTTCACGTTGCATTATTACATATGATAGGTGATGAGGTGACACTTAAACTGGTTTATCATAGTCAAACTGTAGATCGGTTGTAGGATTAAGCTTTTTGTAAATATATTTTTCACAAAATGTAAAGCAAAAACCTTTACTACTACGACTACAGTTATTCCAACTAGAATATCAGTAAGCACAATGGGCCAGTTGGCATGGTGACCTACAGATGTAGTAGATCCAAGTCAATGAACTACAGTATATGGGTACTTTTGACCAATCAGTGACCTGTGGTGCACTGGCATTCACAGAACCTGCGGCGCCTTCTTACCGACTGCCCAATGCAACATTTGGTGAGTATACAATTATCTTTGATGAGAGGAATGTATTATCTGTCTGTGATACTGTGAGACACATTCATTTGTTGAATTCTCTTTCTTGTATGATCACTGCTTCCCCAGAGAGAATCAGGACTGCAGCTTTTCCAGCTCTTCATCAATAAATTAGATGCTGAAGCAAAGCACAAGTTCTTCAGGTGAGATGCATGCCAATGGCACAAGTACATCATATATTGTTTATATGCTTTTAGAAACTTGACTGTGTAAATATAATTCACATTTTGCACGTGTGTATTTGCTTTAAATTCATGTTATTTTATAAAGATCACTATCAAATGTATTTAGCATCTACTACATATATTGTTTCATATAAAATTTGGAACAAATGTTTCCTAGTTTAAATTACATCTGTTTTCCATACAATTGTGTTGTAAACCATACATTACCCTACTTTTCATCTACATATCAGTTATGTGCTTTAGCAGGGATTCTGCAGGTTTCAACAGGTTTAATTTAAGACTTTTTACCAGATATTAAAGATCATTAGGAATTTCATTTCAGTCTATTCAACTTTGTCAGCAGTCAGTTTTGTCAGCAGCTACATCTTGTACTGATCTGAAGTCTATTTACAAAGTCCCATTTTCTGTTGCAGGTGCATGCTAAAAACCAGCAACCATGCAGGGGTAGAGAGTTATATAGTAAAGAACATCAGGAATCAAGTAGATTTTTCTGTGCAGGTGAGATAAAAGATGACAGAGTTGGTCTTAAAAACAAAATAAGAATTTAGAAGGTCCTGCCTTCGTTTAATCTGTGATTACTCTCCTCCAGTCGGGTAATGCCAATAAATGGTTCCTTGGAGAGGAGTTGCTCTCCTTGTTGGGACTGGTGTTCTGTTTGCCACAAGGTGCAGAGACGGATTTGCTTAACACTATGGACAGGTAAGTAACATGAACAATGGTTTAACAGACAGGTCTGCTCATTTGTTACTTTTACTCTTGTACTCCGGCGTGCCAGACAAGATTTGATTAAATATGGAGCTAAATGAATGTAGATTTAGAAGATTCAAAGACAAAAGGTCTGTAATTGTGAGAACTGAGATACTTCCTCCAGACTGAGCCACTAAGCAATGCCCTATCTTTGTTCATCCAGGATAATGGAGAGTCTGAATCTTCTACGCTATCTCCTTCTCAGAGACAAAGAACTGAGGAGCACTGTAAGTCTAATAATTCAACACTACACTGCTCTTCTGCCAGCCAGCCTGGTTAATACAGAAAGCTGATGATCTACTCCTCCTACTTTCAGACAGATGTGTGGGAAGAGCTGTGCAGGATCAAAGACGAATACCTTAAAATGCTGCGCGTGTGTATCGGCATATCAAGAGCGCATTACTCTGCTGAACTGAAAGCACTGAGGGAGGATCAAAAGCTAAAAGCAAAAGGTAGGCATTAGCTGCTAATCTGTGCATCAAAATGACATTGGAATAACCTTGCATAAATGGTGGTACAATAGCCTGTTCTCATACTGTGAACCATCTCCATCTTCCTCCTCCAGAAGCCAGAGATGCAGCTAGATCCACCAGATTAGTCAAAAGCATAACGGTGAAACATGAGAAAGTGTCCAATATATCCCCAGAGGTGCAGCACCAGGTACAGAAACTTTCTTTCCCAATAATTATCCTTTTGATTCGATAGGAGCAGCAAGCTGAATAGTCCTGTGTGTCACAGGTGTTGCAGAGTGCTTTGGTGACATTTGACCTGATGGAGAGTCTCATCGTCCGTATTGAGGAGATCACAGAGGAAAAGCTGAGGATCCCAAACTAAACGGTGTGCTCCTCGGACCACCTGTTCTTTCTAAACAGTGTTTTATTTTATTTGCTGTTTTACTGATAAAAAACATTGCATTTAATAAATAAAGTGTGATTTTTTCTATGGCAAAGTTGTTGTTCAAAATTTAACAAACTGTGCTACTATATTATTGCTTTTTGTATTCAACAAGTAAGGCTTGTACGGGTTTTCATCAAATAAAAGCAACAGAGGTGTTTGTGAAAACATGCTGGATCACCTGCTGAGCTTTACAGAATGTCTCTTAGCATTTCCCACACAGGACTGCTCTCAATGACGTGAGCCCGAGCCAGAGACATCCGGTCCCGGATGCTCTCTACAAGGGGCTTACTGGTGGCCTGCAAACAGATGAGCCTCTGGTTACTTCAAAGTATCACAAGACAACAGCATGTCTAATGTATTATCAGGAATTACCAAATAATATGCTTGTGCATTGCCTCCATCTTTACCTTTGCAATTGTCAACATTCCCTGGACAATCTCAGTGTTGTTTCGCACAGGCAGGATCCGGAGGTTGCTGCCAAAGAATCTAAAAGAGAAACACACTTCCTCAATTATGAGAACTAGAAAAATCATATAAATCAGAATCCTGGTTACATCAGTGCAGTGGTTCTTCAACTGTCAGCCGGGGGTGGGACATAAAGCAACTGTATGGGGGTTGTGGATGAGCAGGGGAAAATATGGAGTGAAACTAGGTTGAATGAATATGATTTATGCAGGGAAAATAAACAAAAAAAGAGACCTTTATTTCACTAAAAATAGACTTGAATTCCCCTTTTGTTAGTTTCTTCCCCATCATTGTATTGGTTTGATAAAAAGTGTGGGGTGGGTGCCCCAGTAAAAGTTGAAGAACCACTATGTCAAGTCAAACAAGGGGGTAACACACTTCCAGAGTACAACTTGGAGAAGTGACAGAAGTTGTAATGAAGCCATTTATATACCTTTGTTGAATCAAAGTCAATATTTCCAGTTCCTTTGTCCCATTGAATGGGGCGTGCAGAAGTAGAAAGCTGTTCCGGTGTACTTGCACAAACTTCTTTATCCTCTCAATGAGTCCAGATTCCTCAAAACCCCCTGGGACGTCTTCAGGGTCAACCAACAGAAATGCAGTACCTAGGCAAGTAAGTGAGAAATGTCACAAGTTCTTATTGTCAAGCAGAAAATGACATCATTTGTTTACAGTGAGACTTACTGTGGTCACAACATCCATTACAGAAAGGCTTATTAAGAATACACAGTCTGTGTAGGTAGGATTCAATAACTGATCATTAAAGCAGCTACTGTTTGTGTTAAGTTACTGTTGCATACTGGGTTTATATGCTAAGGCAAGTGTCTAGAGGGCTCTAGAAAGCCCATGTTAAAAGGTTATGGGGGTCTCTAACAGGAGGAAGTATCGCAGGTTTACCTGACAGAGGAAATATAAACGCTCCGGACTCAACACTGTCTGAAAACCTGATTCGGTGCAGCTGCGCGCTGAGCATCCTGGTTGTATCATGGTTCTGGTAAAACAAAGAGAAATAAATTCACAGAGCTAACACAGCTAGACAATAGTAATATTAGAGTAATATTTTACCAACTCTTGCGTTTTGTTTTTGGTCGTATTGCGTTAGCTAGATAGCTAGCAAATCCATATTCTTCACTTTATTTAACCAAACTCTAAATGTTGACAGTTCAAGAGTCACTAACTCTCACCTGGAGTGATGTGCTCACGATAACTGTTGTTTTCCACTGAGAAGTCGTTTCTGTCGCCATTTCCAAATGAACAGCGCAGATAGTGAGATAGTGCTGATAGTGAGATAGTGCTGATAGTGAGACCCTCAAACTGATTTCGGCTCGTGGTATCGATACCGTCCTCGCGGTGCGTTCGCACGAGACAACCGCCTCTGTATCTTGACGCAGCACGAGCGTCAGTTTAGTGAGGAAGCCACGAGAGGCCGCTGCGGTTTCATCTAACGACACTTTAAATCTTCTGTGGTTAAAAATAACAAAACCAATGGTAAAAGCCGGGAACGAGCCACCTATTTTTTTCCACAGGTGAGTTTATTAATTCTTGGTGGACACAGGTGTACCTTTACCACTGATGCTAATTTACAGCAGCTGTTTTTTTTATTTTTTCTTCCCTCCGCAAGTAAGTAAATGTTTTACTCGGACAGACATTTTAACTGGAAGGAAAGGCTGTCTTTGCAGGCCAAAACACTGAGAAAATTTTAATTAATGTTATTAATAGGCCTTTTTCACAGCATCCATGGTCCATCATGTTACCAATCATACCAATTAAGGTTCTGTTCCATTTAGTGTAGCAGAGCCTTTCTGGTCAAACATGCACAATAGCAGCACCCTGACTCTGACCTGAATAAAAGAGGACCTTAATTAGTGCCATTGGTAACACCTGTGTTTACCCTATTTCATGTCAAAATGGCTGCTATGAAAAGGTTCTATTATTACACTGGTGCTTTCCCAGCTATGTCATGTCAAACAGTCTGTTGAGTAATGTTAAAAGGTCTATTGTGTGCTGTATAAAAAAGCCAAGAGGAAAAATTGACAAAATTACAAAAAAGGAATAAACCTGAACCCAGTTCCATGTAAAGAAATCTGTCACTCAATCAAATAATCACTCCATGACTTGACAGTGAGGAACACATTGTTTCCAGAAACACAAATCTTTATTTTCAGTATGACATTAAATGCAAGCCAGTAGGCCAATATTATTTTTCTTTAAGAAACTTCAGTCAACCATATTATCAGAAGACTGCCATGAGAAAGAAAGTTTTTTCTTACTCTATTCTTTTCTAGAGCTTCGAAGCAACATCAATTTAACAGTCAAACATACAAAAATATCAGCATGCATAACAGCCCATTTGTTTCAAGAAACAATCCACAGGGCGTAATGGCGAATGCAAATAAGCTGCTGCAAAGTCCAGAGTTGTGCTGAGTCCGGGAAAACATAAATGTCAAAAAGAGAGACAGAATCATTTTATAAATTATAATAAATTAAGACAAACTTGATGTAAAGACATTTAAAGTTCATGGAGAAGGCGTTGACTGTCCGGCAGGCTCTCCTCTGTGCAGTCAGTGATGCGTTTCCAGTTCCACGATGGTCCACTCCCCTTGTGGAGATGCAGCGTCTTCTGGGGAGAAGCTGGTCACTGTGATGCTGGTGGAGGAGTCCTCCATGGGAGAGATGAGCTCCGCCCAACGTTTGAAGGTCTCCTTCTCTGGGGACAGGAAGGTCTCCGAGTCCAGGCAGTCACGTGAAAGAGACAGTGTCTGCTTGATAAGGTACTGGGCTAGGTTGAGCTCCTCAGGCACAGGGTTTATGATGCCCAGATTGGACTCGTGGTCTGAGAGAAGTTGCCGGAGCAGGCTCCAGTCCCGCTCTGCAAACTCGCTGCTTTTGTCATCGTCCCCTCTTTGCTTTTCCTTCTCTGCCTTCAGTTTAACATTCCTGTCCTTGTCCGAGCAGTGCTCAAAGGCGTCTCCCACATCCATCTCGTAAATGGGAGAGAGGGCTTTGGATGGTCGGCGGTCATGTTTGCAGGTTTGATCCAATCTGTCACAACCATTGTCCCCTAAAAACAATTGACAATACTGCAAAATGACAAACTGGTATACTCCTCCACAGTTGTTTTTTTCATTTCAGAGACTAATCACTGCCTACTACAATAAAACACTGATTACTGAAAGTTTACACTTAATGCAACTGTGCCCTTTAAAAGATATTCCATAGTGAAGTTAGGTGAGGACAGCACAGTGTGGAAAGCAGTGACTGACTGATGAGTCACATTATGGTCAGCTAGATGGCAATACCATTATCAGTACCAATTTTAAATGAATTAGTTAACAATTCACCAGTTACTTCAAATATGGATGTCAAGGGCACAGTTGCCTTAAAGGTAATGCACAGAGGAATGCTTTTCTGAATGCATCTCTTTATCCACCTGTTCAAACAAAGTAAGCCATGCATTGCCAGCACGAGTGAACGTTGCATTTGTCAGTAACAGTGATGTGTTTTGAGATTTACGTGCAGGTCTTTGAACGGGCAGACCTAAGGAACATACTTAAATACTGTCACAAAAACGTAAAACGCAAGCAACAGTGCTTTAACTTAGTAGCACAAAAGATGAAACACCACCAAGTTTCTGTTGACATTCTTTGTGTTTTCTGTTTTTAACAATTTCAAAAAGGCAAACGATGAAGTAGCTGATCGCTGTTTGATATTGAAAACAAAATAATTGACATGTTTGCATCGGGACAGACCCTCAGTGATGGTGCAGTGGGATTTCTTTTTCTGAATATGATAGTGAAAAAAGAGAGACATGGCAGAACCATTGACAGCTGCTCTAGATACACATCACATACTTTACAGAGGATGCTACTGACACTACACAAACCTACTGAACAAAAGCTTATAGACAACAGAACACAGTTTTCTTAAACAGTCTATGTATCTAGACACAAGTCTACTGGGTATGACAAAAGGTAATGGATAATTAAAAAAAAACATACACAAAAATGATGGATGGTATAGGGGAATGACAAATTAATTTTAATAGTGGCATGCATGTGTGCAGTGCAAAAATAAAAAATAACAAACAAAACAACTCAGGAACAGGTACATTCTCCAATAAAAATAAACAGCAAGGAGATGCAAGGGAAAAGTTTCCCAGTATAACACACTTTTCTGAGAAGCAGTGGCTTCACTCTACAGAAATTTGACAAAAAGCATTACTTGCTTGTAATTTACCTGAACACAAATTTTAAAGGTGCTATATATGGTAGTTTAACATCAACACATCTTTTAAATTAATTTTGAGATGTTAGTAGAATTACTGGAAACAAAAAGACCATCACTGAGAAGTCAAGCGTCTAGTGACGCTGCACTGCAACAGCTGTAGTGTACCACAAGGTGCAGGTTTGTAGAGAAGAAGAGCTTTGTGTTTCTTAAAATGGCGAAAGTGTTATAAATGAAAAGCCAAACATATTTATCCTTTACAATAAAGCTAAAGAAAAAGCAAGGAAGAAAGAAGGGAGCTACTGTAGTAGTGAGACAAGGAGCAGTGTGTTTTATAGGTAGTGTAGTCTAAATTGTAAGAAACACACGCTTTATCAATATCAGTGTAAGTAGCATGGCATAACATTATCTCAACAGTGGTCTAACCGTAATAGTAATTATACCAATAAGCCACAATTAATTTGGCAACGATATATTGATGTTAAAATTCTATTTATAGCACCTCCAAATATGTCAAATTATCTATGGCTTAAAAAGGCCAACGACTGTTCCACTGCATAAAAGAAATGACAAAAATAATCGAAAAATCTTATTTTTATGTACATAAAAGTGCATTGGTATACTTATGTCACAAGCCTTGTCACAAGGCAGATTCTTTTTGACAAATACAATTCTATAATCAGTCTTAGTGTTGAGTACACTGCTTTCCCCTTTTTTGTGTAAACTGAGTTACCAAGGCCTAAATGCCTCTGACTAAAGGTAGTTCAGTTGTTTAAAATGTACAGTTTATTTGTTATTATGAGACCAATCTCCATCTTTAAAAGGATATTGATGTTGCAAATTCAAATTTACAACAGCTACACAATCAATGGGTTGGAATGAGAGGAAGCTTTTGGCTATGAAAATACGATGACCACTGATTACATTTGAATTTGAACTTTATTTATAACTAGTTGCTAAACTAGTATGCTAAATGATATCCTTTTTCTGAAAGAGGGATAGGTGTTTGTTGGATGTAGGTAAGGTCTAGGAATCAGAGCAGAGGAGAATGAATCTTGCAGGGATAAACTAAACCTTCACTGATGGAGTTTAGGGACAAGAGATGGGTTCAGATTTGGGGTCTAGGAAGGGTCCGTAGATCATACATTACCTGCTGGAGATTGTGCAGCATGTACAGGAGAGTCCCCTGTCAGCTGAGGCTCATTTAAGTCTAGATGTAAATCAGCTTTCTTGCTTTCTGAGGGATTGGTGTGATTTTTGCGCAGCCCTCCGTTGTATTGTTCAGTGTGCCGCAGATCCAGGTGGCATGGGCGCTCCTGGGGAGGGATGTCTCTAGTGTCAGCGTCCAGGAGAGGCCCGCTGGACTTCACTCCATCCACTTGGATTTGATTACTTTCCTCCTGCATGGGCTCCTGGATCTCTGTAAGGAATATGGAGGATTTTTCTTCTTTGTCCTCGTCATGTTGTTTGTGGTTCATACCTGCGTTTTCAAGATGGCACGGCAGGTGGTTCTGTTGGTCGCCAGTAACTGTGGAGTCAGACTCGAAAACATCACAGGGAGTCACAGCGTCGTCATGCTGCTGAGGTGGAGTTTGGACGCCGCCCTCTTCTGAGCCCAGCTCCTCACACTCGTCGACAGAAAGCAACACTGACCGGCGGAAGTTGGAAGACGACTGGTAGTCGGGCTGGTCGTTCTCCTGGTCCACGCCGTCGTCGTCGAAAGCTAGGTTGACAATCCCCTGAAAGTGTGGAGAGGGTTCAGTTGGTGGCAGCGGAGCCTGACCTGGAATCACCTCAACTTCAGACCTCTCATCCTCTGTCGCCTCCTCATCTTCGTCTTCCTCTTCCTCCTCTGAGGAGAAGAGCTGGTGGTCGGGGACGCTTTTTACAGTCACTGTGGCTTCAACCTCCGAGTGCTCCTCCTCTACAGGAACCTCATCTCTTTGCAACCAGGAACGAGGACGCTGTCTTACTCCCTCCTCCTCGCTGGTGGTCTCTGCTTCTCGCCCGCGCAGCCGCACCTCCACTCTCAACCCCGCCCCACCTTCGTACATCTTTAACTCCTCTGGGGTGCTTGTGTCACTACTACTGCGACCCAAGAAGTCATGACAGCGCATGGTGCCACACTTGGAAACGCCTCTGTCGTTGGAGCAGTCGTCGTCTTGCGAGCCTCCTGCATCGTAGTCCTCTGAGCGGGGCTTGATGTCGTCAGAGGAAGTGGTGTGCGTGCTGCCAGTCTCAGACTCTGGGCTGACCTGATGGTGGATGCCGCTCCAGGAGTCCTCTAAGGGAGTGTCAGTGCTACCCATGCTACAGGGGGTATCTACGGGACGGTCAGTGTCTCTTGGAGAATTCAGGGAGCTGACCTCATGAACTTGCCCTCCGCCGATGTGAGCGGGGATGACACCGCTTGAAGACTGTTTGCAAGTGCCTCTATGAGCAGATTTGATATGAGGGATGTTGTTAGGTGCTGGTGTGACACTGGTCTCATTTGTACCATTTCCTGGCTGTATTTCTGTCTTCTGAAGCCTCTGCTTAGGGCTTGATTCTAGGCTAAGTGAATCCCCTCCGCCTTGGCTTGTTGGCTGTGTGTGTGCTGCGGGCTGGTCAGAGAGTGCTCCCTCTGTACTATCTTTATGTACTGCAACATCACCAGGGTTTTCAGTTGGAGCAAGCTCAGTTTTACAACTCACTGCCTCTTTTCCTTTAGTTCCTGATTTCTTGGAGGCAGCAGCAGCAGCTGAGGTTTTGGAAGTGCCTCCAGATTTTATAGAAGCTTTCTCCATAGGTAATTCAGTAGTACTCTTTGGCTTTGGTCCAGACTTGGCAGCTACTACAGAAGACTGTTTGGAGGGGGCTGAAGAGGCTTTTGATGGTTTAGCACTGGATTTAGCCGAGGCTCCAGTCACTGAAACAGGTTTTGTGATCTTCTTTTTAGAAGCTTCACTAGCTGCTTTGTCTGGTGCTGAGGATTTCAACCCGTCCTTGCTGTCTTCTTTCCTTGGGGAAGCTGGCTTTTTCACAGAGGACCCATGCTTGGAGACTAAACCAAAATCAGAACAGAACGTTAATACATTGCTATAGTATATTGACAGACATTTGAATCCAGCAGACATTGAACAGCTCACCATGGTGATCTGGTGTGCCTCTTCCCTTGGTGTCTGCTCTTGCTGCTGTCACTCCAGTAGATGCTTTCTCTGCAGCACCAGTCTTGGCTTTGCTACTTTCTCTCACACTTGGCTTATTGGTAGGACTGTGATTGGTAAAACGGACAACAAACCATATAACAACAAATGTTTCTACCACAATATTCCAATTTAGTAATACCTCTGGCTCACATTATCAGTATACATATTTATAAGGAGGAGCTGCAGGAACAGTAAATCATGAATTCATATTTCACACCAGCAGGGAGCAGCAACGTTTTTTCTCCCATTTAGTCAAGGTCAAGCCTCTGAGACATGGGCTGATTATCAATGCAAATAATTTCAAGTTGTCACTTGTGTCCTTGTGAAGGATATTCTTCCCTGGTTTTAAGTTTGTTTTGAACTAAATCTCACTTTAGGAACAAGAGAACAGAAATCACATTTTAGTTTTGCTGTGTGCCCAAGGTTGATGGATTTTTATATCTGTCCATATCATATTTATTATCTGACATCTTATAGTGAGTTTACCTAGTACAGTTTTATAGAACCTTAGATTGTCATGATATTTGATATTACAGGCCAGGTGCAAAAAATACATCATGTGAAAATAAACAGTTTTGTCACATAATTTTAGAGGGGAGTTCAATGTTACCTGCACTTCCAAAGACCCATCAATTATACAACTAACACTGGTAGGCGGGAGCACCAAAATCCAGAAGCATAAAATGTGGATATTACATAGATGAATTGTTGCCATCTCAGTGTGTATTATTAGACTATCATCTATTTACTTGCATGGTTTCTTTTCAGGGAGACTATGAATATGTTCCCAGGACAGATGGAGTTCTGAATGATGCTGATTGTAAAAATGGGTATTTTTACCACTTTTGAAGGACAGATAAGAGGCTTGTCATAAAACACTACACAACTGCTTTTATCCCCTTGACAGCCACATGTGGCCTAAAACAACAAGGTGATACCATCTTATTTGTCCTACATTGCATCACATTAGCGTGCAGTCTAAGGTATGTTTGTTTTGTTTCCATTCCCTGAATGCTTTAAGCTAATGGGGTTGGATATATTGGCATTGAGCTCATATTGCAGCTAGGCCTGACATGTTAAAACTGCAGTGAGGATGCATAGCACTTGTTCAGACTACATTCAAGTTCAGACTGCAGCTGTATAGGCTGTAACCTAATACAAACAGTAATACCAGTGGCTTCAGGTCATGTTTCCTTGTTTGAATGTTTTGAATGAACTGATGCACTGAATGTGGTTTTGTGTATTTTTTGAAAGGATCCGTGCAGATAATTTATCAGCTATGTATCAAGATTTGGATTCTCATGATCTAACTCTGGGCTCAGTCGTTTCTGATATTTTCAGTCAAGTTCCACGCCCTTCATCCATCTTTTGAGATCATTTATACCATTTAATCGTTTTAATACAACCCTTTCCTCTGCCCCTTGGTACTTGTGTCTGTGTAGGACTAACATATAATACTATACTTGTGGATTGCCAGGCAGAGCCAGAGTGGTAAACAATCCATTTGTCGCAAAAATTAGATATATCTCAAATGGGTCCTTTATTTTCTGAGTATTGTTCATTTGCAGTTGTATAATACTTAATTCATTAATGTTGGCTTGTGTACAGGAAATTATTAACAACCAAAATGCTTTTGTTGATTTGCTCCCTGAACCCTTAAAAATAATCTCCCCTTACTTAAGTTACATTTTTCTTTTGACAGCCTTTGAATGTTACACCTAGCATTTCATTAAACACACGAGAAGCAAGGACAAACCACAATTATAAGCACCATACTGCTAGGAGTAAAGCTCACCTGCTGGTCTTTGTTGTATCTGATTTCTGAGGAGGTTTTGTCAGAGGGGATTTGTTCACCGCCTTAGCCTGGTGTTTGGGCTTTGCACCTAAAATACAGAAAATGAACCACATGTACAAATGTTGTAAATAGAAGTTTTGGCAGGGGAGATTTCAAAAAAATCCACCAAGACTACACATAAGTCCTATACACAATAAAATGAAATAAACCAAATAATCTTCAGGGTAGCAGGGACACATGGTAGGGGTAGGGTAATGTGCTGTTAGTGTGTGAGCTCACATCACAGATCACTTTCAGGGTGGGTTACAGGGACACATGCTGCGCCTGTACCAGCAGGGCAGACAGCTGAGGCCCACTTTAGCCGTTGACGTTAATATCAGTCCGGAATACCCCACCTCCTTAAAACCATCCTCACAACAAAAGCTCAGTGATCAGTCACACTCCCCTGTGAGGCAGCTGTATAGGGCTTTGACCTCTGCTGTTCTGCTGTGAGTTTGTACACTGATACCAGCAGGCTGCCAAGGACAGCCTCATGTGCTTTGTTTCCTGATAAATCAACATTCATACACAACACTGCCCTTGTCTTCCCAAAATCCCTCTTGGCCATAGCACAGCATTCATCATACTAATTAGTCCACAGGTCCTTTCATACTCCAGCTACAGTATTACGCCTGGACCTGACTTGTCGACATTTCATCTTGGCTACAGTGATGTCCTATATTGTAATTGGTGTCAGTCACAATGATGAAATGTAAAGAAGTCAATAAAGAGTGTAAACCTGGGATGGAGTGGGTGTCAGTGCGAGGGCTGCTGGCACCGTTCTCTGGCGACGCACTGCCCGATGTGGATGAAACGCTAGGCTGAGCTTGGGTGGTGCCAGCAGTGCTGTCAGCCTTTCCCGCTGAGCTCTTCTGAGCTTTCATTACCGTTGTCTGGCTTGTAGATGTGCAGCTCGGGGGAGATGTTTTAGGCCGTGCACCTGGGTTTGGCTTCTTCTCTTGCTCTTTAGCCCCCTGAGAGCTTCGGGGGCCATTGGCACTGGCTACATCCCGCCTGGCTCCGGCAGCTCCTGTGCCGTTGACAACTGGTGTGCCAGCTGATGCTGTCTTTGCTTTTGCTGCTACACTCCGATCTCCTGTTTTTTTCACATTCTTTGTCTTGGATGTGTTACCATCACCTGGTTTGTTAGCTGTCCCCAGTCCATCAGACTTCATGGCTGATGCAGCACTACGGGAGGAAGAAGTTGTGTTGTCAGACACCCTGTGGGTCCTGTGCACAGGAGGACTCTCAGGTGCAGATGGAGGGCATTTTACAGCCCTTGACTGCAGGAAAAAAATACAACCACGTTAGTGATGTAACTGTAAGTAAGGTTGGATTAATCGGCAAATAACCAGAGCGCAATCATATCAAACAGAATAACATTAGTGCAGATTTCCACAAGCCACTGGAGCGTACCACTAGAAAAGATGCTGTCTAACATCACCTCAGCCTCTAAACAGTCTATTATTATTACTTTCAAATTTTAGCAAATATTAGAATGTATAGAATATATATAGAAGAAATGGTGCTTCTGTGAACTTAAACTGGGAATTCATAATTGCCTTTTAGTGTCACTGGAACAATTATATCAGTGAACTGCGTCTTGCAGGTTCAGAGAATCAGCACAAAAAGCCTAGAGACAGGCAAAGTTCCTGTTTTGACTGCATCAAACCACTTCCTGAGAGATCTGTGGGAGCTCCAAAGCTCTTAACCACTCATGCCTAACACGTTGGCAATCCCTATCTGGATCACCTCAGCCAGGCTTATCTTAGATATACATCTGCTTAGAGAGGCCCTGCTGCTCAATTCATACTCTCTCTCTTTGCTGTGAGGGTGGGGCATTTATGACATATGGCATCTGATGGCCACAGACTCAGACTGTAATCACAGTCAGAGATTATACAAACTTACATGAGTTTATCTGAACTAAAACAGCCTCATAAATTCACATCATCAGCTAAGTCACAGTCAGAGTTCTGAGTGATCAATAAAACTTAAAAATACAACTGAAAGAACAAATGTTAATGCGTTGTTGGATGATAATATTACCTGTGAGCTAGTGAATACAGGCTTTTTACCAAGTCTTCGATTGTCCCCTTTATCAATAGCATCTGTCAGAACAGGATAAAAGGAAGACAAAATCATCAATTAGCCAGTTAGTATTTTGCCTGCAAAACAGATGATTCAAGACCAAGCATAACACAGATGAAAAGGGCTGCAGCATTTTTTTTTCAACACGCTGCCTGGGTCCTTCATTATGTGAGCTAGACAGCCATTCTTTTCATTCACAAATTCTCATTTCCACACCCCGTGTTTACCCGTTGGTTGTCTGAACACTAGGAAACAAACATTAAATCAATGGATTAATCAGTCAGCCATGTCTGGCAAGGACTATTCCGCGCAAAGCACAACCATTTCTTCATATACAAACAATTTCAGAGCCTTGTGATTTACTGTATTTAATCAAAATTAAATGAGTTGAATGATTAAACTCTATTCATTGAAGTACATTTGTAATGTTTGCATGTAAGACCTGGAATCCGATTACACTGGCAAGAAATGTACCAGTAATAGGCACACACTGATACCAGCCAAATCAATTATTCATGCAGTGAATTTCAACACATTACTAGCGTAGCAGTGAGGAAAGAGTACATTATTTGTATTTGTGAAAGCTTCTAAACATGTGCAGACGCTCAAAGATAAGAATCCTGCCTTCCACTCCCACCCATTTAAACAAGCATGGCGCGTCTGGTGCATTTACCATGTTAGCGTCCACTCACTTGCCCGAGACAGTTAAAAAGGTAGCTCACATAAAGCAAACAATTATAACATAACAGAATAAAGGAGCTAGGCAGCTGTGCAGAAAGAAGCCATCAATTGTTGAATCAGCCAACAACATATGCTCCAAGGGCTTCGGTTCATCTGTAATGATGCAGAGCCACTGCTTCAGCACTAGGCTGGGTTAGAGAGAGAGAAAAAAAAAACATAGATCCACACATGCCGCAGTATGAATATCCCGTGTGTGACTAGAGACAAGAATATCCTTCCTTACCTGCCAGTATCCTCTCTCTGTGTTTGGAAGACAGGCTGTCCCATCCCTGCGTGTGGCGGACCGCGTAGAAGGTCTGAAGCAGGAAGGTCCACAGGCGACCGCGTAGTGTACAAATCTCTCGCCTGAACGGCTGGCGGTAACACAGAGGAGAGAGAGGGAGAGGAGAAGAATGGAAAGGGGTGCGCTACAGCACAGGCGAATCAGCAGCTGCTTGAAGAACCTTTCGCCATGGCAACAAATACCCCTCCCTCCCTCCTCCCTCCCTC
>NW_023339674.1:24351799-24353810 GCF_004916995.1 Morone saxatilis | reverse complement strand
GTTTGTGTCGTGTTCTTAAAGGTGACCTGAGTTTTAGACCTCTAGAAGTGCTATGGAGCAGTTTTTCAATGAGCGGGTCCCTGCATGTGCACGGGCACTCACATGTACATGTGTGACACAATTTACAGTCCTGCCAATAGTTTCACACTGATCTATAGGTATATATGCAGCAATGCACCAGTTAAGGCAGGGACAAAGAATGAGACTGCTAGCAAGTCAATATGGATGTAAACAATTCAGGATTTAAAATACCTTAATAATCACTGAATGTAAAGAGTACTTTTGTTTGCTTACAAGAAAACTCCACGGGCACCTTTAAATTCACACAGTAGCAGGAAGTTATTTCATGTACAACCTAGAAAAGTAGAATTTTCTGTGAATATAATGACGGGCAACACTGATTTAAAATTTTGTATCTGTAAACATTGATAAATGACATTCACAAAATAATTAATTTAAACAGGTTACATTTTCAGAGCTCATCATATTTCATCTTGACAAAGCACTAAAAGGTGAACTCAATTCTTTTGTGGTCCTTTTTAATTGTACTGTTGTACTATGTGAAATTCCACATGGCAGACAGTGTCAAGTGGTGTAACTATAGGATTTCTGTTCCTAATTTGCTCACTTTAACATTTATACACCAATTCACAGTATACAATAATATTCAAGTATATTTATGATTGAGAAAAACTGAATGCATGGCTGAAAGCCCAAGAAGTCACCAGCACAAACTATTAGATATAGTAGATTAGATTTAGATTATAGGGTTATAAAAATGTTACTTAACAGTCATTACAAAAACCCTTGTCCACCCTTTAATACCAAAGCCAAGCAGTGTCAGACCCATATCCCATCCTGGTTAGGAGCAGGGTTGCAAAGCCATGTTGGAGACAACTCATGCTGACCCACTGACCAACCCTAAACAAATATTTACCCCAAGGTCCTTGCTTTGGTCTGAAAAGCCAAGTAAATGTGGAGTTTGCTCTTCCAAAGCTGTATGCTAACCTGCATTCAGAATGAAGTAGAACACATGATGATAAAGAAAATGAAAGCACATAATTGTTAGAAAGGATTTTCAAGTAACTCTGGTTCAAGGAGAGAGACAAACTGACAAAGTGCAAATACATCTAACACAAAGGTAAAGCTGTGTTCACACCTGTAGTTTGGTTCAATTGGTCCATACAAAAAATCAACAAAAAAAACATTGTTGCTGTTTAATATTAGTCTGCCTAGGGCTCAAACTGTCTTATTACAAACATAAGTTAAGGGGGCCAACAGGTTGCTTATTCATCCATATCACTGGTGAATATGTGGAATTGCCGTAAAGCCGTTCGTGTTTCTCGCTCGTTCTCGCGATACTTCCATTTTTGCCAAGTTTACCAGGACGGTGATCCCAAAGTTGGCAATGGTTGGTTTTCCGCGCGGCTGGGCCGCCTGAGCGGGGGGTGGGGGGGTCACGATTTTCAGCCGGAACAGGCATTTATTAATACCATGCCAACATGATTTCTAAAAACGGGGTTTATTAAGGCTGAAAAGTTGGCAAGTTCCCCTTTAATGCAGTTACACTGCACTTAGAAAGTCTCTCCCCTAGTGGCTGTAAAGAGCTCACTATGCTCACAAATAAACACACTCACTGATATGAGCATTAATTAAAAATGGCCTTTGTCTGTTTTAAATAACAACATTATTTTCCAGAGGTTTTAACCAAATCTCACAAATTTCTTCTGAAAATGGAGATAGACAGATCTCTGATGGTTGGAGTGAGTTAGTCCAAAATAAGTGCATTGAGGAAAATCAGAAGAAGTGGTTAAAAGCCCTGGCAAAAGCTAGTAGGTTGAGATTGATTTGTCAAACTGCAATAGAGTTTGTTTAGTCGCAGACCAAAAACAGCTTTTCTGTCTTACACCCTTTTTTTCTTGTTTTTTGTTTTACACCAAAGTAAGTGTGTATATGCAGGTCTTTGAAATGCAGGTAAACCCCAGCAAAATAGGCGATTGACTCCTTTCCC
>NW_023339674.1:24350966-24351654 GCF_004916995.1 Morone saxatilis | reverse complement strand
TTTTACTTCAGTCTCTCTTTCAAAGCTCTCCCACCTCGCTGTATTGCCACTACACGAAGAGTAAAACTGCTGTTGCATCTTGTTCCCATAGACGACAATACTTAATGTTTCTGGCTATTTACGCGCCAACATCTGAAACTTCATTATGCGTCCCAGCCAGAATGGGCTGGAGCTAATGAATACCCATTGCTACTTTTATGACTCTGGAATTAATGTACCCTTTCTCACTGAAGTCAAACACTAGCTGTTAGTGGGTTGTTTTGTTCAGTGTGACAGGGGTTTAAATGTGGATGTTTTGTCTGCATTCAGGTTTTGATTGGCATTGTTCTCACTGGCCTTAATGAACAGGACTTAAAGGGAAACTACATAATTAGGTGTGAGCACAGCCTAATGGTCACAGTGACAAAGGGTTCGGTAGAGAGAGTCTGCTTCATCTCACCTCTTCTTGTGTTTGCCCTCCCTGCTCCGGGAAAGTGTCCTCTTCTATGTCGTCTCCACACAGATCGTACACAGCAGTGAAAAGATCACAGCAGTTGTCCACAGTCACACCTTCTCTGATGGCTGAACACAGCTTTTTCAACAATGTGGGCTCTCGGGTAAACTCTTCCCTCTGTACCAACATGTAACAGACAATGAGAACACCATAGAAACCTATACTGAATGTTCCCCAAGGTCATTAGTGCTTTAG
>NW_023339674.1:24350308-24350961 GCF_004916995.1 Morone saxatilis | reverse complement strand
GCCTTACCCTGCAAAGTTCCTGGAAGGCCTGAGTGCGGATGACTCTGGGGAGATGCTGGACAATGACGCCGAGACTCTCCTCCTGCAGCTCTGTGGCGAGGCTCCTCACCTGCTGGGCCCACTTGACTTCTGGGAGACTGCCAATCAACTGCTCAGTGCCACAGAGCATGGTTACTGCGTTCTGCACAGTCTGAATGGAAACATCTATCAGCTAAAGACACTCTCTCTAAGTGAGAACACAAAATAAAGTCAAATGAAGACAATCCCACATAAAAAGCACTCTTTTATTCCTGCCCAAGACCTATTGATCAGGGAGGGAGTCCCCAAATTGTGTAATGGTTCTTGGCCAGCTCTGAATGTCAGTACTTGCCAAGAGTTAACAATTTGTCTTGCTTTACTCACAGAATGCGCACCACCTCCTTTGTAGTGATGAAAGACAGACTCGAGATTAAATTATCAATTACGAGGCCGGCGCACTCCCCAGCACTCTGTCCACATCCACATCATATTCCTAAATTAGTCTCTCTTTAATAACTGAGAATTTAATAAAGGTCATCTTTGATTAGATCATGTTTGACTTTCCTTCCTGTGGAAAAAACACTGGAGAATGGGTTGATGATATTTGTGCAATTACATGAATACAGCATGGCTGA
>NW_023339674.1:24348406-24350301 GCF_004916995.1 Morone saxatilis | reverse complement strand
GAACTCACCATGGTTTCAGTTACAGCCATTAGACAGGCTCTGTGCAGCTCGGGGGACAAGAGTGAAAAGTTTCTCTCACACCAGCTCTTCACAAAATGATCTGCAACCCATCTGAAAATAAACATCGAGAGTAGCTGGATGGGTTCATTTTAACGGGACATTTCAGTGTCAGTTTGACCATGACCAAACTCATAGAGGCCTTTTCTGTGTTTCTGCAGTGTGACCCAGAGGAGTCTCCGGGTCGGAGGCTCTAAGCAGTGGTGGGCAGAGCTTTGCTCGAGGGAACAACAGAATGACTGAGGATGAGAAGGTCAGTAATGCACTGCTGCACAGTGCAGCGCAGCTCGGTTCACCGTCATACTCGCGTGACTCATCAGACTCAGCAGACACAACATGGAAAGGCTGCTTCCCCACACACACACCACTTCAAATCAGAACCAGCTCACAGCCTCGCTCCACACATCCTATCCCCCTGACCTACATTCACACACTTCTTGCCCGTTCACTGCAGTGTGCAAGAGCATAGTCAGCTTGCAGTAGTATCAGCTACAGAAAAACTCAAAGTGAAATAGAGCTTGATAGAGAAAGAGTTTGTATAGAAAGGATGTGATAAAAGCTGTGCATACTGAAATATGCATGATACATGAATAGAAAAAACAGATCCAATTGCACGGCACAAGGAAGCTTCTCAAGGCAGTGCAATATACTAGTGTCTTTAGAAGTGCCTTAAGCTTGACATATGACATCTTCATTTAAATTCAACCTTTTTACGAACAAAAAAACTTCAACAAATCAAGAAATGTGAAAAAAAGTTTAGGGGAAATTAATTAATAGGACAACAAATATCAATTAAAGCTGCAAGCAGCGAGCAGCCGTGGCGGGCCTCCCGCACTCCACGCAACTTGGCGGCTGCGGCGCGTCACGTGCCGTTCCGTAACACGTCGGACCACAACCATGAAATTTCAAGTAAATCAACAAAAGTGTCGCTATGCAGCGCTACTTCACTGTTGCCAGTAGGTGGCCCGCTATCACCGATTCTGAATATCGTCATGTAGACGTTGTCAGGGCGGGAGCTATGTTATCAATACAGTTGAAGTTCATGACATTTGACCCGATGTACAGGAAGCTGTGAGAATGCTGTTCATTAGGTACTGGAATATATAGTACTGAAGTGTTTAGCACAATTTCGGCGAATTCGACACGTATCGATCACCGCACAGCTGTTAATACGTACAGTCACAAATAAGCACAACTTTTGAATCACCAATGCTGTCTAGATGCAAGTTTGGGGGGGGAAAAAATCGAATTTGGAAGTCATCTGATAAAATCATGTAGGAGAGTCAATCCTTGAAACAGAAGCCCATAAATGACATCACAGTTTGAGATTTTCGATCACCGTGGCCAAACTTTGATGCCGAAATTTCACCGAAAGTGAAATGAAATATCAAAATGGCCGACTATCCCCGGGCGGTTTGGAGTATGGGTCCAAGAGGCCTTTTGTTTGTACGTCTCAGATACTACTTACACGTGCCTACCGAGTTCGTAACATAATCGGTGAAAACGTGGCGCCGGAGCATTTTAAAGCCTGTAGGGGGCGCTCACAAGAACAACCGACCAAACGCGGAATTTTGGTATGTGAGCTACAGAGGACCTGCTCTCTCACGTGCCCTGGAAATTTCATATTCAATTAACTATGACAGTCTCCGCACAACTGATCTTACCAAATGCCACCAGAAGCGCCACCACTAGTGACGACCATATGACCACATCTTTATATAGGGAGCCTCAATGAGCCATGGGCAAATGCATGCCGACCAAGATTTCATATATTAATCACACGACCGATGCGGTTAAGATATAAATTCTGATTTTAGAAGAGCGCCACCGGAATTGGG
>NW_023339674.1:24341727-24348306 GCF_004916995.1 Morone saxatilis | reverse complement strand
CAGTGCTCGGGCCCTAATTACATTACAACAGGGTGGTGTTTTAAAGCATATTAAAGCACACCACATTACCTAACCCTGACCCCAAGGTACTTAATTACACAGAAGTGTGAACCCACATGCTGGTTACCTAGCAACAAGCTGTAGATGTAACTTGCAGCCACAAGAACGGCAACAGGTTGGAATGTGCTGCACTTTTTCCAAACTACATCAATAATTAAGTTTTGAGGTCGAGTTTGACAGCAATTAAAACTGTGAATAAATTCAAATGTGGTGGCTTTTCCAACGGTGTATATAACGTATTTTAAATTTCCAAGCTGCAACACATGGAAAAAAGCAACTTGTGGAATTAGTGCCGACACTCACCTCTTGCACAGCAGGTGGAGGTTCTGAAGGCCTAAGGCGTGCGTGAGGGACAGACACTCAAGAACTGTTCTCTGAACCCCGTCAATCGTCTGCAAACACATAAGAGAAAAAAGAAAAGCTGTTTATATTCATACAATTATTTAAGGAAGTTATAGGCCTTTGATGTTCAGCAGCCAATATGGTAACTAGTAACTAGCAAATAGTAAAATGGGAATGAAAAAGTGTTCAGAGGAGTGAGACAACATTATTGTTGACACTGAGCATGCAGGCACCAAACAAAACCAATAAGTGTAAAGCCAAAGGAATAAACATGGGATTTGTTCTTGGCGTCTTCAGCTGTCACACTCTACATACTGCTAAATCACTGTTGGTCTGGAATACAAGGAAAGTGATCTGACTTAACTACAAATGCAAAATGATTAGTAGTAAAAAATTATAATTTAGAATCAATTACATTTGAGCGTGTGCAATAATGCCACTTCACAGTAAGAATTAGTTATATGTGAATAAACCTTTCGAGAATGCACTGATCAAACATTTTCTCTCCTGATATGGGTTCTGGGCACCTGAACTCAGGGCCTCTGCCAGTACCGAGTGGTGATCCAATACCAGTGCTTTCTTTTACCAAATGTATTTCTGTATATCTCACTACATGGAACATGCTGCATTCACATTCGAGCACATATCATTTTAGTGGACAAGAGCAGGATGGTAAAATTAGGTGAGGCCGGCAGAGAATATAGGTGATGGTAGATGGCATTCAAATATTTAAACTTCCTGCCGTCCAAAGCATTAGGATCTGGACAAGAAGAAGCTAATATTGAAATAATTACATAAAATAATATACACTAAATAAACAATACAACTTCACCATTGCAGCATATCATCATGCATGTATTGTTTTGCCGTCCTGCCATTCCGTGAATCATTTTGATGTAAGGTAACTTAAGGCCAGGGATTCCTGTGGTGCTAAAATCTCATTCTGTGGCCCAACTAACTGAATAAATGTAACCGTTAGGACTGCACAATTAATTGAAATATTAGCAAAATCGCAGTATAGCCAAGTGCAATATGAAAATCGTAGAAGCTGCAAATTTTTGATACATTTAAAATGTGTGATTATAATGAAGTACTGTAGCCTACTGGCCTACAAATCTTGTTCTACAGATTTAAGAAAACATTTGTTTGGTACAGACACCAACAAGCATGATTTTGATATATATTTCAGAGAAAATTCAATTTGTAATGCAAAAATGATCATTCCCACACTAATCATGAATCATATCGCAATCACAGTATCTATCAAAATAATCCCAATATAATGTTTTTACCATATCATGCAGCCCTAGTAACTGGTACTTAAAACACAGATTTTTTTAAGACAAAGACTGTATTTAATGTGGATCAGTCACTTTACAGCTAATATCCAATCCACTTAATAAAGACAGTATTAGCCACGATAGTCCCTAATTTCAAGCAGACTGCTATTAACCTGTACCTGCTTTGTAAACTCTGTTGCGAGAACAGGCAACAGATTTTCCAGTACACAGGAATCATGCAGGTGTAATGTAAGGACATTGTTCACGTAGGTATTAAATCTATTTATCTGGTTACATGCTGTGGTGGTCTAATTAAGTCTAATTCTATTTGTTTGTGTTTAGGAAAGCACACTTATTTGATGTATAGTAAGCCTGGTTTTGATTTTAAAATGTCTACATTGACAGGGGGTTGTATTTATACATTTACAAAGCATAATGTTAAGGTGAAAGATGTGTATGAATTTCTAATACTGAATAAGAGTGAAGACAGAAAATAACTATATATTTCATCTCATTTGTGGAGCCCCAAATTCAACATTTTTGAAAAATCTAAAATGCTCCATATGTGAAACTATATGCACTGTACATATAGAAAGGTAGAGGAAATCCCCCTTTAAGGTATTCACTAGTATTCCTTCTATATCGCTGACCTTGGGGAAGAAGCGGCAGTAGTCTCGGGTCAGAACCATCTCCACCACGTCTTTCAGCCCCTCCAAACCCAACATGTCTGCCGCCAACACCACCTGGCTGTGGGACAGGAGACACCAAATACAGGTCAGTTTCTTTTCTGGGCCTGTATTCTAATTTTGGACAGTCTGTTCACACACAGTACCTGGCACTGGCTCCAGGTGGCAGATCCACAATGGCCCCATACATGAACTGGAGCAAGATCTCCATCTCATCTGGCCCTAAGCTGAAACAGTTAGCAAAAGAATCTGTTTACAAGCCATAAGTCAAGTTAACATATGGTATTGTCCCCCATCACAACCTAACACTCTCTATGTGAGTGTTTTGTCTATACTGCATATTTCTTTCAAGAGCGGTGCAAACACAACTAAGAATGCTGTAAACAAACTCCATATATCATGCAGCACTCAGTCCATGTGACTGCGGCCCGAGGACCCCCCCCTCCGCGCACATCAATGCTGCCGCTCTCCATTCTGACAGCCGTGTCTTCCCCCGTTACCCTCAGATCAGTAATGCTGAGGCGAGTGACACGTCTCTCCCTGGAGAAAAAAAAAGGCTTCATTTGCCTCTGCCGCTCTGAAAGGAGACTGCGGGTGGTAGTGGGGGGGTGCTGGGTGCTGGTGGTGGGGGCTCTTCAGCAGGCATTGGATGAAAAGACATTTATGTGCCTCACAGTGGAAACACCGCAACCATGCTCGGTAGAAATCTGAGCGAGCCATTTGAGATTCCGCTGGCAGTGGGTGGTGGCTGCGTGCGTGTGTGTGTGTGTTTGAGTATGTGGAGTTAAAACATGGCATTGTGAGTGAAACCCCATACTGTACAGAGCCACCTCTGTTGCAAGGCATGAATAATTGATGCAGCACATGCAGTAATCCAGCTGTATTTTTCAGGAATGAAATGTAGCATTGTTAGGCCAGGAGTGGAGGTGTATTATTGATCCCTGCTGCTGGATGATGCTGAGGCACCAGTCTTACCCTTGCAGAGTGATGCACTGTCTGGAGCTCTCCATCCAACTCCCGCTCAGCATGGCTCGGAAGTACTGAGACCGCGCACACAGGATTGCCCTAGAAACCCAATAAAGCAGGCAGTTGCATGTCAGATCCACCCACTGTTTTAATATTTCACATGTCATCCAACGGGCTTGTGTGTGTGTTTAAGTGGTTTTGAAGAGACTAGCAGGAGGACAAAAAAATATAGTGTGCGTTCTGTTTCTATTGTGCCTGACTCTCAAGACTGTACTGTAACTGATATGGAAATATACTCCTACTGAGGTGTTTTAGGAAATAACTTGTTTTTTTCTTTTTATGTAACAGCATATTTGTGACCTGTTTCTGAAAGATTTAACTCTTCAGTAGGAACCAGTGTGCTTGAGGCTGAGACCCACAGACAGAGTGCGGACATTAGAAAGTACTGTGAGATGCATTGTTGGATTAGTTTTTTTTTCGCATTATATTTTGTAGAAAGAAATATAGCCTTTGTGTGATGGAAGTCAGTCGCAATAGTTCTGCAATAGCAACTGTGTAATGACATTGCTCTGCCCTACCTCACACCTTGGGTTTTACACCTTTTCTTTTCATCCTTTAATTCTTCAAACATAACTAATTAAAATGATCTAAAAATAAGAAGTCATTTTATAGTCATTTATATCACATCTGTGTATATTGTGATGCTGTATGATATTTTCCAAAAATTGAACTGAAAAACTACTTAAATAAGCCTTGGACAACAGTCGTGTAATATAATTTTATATTAAGGGTTGCCCAACATATTTGCTCTAGCTGTAGTCTGAGATAGAACACTCACAACACACAAGTTCTGAAAAGCCTCAAAAAGCCTGACTACATTCAAAACATACCTCAATATTATGATCATGATGAAAAGATAATAACTTATATCAATACAAGGATATTATATTAAGTTTATTGCCAAGCTATACTCCTGTGTAGCAGATATATTGCTTTCTTATGAAAATGAACAAATCAAAGCGAGTGGCAACCTTGGTGAGAAGTGAGCTTTCTTCAACAAACTCATACCAGCTTTTTATTTTCATTATTAGAAAAGATCCTTGTTCAGTCAACACTTTTATCTGTCCTGGATTATGCATGCATCAGACTCACTTCAGCAAAGGCTTTGTGTCATCCATTCATCTCTACATTTTATTTTTAGCGTTTAGCATTTTTTTGGTAAATATTTTAAGTAATAATAATAAGTTACAAGTGTTACAAGTCGAACTCAACAAACTCTTCTCAACAAACTCAACAAACTCTCTCTGCACAAAACTGTGGAATGTCACCTGTTCATGAGTATGGGCGAGTTTTGATCTCTCACTAGCATAATCACCACCTCTGAGCTGCTACACTATATGGCCAACAGCCCTATTAGTTATTGATTTCAGGTGTTTCAGCCACACCCAACAGATACCTAAAATCCAGCACATAGCAATGCACTCTCAATAGACGAACATTTAGAATTCAGAATGGGTCAGAGACATGAACATGCATGATGAACACTTTGCAAAAGGCTGCCTGAAACGCGATAAAGAAAAATCCTTTGATGTACCAAAAACCAGGCATTAAACAAGCCCGGGGATAAAGACCGTAGTGTTGATTATCATGCTTCAGCCTCTCCCCTCCTCATAGACAAACACAAATGGAGCAAAGTCAGCAGACAGCAGATTAGAGTCCACTGTTGAGACACTGAAGTGAAGTTTAAAAAAAAAAAAAAAGTGGTTATAGGCTAATGGAGAATGTTCACCTGCACAAAGACCCTCAGGCAGCTGTTGAAACGAGGGATTTTTTCTACCCACTGACTATATACAGGTTGCCATAAATACTATGCCTAAAGAAATACTATACATTTACAAGCCATGATGTTGAGAAAATGGTGAGACTATAGAATATTCATTTTGCATTAGTTATTATTTATGTTCATTTGACAACCCCACAGAATGTGACTGCTGGTCCTATGCTACTGCGCTATATGCCATATCTAAATGTTGGATTTTTGAGACAATGTGTTAAGTAGTCTCTTGTGAGGGGATAATGCATCTCAAGAGATATTAACATTACATTAACAGTAAAGTAGAAGTATGGGTGTTGGGCCCTGCAGCTGTTCTACAGATCACTGCTGCAGAGTAACAAAAAACAGCCGAGCTCCTGCTCTCTGACGAGCTCTCGCTGGCTGGCTGCTCCCCTGAGCACGAGCTGGGAGAAACCTGTCTCCATGGTTACCAGCTGCTACTACTACCTCTGCATCACTGAATGACCACCCACCACTGCTCCACACTGGCAAGAGTCAACAGCAGATGTGTGATGGTGACATTCTTAAGAGAAAGAAAGTGCTTTTTGATTACAAATGTATGAATAAGGGTGGCAGCTGGGAGGCAACTAAAAATAGTTCTACCTGTGGCAGGAGAAGACCTGCTCCGCCACTTCAATGGTGATGTCACAGTGCTCTCCCCTCTGGTACAGATCCAGCAAGTCAGCTCCGAGGCCCGAGGCCGGTTCCAGAACAGCGTCTGGAGTGAAGTTGAGATGGATAATGAGGAAGGACAGGAGGGAGAGAGTGATGAGAGAAAGGGTGTGAGTGTGTGAGACACGTAAGATTGGTATTTGTGTGTGTGTAAGAGGGAGGGAGGAAGGGGGTGAGGGGGAGAGAGAGAGAGAGAGAGAGAGAGAGAGAGAGAGAGCAGAGGATGCTATCATTAAACCACTTAACTAAAAATAGTGGGGAAAAAAGTTTGTTAAAGCACAGCTGCATTATCTGTAGCATGGCCATGCTGCAATTAGCAGTAACGACAACAGGCATCCTAATGCGATTAACTCTTAAGTGGATTATGGCTGAGATGACATGATGTGAGGAAAGGGGAGGGAGGGGGCAGCTGAACCGTCACATAACCTAGAATAAACCCTCCATGGAAAAGCGTGTTGATCTGTTTACCTGAGTCAGTGAAACTATGAAGGTCTGCTGGGTCGGGAACAGGCGGACTACTTTCTGTCACTCTGCCCTCCACGTCTGGGATTATTTCAGCCGAGCGCATTCTCTGGTCTGCTGTGTACACTCGCCTGCAGGGGGGGGGGGGGGGGGGAGACTCTAAAGGTTAATTAAAAGTAGGCCTTTCACAACTGTTTAAATGAAAGTCTCATTTTATGCACTGTGATTTCAGTGGCACCTGAAATGTGAAGGATTTTGTTTTTCTCAGTGAAGCATT
>NW_023339674.1:24336678-24341716 GCF_004916995.1 Morone saxatilis | reverse complement strand
TATAAAGTGACTGGTAACCTTATAAAGTAACTCCGTATCAGAGGCAATCTGGTATACTTGTGAAACACGCTGTAGCATCCTGGCTTGTTCTGCCAAGTGTGTTGTTGATCACTGTCTATACATCTTTCCATTATCGAGTTGCTTGTCCTGGTCATGTAGCAAAAAGCGTGAGCAAAGCAACGTAAACATCCCTTTTCTGCTCAGCAGCTTCCTCCAGACCCTACAGCACGATTTGCAAATGCTGCAAAGCCAGCTGAGGTATCTCAGGCCTCCAGTGAGTCCTGGGTGCCCCATCAGTTGTGCCCAGCACATCTGCAAAGGGAGACAGCCTGGAGAAGGGCTGGGTATCAGGCCTTTACAGTATACCTCTACATACCAACCAAATTAAATTGTGTCCACGGACACTAATGCAGTGAGAAGTTCGACATATTTTTACATGCAAAATTGTTTATTCATTATATATGTTTATATTCCTAAACCAAAGAATTGAGAAGAGCATTGTTTTGATATTGGTAACAAATGTAACTCTTATGGTCAGGCACTGCAAGTTATCTTAGACTATACATGTTGTGGCGTGTGGCATTTGGTTATGCTACATACTTGTCCCTATACAAATGAACTATAAAATAAAACAAAGTCACATTCCCAGTGATACCCAAACCCAGCCTGGCGCAACCTCACTATGTGCACAAACATCCCCAGTTCTCTCAGTATAAAGAAGCAGGGGGTCTAAACCAGGGCCTTTTTGAATCACTGAGCACCTCACTGCAGCTGTAACTAAAGATTATTGTCAACTCTTCTTCTTCTCTTCTTTTTTTCACAATTAACTGATTATATGTTTTGTGAAAAACATGTCAAAAAGTTGACATCACAATTCCCCAGAGCGTAAGTGGATATGGATTCCTCATTTTGTCCGACCAAGACTCCAAAACCCAAAGATATTCAACGTACAATCATATAAAACAAGAGAAAAACTGAAATAATCCCATTTAAGAACATTTAAGAAAGCTACTACTAGCAACTGTTTGGCATTGAAAAGTTATTCAATTCATTTTCTGTTGCCTGAATCAATCAATCAATCAATCCACTAATTGTTTTGTGTCACTTTTAGATTTTTCAGTATGTTGCTGTCATGTTAAGCAGAAAATGTTTGTGCTCTGCGGAAACAGGTTCAACATGAATCAGTTTTATAGGATACCTGTGAATTCCAACCACCTCTATCTCGCCTGGATACCTGAACTCAGCACTGTATCAGTTTGTATGTGTAGAAGGAGCTTTAAACAAACTTTTAGACTCCATGCTAGTGTAACCCAACAAGGACGCCTCTTTTTTCTAGTCATAATTTTAAATTTCTAATGAGACACAAATCGGTGGATCAAAGGGTTGTGCAGTCTAAGAGGCCGCACTGCAGAGCCTTGAGGAAAACTGCACAACGGCTCCACTACACTTACAGCAGATGATTATAAACACTCATTCAGTTAAGGAGTTGTGTGTCTCTGAAAATATGATGCACGATTTGTTATTAAATAGCTGCAGCATTTGCAATGCTCCTTGAAACAAACGTAAAAGCAAACACCAGCAAATCCTGCACATTGAAGATGGAGTGCTTGGCGCCCTCTGTCAGAGAGTCTGTGCAACTGTAACACTAGGAGAGCAGGTTAAATGTGTCTCTTTACATCCTCTAGTACAAAGCAGAGTTAAGGCTTTATGTTAAACTATTGAATGGTATTCAGAAAAATTATGAAAGCTTTCTTTTACAGGGATAAATAGAATAGAAATGGAAAAAATATATAAACATGCATCCCTTGAACCCACTGCCTACCTGAGGAAATCTTTCAGCCCGGACAGCTCATAGCCAGGCAGGTGAACGATGGTGGGATCTTTGTGTGTCTGTCCCACAAGAACATGAGGAGCTCTGGCCAACAGTACGGCTCTGTGTGCTCGGAGCGAGCCCGAGGCAGCGTACAGAGAAACATCAGCCTCCAGCTCCTCCTGCAGCAACCTAAGGAAATACATTACACACTGTATCAGAGGCCGGCCACACTCAATTCACCTTCACTCACTGATTAAAGGAAAAATCCTGCATGAACCCCATCAGTGGGAATGCGCTGACATTAACCAGACAGAATGTTCATATTAAAAGTACATTTGAAACCAACATAGAAAATATACAATAAACAAAGGCTCTCTTAACCAACCTCTCCGATCTATGAGACTCAAAGATTAATCTGATGGCCTACTTTCCCACTTAAGAACAACGCTAGCACAGTCCTGAGGCAGTCCATTTCGTCTTCCCCGTCGTTATTTCTCGCACCGCCTCAATGACTGATCTGGGTGACCCAGAAATCAGTCAGCTTAAGGCCAGTTGAGCAGTGGTATGGGTTCAATGGTACTGTGTCCATTACTGTAACCCTCTGATGAAAAGTGCCCAAACTGATGAGCCGCTCATGCAACGAGGAGACTCACATGCCTGTCGACTAAAACCCAATGAACATGCTCAAATCCACTTGAGCTTGTTTCTTGTGCGATAACAGTTGGTGTAACTTTGCTCTATGCAGGGTTTCGTACTCCAGATCCACTGATCCTATTATCTGAGGAAAAACACCAGCCTTAGATATTTTAATATCACATGTAACAAAGGTATGAAATTCTGTGACTAACAGCTGTATTTGACCTGCTTAGTGCACAACATTCCTCCATTCCTTCCGTTAGGGAACTGATAGGCATAAATTTGATTTTGGTCAAATGTTGCTGTATGGCATTTATTAACCCTACCCCTAACCCTTTGGTGGTCTAAATAATGAAATATTATTAAAATGAACAAAAAGAAGAACTGTAAGGTTGGTTAAAGGGATTATTTAGTATTCCACATATTTACAAAAAGTAATTTAAAACAAATATTGGTGGAAATTGAAGCAGCCTCTGGAGATATCCTGACTTTTTATTCCTACTATGGATCATACTCTTACGAGGCTGAACCCTACAGTTCCCACAATGCAAACAAATAACCCACAGACCTCCCTGCCTCCTAAACGCCCCACATCTCCAGTTTCTAATGCAGGTTTCTTCCTTCCTTCTCAGTAAGGGCTGAGATAACTCTGATGACAGCATTATTTTTCAGACTTTGGAACGCCCCTCCAGAGCCACAGAGGACATGGTGGCAGTGGTTCCCAACCTTCTTCCTCTGACCTGATTTCCATCATCATCATCATCATCATCATCATCACCTAATATGCATCTTTTTCAACAGATTCAGGGATTTATTTTTCCTGACACTTGGCCATTGTTCTATTACATCTATTAGTTTATATCTTAAATAATATTCTTAACATAAAAAATAATGAAGTAATGAATGAAATACTGAGCTGTAGACCTACTATATATGTACTTTATAAAAGTGTTCAGTGTGTAGGATTTAGTGGCATCTAGCAGTGTAGCTAATTCACTCGTTTCACCCTCCTGTTCCAAGCATGAAGAAGAAATCTACAGTGGCTGCAAAACTCGCAAAAAACGTGATGGGCCCCTGTCTAGAGCCCGTGTTTGGTTTGTCCATTCTGGGCTTCTGTAGAAACATTGCAGTTCAACATGGTGTCCTCCTCAGAAAGCAACTGGCAGCATCTGTATATAAAAATGGCTCTTTCTAAGGTAACGAAAACATGGTTCTTATTTTCAGGTTATTGTACGCTAATGAAAACAGAGTTATGCATATTATATCCCATTTCTGCCAGTAGATCTTTCTAAATGTGACTATCAAGGAGGCCTCACTACGCCCGGGGAACCTCTGGCGCCCCCGAGGTTGAGAACCAGTGCACTATGAGGTTTCTAAACTTTTCGATGCCAAGGCCCCCCAGGTAGCATTAGCTTATGGCCAGGCCCCCCCTTTTGAGAAGATGTCATTAAAAACTCACTGACAATCCAATATACAATGAGATTTCGATGTTATATATTGTTACTAATTATATTAGAATACATACTATAATAGGGTCATATTTATGTTTTATTTTATTTTAGCATTTTACCTCAAATTGTCTGAATTCCCCTTTGAAAAACACTGCATTATAGAACTTTTTTACAAGCTACTACTGTTTGTGAACCTAATGAGTAAAACGATGGAGTGGTGCCTCTTTAAAAGCTTAAAAACTGCAACTTGAGCTACGATTTTTTTGTCAAGCAACTGTTAATGGTGTTTTATATGACAGCACTGACCCGGATTTAACTGGATCTACCAGCAGGTCCTTTATACCGGTTCACTATTACTGACTGGGGGATGGCAGACCATTCAAGCGCCTTTAAAAGAAGCTGCAGAAGCAGCAAGAAGAGGTGAAAGCCCCATGTTGCTTTGACTGCAGTGTGAAAACTTTAAGACACAGGTCTTTGTTATTGACAGTTGCCACTGATCAGCATTTAATCTTTGCAGGCCTTTGCCGTTCAGCCCATACTGTCACATGCCTTACCCGTTTAGGTCTGCAGACAGAGCAGATGATAAACATCTCTTCAGCTGCTCTTTGTACTTGCGTTCTTTGGCCTGGAACTCTCTGGCAGCCTCGGTGGTGATCATGGTTCATTACGTTCTCTGAGACAGACACAAGACAGACACAAGACAGAGACCTCAGCATGTGCATTTGTTAAGCAGAGGAAGAAAGAGAAAGAGGACTAAATAGAATAATATAAAGAGGACGCCCTTAGGTGACTTGACATGTCTAGCAGCGATGCAACCTGGAGAGGCGCTGTTTTCCCAATTAGAAGAAAATCTATTAAAATGGGAAGAGATGACAGCGACTACCAGACACAAATTAATAAACTGTTACATGACCTAGAAAATGATTTAAGCGTATTATTATTAAAACAACAATCGCTTCAATGACACACGACCTACTTCCCTTAGCTTCCAGGAGAACACACCACTGATAACATCTCCCAGTATAACCAGTTTGTCTCAATAAGTTTCATTTATTCAAAAGCAAGCCTCGTCCAGAATAAAACACACTCAGCCACAGTCACACACACACACATACCTGTGCTAACACACGTATCTGCT
>NW_023339674.1:24336316-24336642 GCF_004916995.1 Morone saxatilis | reverse complement strand
TCTGCTGCTCTGTGCCGTAAGCTAAATAATACTCCTCTCATTTTCATCTCGCCACTAGCATGCTAACGCTAGCTAACACGGGCTGCCGTCAGTAGTTAACGTTAGTCGTCTCCTTGAACCTTAAACCCTGAATGCCGGGGGGAAACACCGAGCTATAGAAATGAACTGCAGCCGATAAATGAATGTTATGAGGTTCAGTATCTGCATTAACGGGCTGACCCACTGACCGATGTTGTTGACATCACTGCTGCACGCTGTCCGCCACCCACTAGGACACGGTTTGCCAACCTGAGATGGACCGGACAAGTCGGTCGCCGTAGCCTGGA
>NW_023339674.1:24335867-24336216 GCF_004916995.1 Morone saxatilis | reverse complement strand
TCAGTATCTGCATTAACGGGCTGACCCACTGACCGATGTTGTTGACATCACTGCTGCACGCTGTCCGCCACCCACTAGGACACGGTTTGCCAACCTGAGATGGACCGGACAAGTCGGTCGCCGTAGCCTGGAAGCAGAGGCGCCTGCGCAGTGCGAGCAAGTGAGGAGGAAGGTGCCGTGCCCTCAAATGATGCTTTCAGGTGCTTCGAATCAGTCTCGAAATTCCAAAAAAACTTTCAAAACAAACAAAAACACTTTTTTGTTTTTGTGATAATGGGAAGGTTATGTGATAAAGGCGCCCTCTGGTGGAGGAGTTCCTGTCTCAGAGCAAATATGTGTGTGTGTGTGT
>NW_023339674.1:24323272-24335810 GCF_004916995.1 Morone saxatilis | reverse complement strand
AACCTTTTTGTGAATGACAATAAAATATCCTTGATCCAGATTATAGTGATTATAGTTATCTGCTAAGTGAAGCATGGATTGGGCATTTATCAGGGCAATTAAGACTTTAACACACTTAGAAAAAAGAAAATGCATGTCAATAAAATCTGCACTGAAAATAGACATAAAAAGTAGGCACTAGTTAGCTAATCTTACAGTGTTACACAAACTCATATTTCGGTCTCATTCATTTCTGTTTGAATGAAACAAAACATTCTATTAAAAATAGAGCTAAAGCTTATGATAATAACAATAAGGGGGAAATCACTGATCATCAAAAATATTCTCCAGTTTCACCCAGTCATTTATATACCCTCAACTGCTAAAACAGATATTTCCGACTGGCCCTGAAGGCAGCAAAAGAGCTTGCTCTTGACTGGTGGGTGATGTCATTGTCCTGTCCTTCATCATTACTCTAATCCTATGATGTCAGTGCACATGTAACTGTAAATGTTTGAATCAGCATTAGAGCCACAAACACAAAAGATGAGCAGTCTGGTTGGACAGACATCTACTGCAGAGAGATTTGATGCAATATTAGTATAACTTTTAATAAGGAATACTTTATAGGGTTAAGTTGCAACCAATGGGTTGGGGTTTGGGTTTAATAAATAATGTATCCTCTCTTTATAAATTATAAACAATAAGCCACTAATAAGGACAACATTTACACAATTAGTCCACCCTTTTCTGTCAAAACATTTTTTAAAAAGTGCTTGTATAAAAAATATTAAAACTAAAAAACAAAATGGTTTTTGCAGGTTTGAATGTTGTCTTGTCTAAATAGCTCAGCAGTTGATGTGTGCGTGCGGCTGTGTGCTGTTTATGTAAGACTGATGAATACACACCTCAGCGTAGTTCCACATCAACATTTCTGTTGGCATGTAACCATGTGGGGAAGGTATAAATATAAACCTAAAATAATCTAAAAACGTTTGTAGACCCAAAATAACCAACGTCAAATGCTGTGTCACTCAGCTGTGCGCTATATTTAACTAGCTCTATTTCTGGTCTATTTCATCTCTCCTGTGTAAAAGCCTGGAGTGACGGTTCAGAGACAGCACTAAGCACATGGGGCATGAGAAGCACAGCCTCAAACACACCACTGTTATTATTATCTTGAAACAGGCCGGAAATTTTAAAGACCAGTGCAGTCCAACAGATTGACACTTAGTTTATTTATAAAATCAAATGGTGTAGACCTGGCTCAGTGAATTTCAAAATGCAGTGTGTAGGAATAGATACAAAATAGTACAATAGTCAACAATCACGGACATTTCTATACATAAAGATCAAGATAACAACATTCTCTACATTTGAGCAAGTATCTCTGAGGAAAAAATACAAAAAATAATACTCCTTTAGACAACACTACCTGATAAAGGGAATGGGAGGGTTACGGCTCCCAGAGGACTGTGCCTAAAGAAGAGCGGAGCGATCCAGTGAAACACAAGTATAGCAGACGACGCCACATCCCAGTCTCTCAGGACATCTTTACACTGCGACAACTCGAAAGTTAAAAGGCACCACACAATACAAGTCACAAGGAGATTTCGCCACACATTTGTAATGCTGTAACTGACAAACTTTAAGGCGGATGTCATGTGCAAAAAACATCTTGAATATGTGTCACACGTACTGCCCAGTGTCCTCTCCAGTGAAGTGTGCTTTGATTCTTTTCTCTACTGCCTTTAAAAAATATCTGAAATGTGAAAAATTTAAAGAATGATTGCGTTATCACTATGTCGCTTGGTGTCACAGGCATATTCCAGGCTTCCGGGTGCGGCAAGTGAGAGGGGCGGGGGAGGGGAGTGCTGGAGGAGGCCTCGCTGTGGATTTAGTTCCTGTAGCTTTTGCGTCCCTCTCCCTCCTTGAGGAAGGTCCATATGAGGGTGTTCACGATATCGGGCTGGTCCTGCTGCAGCCAGTGACTGGCCCCAGAAATGATGTTGAGGCGGAAATGATTCCGGATGTAGAGGCGGCATGCCTCGGCCATTTCCTGCTCCAAGAAGGCGTCCCGCTCACCCCACAGCAGCAGCACCGGAGACCTGACGTGATTCTGGCTCAGGGGGAGGGAGCTAATGAGAGAAGGGAGAATCCAAAATGTTGTTATATGAGAGATTTTAAAGTGAATCCATATGAACAATTTAAAGGTCCAGTGTGTAGCATTAAGTAGCACCTAGCAGTGTAGATGCACGTATGACTAACAACTGTTCTCATAGCAACTTTAATTCATTTGGAAAATACAGATAGGAGCCCCTCACATGTGTGTACTGGAAATAATGAAAATTCATAGATTTTTACTGCTTATCATCACTCCCATGTGTCCAAAGACTAAATATAGTATGATGAGAAAAACTCACTTTGCAGCCAAACAGTTTGACTAATTTTGAAAATTTCTTCAGATTTGTGCTTTATCATGTCTTCAGAACTCCCACTTATAGTATTTGCAGTAGGAATTTCATGTTGCTCTATGTGTGGAGCGGAACCGGCTCCAGCCCCTCACCACTCTGGACAGGATGAGTGGATATACAGTATATAAAATGGATGTTGCTATGTGTTTATGTATTTGCGTCCCTTGCCTAGGTACAGTATGTGCTTGCGGAGAGTGTAATTGGGCATGGGTCAGTGATATTTCTTTTATGTAAGCATATAAAAGCTATTCTGAGATAACTCATTGCTTGAGAAGGGAGCAGATGGCGCGCTCAGCCATGCATGTACAGCTCACATGTCAGAGAAGCACGCACTGATACTTTCTTTGATCTGATTTGTGCCGATCACTCTCGGCCAGCTAGTCTTACAGTGCAAGACTGAAGGTATATGGAAATGTAAATATTTGAATGCACCGTGGCCTTGACAGAGGGACGGGGGAAGTGTTCTGCCTCTTCAGAGCTCCGACAGTAGATGGCGCTACTAAATTACTGCAATAAATAACATTTTGTAGAGTCTCTATAGTACAAATTATATACACATAAAGTGACTGTGTGATCACACTATACTAGTGGCTCCCAATTTTTTCCTTAAGGGGCCCCTTTTCTATCACTAAGTAAACCTTTTCAATCCCTGAGTACGTGACATTATATATGAATATTTCATATTATATTCAATGCATAACAGTAGAGAGCAAACCTTTTAATGAACCCAAACAGTGAACTCAATGACGACAGTAAACCAGAGATTTGGATGAATTCTGAACAGATTATTTCCTGTGAATATTGATCAGAGATGATATTTTTAGCACCTTTTTATACAATTCTCTGTCTGTGTTATGATTTTTTAAACAATCATACACACAGGCTTCCTTTTTGACAAATTCAATGTTATCTTGTCCCTGATGCTTGCCCTACTTTATCATTTGTTTATTCTAGTTTTACTTCTTCCTCACTTCCTAATTTTTTTTGCTTCCTCTGTTGTTTATTGATGTAATATTTCATATGATTATTATCATCATTATTTTACTGCTAGTATTGCTCATTCATTTTCCTTTCTTATTAGATCATGACAGCCTACTGATTGTAAAAAGCATCTTGTTGCTGTAAATATTCAGAGTAATAAATAAACGTGGAAGGAAAAAAAAGTCCTGTCTTAACAGTGGTCTCCTATGGCAACAGCATACCTGCTCCAGCAGCTACTGTATAATGCTCGTCTTATATGGTGCACTGTTAGAGATAAAACTACACTGCCCTTTTTAAAATAAGTCAAATTAGCTCCAACTGCAACAGTAAAATGCTACCTACACATTAATGTGCCGTAATTATAATCTAATAATAAAAAATATAAATATATATAATATATAAAATGTATATGAGCCTACCAGTAACAGTTGTTGCATTATGAATACTTTTGATACTTTAAGTGCATTCTGCTGATAATACTTACATACTTTTACTTAAGTGACATGCACAATGCGTACTTTCATATTGCATCATTGGTACTTTTTACTTAATTAAATGATTGGAACACTTCTTCCACCACTCTAAATCCCCATATAAAATGTCTAAAAAACCTTTGACATAATCTTCATAATAATCATCATCTTTTGTTGAGTGAACTATTCCCCACCTGAAGACATTCCTGTAATAGTTGAGGGCTCCAGTCAGAGCTCCCGGCTGTGAGAGGGCATACAGATAGGCCTCCAAGTCCTCTGCAGTGAGCCACCGGCCTTTCCTTCCAATCCCTGTGCTGCGGCTGGTGAACAAGGCCTTCAGAGCCTGCAGCAGAGACCGCAGCAAACAGCGGGGTGAATTTATGTGACTGCGACAGTATTATTGAGAAAACATTTACAGAAGGACGTCCGTGGCACTGTAATATGAGTCAGAAAAGGTACTTCAGTGGTGAAATCAGCTCTCATGACCTTGGGCCACAGCTCTGGCGCCCTGACTTACTGCTGGCTCAACGACATTACGTGCTGTGCTTTCGCTTCTGAAACCTCTAGCACAAGCATAAAGGAACATTATCTAACTGCATATTTAGTTAGCAAATATCTAAACTACATCTCACCTTGAACATTAGATGAGATTTAAAAAGCCTTGTAAAACGTAACAAGAAGTCATTTAGATTCAAAGGTCCAGTGTGTAACATTGTTAGTGTATAATCCCCTGAAAATAAGAATCATTGTGTCTTTGTTATCTTAAAATGAGCTGTTTTTATCTACAGAGTGAGCGGGTCCTCTTCTACAGAGTCCGCCAAACCAAACACCGACTGTAGAAAGGGCCTTTTGCGGCCACTGTAGTGTCTCCTATCAGCTCGGTAGGCTGAGTTGTATTCAAACAGTAGAAATCTGTAACTTCACCGCTAAATGCCAACTAAATCCTACACACTGGTTCTTTAAGAAAATTAAAGTAATAGTTAAACATTTTGGGAAATACGCTTATTTGCTTCTGCCAACTACTTCCAGCAGCCAGTTAGCATAGCTAATCTTAGCTTAGCATAAAAAATTGTGGGGGGTGTTGTTTAGATAAAAAAAAAAAAATGAATTACTAAAACCAGTAAAACCTAAAACTCTGCACTTTTTACATGTTAATTAAATATCGTAAATAACATAATTTATATTGCTCATGTTAAAATTCAGTAATAACAATAAAGCTGAGATAAGAAATTCAACATTATCACATAATTTATGAAAAATTAAATGCCCTTATCCAGTTTAAGATTTGGCAATAATCTATCATTCCACATTTCCTACAGGATTAGTTGATTTTATGTGTTTACTAGCACTAACCTCTTTCACAGCAGGTTATTTTTATTCGCACTGATGCAAAAAATAGCCTGACACTGTAATAACATGCAACATACACCAATGCACGTGCATGAACACACAACACACACAAACTTGACCTTGAAACCCCTTAAGCCATGGGTCTTAAACTCCATTTGGCTTGGGGCCATGACTGCTATTGTCATCTCGTAGGAGGGCCACTTCAACATTTAAGTACTACAAAAAACATAAAATTTCATTACTTCAATATACACTGTGGAGGAATATATTTCTAGTTCTTTGGGTCATTTCTGATTTCACCACTTCAATTCTACTTAATTCTCTACCTTATTTTGTGTTTTATTGTTTACTCCCTGACCGTTAACACACCCCTGCTTTAAGCCCACACATAACAGACCACCTTGAAATCATTGATGGAGAGCATGAGCTCCGGAAAGCGGGGCAGCTGGAAGAAAAAGAAATGACTGGACTTCAGCAGCTGACTCGGGTGACGCAGAGCGTAATCTGGAGGAAAGGAGAGGAGAGGAGAGGAGAAGTTCAGCCGTTCAATATTAATTAAAGCTGAGTTTGTTAGGGTCGTGGATGTGATAACTCTCAATGACTTTGCCTCTCTGTTTGCACCAGTTAAACCAGCTGTTCCAGCTTCACATTAGCCTCCTGTAATTAGCTTCTCACCATCTTCCCCTTAAGGCAGAAAAGGATTTGCCAGATGGATGCAAACATCAAATTGAAGTAATAATATTTCCTAATTAACGATAATAATAATTACAGTAATAATCCAAGAGCCAAACCAGAGTCTGTCTGATTAGCATGAAGAAAATTGGTTTTCTTTCACAACATAAAGAATTAAGTCTGAGGGTCCGTTTGTTTGCACATAGTGAAATCCTACCTGTGAACACAGACGGATGGGGACAGTTGAGGACGATGAGTTTTGTCACCATCTCTGGGTAGTGAATGGCAAACAGCCACGCTATGGTCCCTCCCCAGTCGTGGCCAACCAGACAACATCTGTTGTATCCTTGAAAGAAAAGCAAATGCACATGAGGCAGTGCTTTGTTATTGTAGCAGAAGACCTTTTCTAATAGAAGCTGGATGTTCATGCTGATGTTGTGCTGTGTGTTAAGGCATGTCTGTGCCCAAAAATCAATACTGTTCTTGTTTCTTCATTGCTGGCTTCCTTCCTCAGAGGACATTTACACCCATCAAATGGATGTATTTCATGACATACACCCAAATGCAGATCAAGGTCAGGGCATCCATCTGAAGGCGATTCTGATCACACTATTGTTCCAATCCCTACTACCTCCCCTTACCTGTGCTAGCACCATTTACACCCACTGGTATGATTCATACTAGCAAGCCTCATCTGAGCATTGATATCACATATTGTCATATAGCTAAGTCTCGGAGCCACTTAGTAGAGTAGTTGTTTTTTCTGTTGTCGGCCTTTATGTGTTTGCTGTGAGTGCTTATATGAGAAAAGGGCAATGTGACTTGCCATGCATGGTTAAAGGCCAAACCTCTGATTAGTGTCGCAGCATTCGCTGACTGTAAATGTGGTCTGCAATGTGGACCATGTGGGCTCTAACAGTTGATGTTAACAGGGCTCTGTAGTCCAATCACAGATCAGAGTACAGCAGCTATCATGTGATCAATACAAGCCTCTCACTTCCACTGAAATGACCATTAAGTGAATCATTTGCACAGCAATATGCATTATTGAATGCTTTGCTCCTGAAAGTCTGTTAAGAAATTAACAGTGACAGCTAGAACAATGTAAGAAGCTACAAAACATCAACTATAGACCTCTCTCAAAAGCACTTTCTTTGAGAATGTAAATTTTTAATAAGGAAGGTGTTCAAAAACTGCTTGAGGATGTTTACAGGCCATTATGGTGCCTGCGGGCTCTATTTTTATTAGGTTACTACTGTGGAACATAGACTTGTTGTGGCATTACTTAAAGCTGCTCTACTCAATATTATATTAATAACAATGGACCAAATCACTATGTGACAGACAATTATCACTGCAATTGATTGTTTCCTCTTGACTCAAGAGCGTTTTAGCTGCTTTCAGGTAACTGCTTTGGTTTTGAAACAAAACATTAAGCCCAAACCCTTACTGTTTGGATTCAGTTTCACTGCTCTCGCCAACCCTGTTTGCACCAAACAGCAGACAAGCAGAAGTTAGCAGCTAACTGGTGAACATGGACAACTGGAGTATTTAGCCGCTAAACAGAAGCAGGTGGAGACCAAAAGCAGAGCTAAAAGGAGAGAGAATATTGGATTTGCACTCGCCAGATGAGCAAGAAACATGAGCAGTCACATAATCGGAAAGATTAGAAACAACCTGAACAGTTGAACCAAAAATAAGTGCACCCACGACGTTCTACACAAGACAACTGTGTCTGTGCACGACCAATAGGCCTACAGTAGCTCACAGTTTGAGTAATAACTTATAGTTATATATAGTAATAAGTTCAGCTAACATAGGATTTCATTTAAAACCTGATTGATTAGCTGACTACTTGTGTTTCTTGCCCCTTTCTGCATCCCAGATCTCAACCATTAACTTGTTTATTATAACTGATAGGAGTGATGGCAATACTATAAAATCAGACCCAAGTTGTAATGAACCAGAATAATCTTTTAATAAATGATACTGACCAAGTGTGGACAGCTGCAAAATCGAGACACGGCTATGTGGATTATTTCTGTTTTCTTGTAATTAGCACTGAAACAGTAGCCGCAGCACGCTTCAATATGAGATGACAGGTGTGAAGGAGAAAACAAAGACAGAGCTCTCAGACACTATCTACTGTACTTGGAGTCATTAGAGAAGCTTCACTGACATTTCAGTTCTAGGACAGGTTATCTTATACAGCATGGGAACAGTGCCAACATGAGCCAGCAAGAGAGCAAAAACTGTCATTCTGGCCAGATAATCATTAGTGGATGCTGGTGTGTGCCCACAGCCTCAGGCTAACTTCCTGCTAGTGTTAGCATGCAGTCAGCCGGCTGTGGGATCTGTCCCATGTTCAGTAAGAATGAGTCACAGGAAGTTTGTCATGCCATGCTGCAGGCCTGAGGGCTGTCCGCGGTTTGAGACGGATAAACAAGTTTATTTTTTACTCAAGACGCTGTCAAAGCAGCATCCACTCCTTAGAGATATTTTAAGATTCCAGACACACAGTTCTCACCTAGGTACTCCACAATATCCTTGACGTCAGTAACCAGGTAATCGAAGCGGTAACTTTCAGTGGAGAGCGGCAAGTCGGACTCCCCGTAACCCCGCATGTCGATGGCCACCACGCGAAATTCACTCTTAAACTCTCGGAGCTGGTATCGCCATGAGAACCTGAGGAACAGGAACAGATGCAAAGATGACTTAATTTTTTGTTAATTACTTTCATACTCTGTGTATTCCACAGCAGCTTTATAGCCTGCTATCATTTTAAAGAGGCTCTCCAGCCATATTGTATTGCACCACCATAAAGACCCTGATGATATCATTAGGGGTATTTTTCAGACTGTAGAAATCTCCCTTTAGAGCCACACTACACATTATACAACTGAGTTGAGCAGTACCTCCCATGACATTTAAACTCAACTTTATGTGCAACACCGGTGGAGTGCCCCTTTAAAAGTGCTCATACCATACAAATGTGAGATACTTAGGAGCTAACTTCACTAACTTTCTTTTTTAAAGCTAGCACTCAGCTTTCTTACCAGCTGAGTGAAGGTCACCTCCGTGAATTAGAAGCTGTTTTAGATTCCAGTCCGCCCACTGATCACGTGGACTGGGATGACTTCCTAATTGAAGATCTTGTCTGCTGTATAGGCTCCTCATCAGGACTGAAATCCCCCTCCTCCTCCTCCTTCTTGCCCTCCGCCGAGCGAGAGGAAGCAAGATGCAGAGCCCTGACTGTGATTCTGATGAGTCAGTATAAGATCCCGGCACTCAACCCTCAGATCTTAGAATATAGATGAGGTTTAAAGCAAAATAAGCCCCTCGGACCCCTCCGCCCTCCCTCTGACACACACACTCTTCTTTCTCATTTCTAAGAGGGAATTAGCACATTTTACAAAAGTGTGAAGAGTTCTAGCCAACCATGTCACTCTCAGCACAGTTCATCATTCCTGTGAAGAATACAGCAAGTGAGGCAGAAAGAGCTCCCCTCTACTGTTAATTAATCCCTGTCCTGTCAGCAGCTTAGATAGTATGTTAGAGATATGGACAGGCTTACAGCTCTTGACAACCTCTCTGGCCCCAATCCAGGAGCAATGTTCAACTCTGTTTTTCATTTTATATCAGGAGGAATAGATCTTGAATGCTTTGGACCCTTTCCCCCTCCCGATGGCAAATCATGTCTGTGAATGAGGACTCCTCGCTGGCGTGGAGTTGTTTCTGCAGCCCAGGAGCCAGACCGCAGAGAGATTTTAGCAGTAAAGCTCAGACATTACAGCCAAGCATTTCTCATCGTCAGGGGAAATCTTAGAGAGGTGACCGAAGTAACAAACACCACATAACTGAACAAGCATAATCTTACAGTGGGGTTGTTCGCCGCTGCTGAGTGCAGTGGAGCTAATACTGTTACTGCAACTACACCCCCACCCACCCTAATTTCCCTTTGACCTACCAGAACTCGGGGAAGCCGTGTAAAAACAGCATGAGTGGCTTTCCTCTTTCTCCAGCAGCAACATAGTGAAACCTAAGGCCAGACTCCTGGGTAGAAAGAAGACACATATAAACGTCAAGCTGACAGCCTTTTCCACAGCCACTTTAGTGCACACAATAGAACAGGTCAGCATTTTTAAATTACTATTACAGGTTGTAGCTGAATGGAAATAAGTGGACAATAATGTAATTATGAGGAAAACAATGCAGGAACGGCTTACTTAATTCTGAATCAACACATAAGTGAGAATCAGTGTATCACAAACTTTCCTGCTAGAATATTATATTATCAGAATAAGAGTACCAGTAAACTTCAGCAGATGAATGTATAAAACAGCCTTGCAGTGTCAAACTCTGCACGTACATCATTCTGCACAGTGAAGTCACAATAAGCAAAACACATTCTGAGTGTGTAAGTTCCAGTTTCACAGACAAGGCGTTTGGACTAATAGGAAGCTTCTTGAATTATCATTGATAAACTGCCACTGTAACTAAGCCTGGTCTGTTTGATATAGTGGCTTTACAGCTACATTTAGGATCAAATCGCAGGTGATGCAAAATAACATTGGCAGTAATTAATCTAAGTGTGGGACTGCTGCCTGCAGCTCAGGGTAACATGAGGGACGCTGGTATCAGTCAGAGGGGCTGCTGAGACAGAGTCTGTCTATATAGTGGTGTCATACTAAATGCATTCATTTAAATGGCCATTTATAGCCTATTTAATAGTTATTAACAACCTTTTATACAAATTGTATGACTTTTTAGTGGATAAAACTGATAAACAACATGGCATAACCTCTTTCCTGACATTAATACAACTGTACACATGTAAATCCAATAGAAAAAAGAGAAAGTTTTAACATCTTTATAAACTAATACTTTTTATTATTATTTATTCCAGCACCCATGAGGTGGTTCCTTTAAAATACCACTGGACATTGGAGGAATGTAACTAAGTATATTTACTCAAGTACTGTACAGTCTTGGGGTACTTTTTCTGCTTTGTTCTTCTACTTCACAACGTTTAAGGAGGAAATATTGCACTTCTCGCTGCAGTAAATCTATCCAGCAGCTACAGCAAGTAGTTACTTCTCAGATTAAGATTTTATATAGAAAACATGTGATCAGTTTATCACTTTATATGATGCATTGCCTTACACAGAAATAAAATACTTTACGTAGATTTTAAGGATATTACTCCTGTTTTACTTCAGATTTTAGACGCAGTACTTTCACTGGTTAATGTTTATATTGCAGTAGTTCCACCGAGTCACTTAAGAGAGTAATTCCTCCGCCGCTGACACGCACGGGGCTTTGGTTTCGGTGGGTTTTTGTGGCATGCTTCAGTATTTAATTACATAATGTTGAACACAGAGGTTGTGAGTTAGAGGCTGGCAGCCCGCCGCTCATATACCCTGCGTGTTGAGACGTGAGGCGGAGGAGCTGTTCTTCCAGCACCACCTGAGCGCAGCGCCCGCACACCGACACACGGTTCTCTCCGCCGAAAAACGTCTCAGCTAAATCAAATAAACAGACGCCTCATGATCTGTGAGCAGATCAGGCCTGTTTGTCTTTTTCACGACGCGACACAAGCAAGGTGTTGTAGCCCTGTAACATCCTAGCGAGCAAGAGAGGCACACACACACACACACACAATGGGCTTTTCCCCCTTGCAGGGACCAGACACCTTTCATGTCCAAGTGCATGTGCGTGTGCGTCTTACCTTAATCCTAACATAACAGTGGGTTCCCAAGGACGTGTCATTCAGACAAGCCGGGGGAGTTTCACGAATCGCCCATTGGAAGGTTGCTGTCGGCCTTAAGATGATGTTCCACCAAAGTTTCAGCAGGGCTACGATGGTGCAAAGAGCACAATAACCGTATATCAACGACCAATACCCCAAAACTCGGATTTTCAGCGCAAGTCTGATAAGAAACAACAGCAAGTTGTGGAGCACTCTCGCCATCTTTACATTGCCGCAGGAAATCAATCCCGATCAAGTTACCTATTGATTCCCCTCTGTCAATCGCCCGTTTCTGTTTAAACACCGCTCTGACAATGCCGTTGTTTCGTTACCAGCGCATACGCACGACTGTCTGAAGGGAGGATCCCAACAAACGGTTGAATGGGACGGTGGCAAGAGCATCACGTCAGATTTCACGCTTGCGTGTGACAGCAGTGCTTGTTTAGCGGGAGACGGTGTTGTTGACTATACAAGGCAAGTCCGAAAAGCAGGCAGAAAGCCACTCGGTGCAGAGCTTTAGAGATTTCAGCGCAGCCAAGAGGCGCTGTTAGGCAGAGAGAAGCCCCGAAAATCACTGCAAAGCACCGGGGCTTCACGCCGCTGTTATGGCAACAGCGCCACATGCACGTGCTCGGAATGATTCCGCTCTTAATCAATACAATATATCCGGTCACTTTCTATTGTCTCACCGACCGGTTCTCAATGTATGCCTGCTATGTTATGACTGCGGTTTTTTCTGGGCAGCGCATTAATATTTTAATTAATACGCTGTGATGCGGTCACAGGTGCGTTTCTATCACGCACAGCCAAGAGCTCAATTATTTTGTTAGGAAACACAACTCGACACACACACACACACA
>NW_023339674.1:24322983-24323238 GCF_004916995.1 Morone saxatilis | reverse complement strand
CACACACACACAGACACACATAATGAGCACCAACTTCAGATTAGCCTAATCCCTCACGTGACTGGACACGTAGTTTTAACTGATTAAACCATTCATACAGCGCCGAAATATGGAGCCCGGAGCTGACAAAATAAAGTGAACATATAATTCATTAATAAGTAATGCTGTCACTTAAATAATTAAAATGGGAGAGTGAAAAGGCTAACAATCAAAAATGCCATTTTCCTCCTACCATCAGTAATAATAAATTAGAAA
>NW_023339674.1:24319879-24322883 GCF_004916995.1 Morone saxatilis | reverse complement strand
TTCAGAAATGGGTTTTACTCTTCTCCAGGAGAGGATCTAGAAAAATATTCATGAAGTAGCAAGAGGGTGGGATGCAGGCATGGTAGGGTGGCAGACATATTTAATTGAAAACAATCATATATATTAATATTTGCTTGGAAAAAGCCCCCAAATGAAGATATTTGAACTTAGTAAAGCACTGCATAGAAGTGTCTGAAAGTGGCATTAGAAATCAATAAATTATTTTATTTCCAAACCTTCAGACATTTTTACTTCAGACAAACTGTGGTGGCAAGGCATTTTGGCCCCTGCTCTTCTCTTTACCTTTTACAAGAAATTCCAGCCAGCCTTTCCCAGTTGATCCTCACAGTACTTTTACTTCAGTAAAATATTGTTGTATTCTTTCCATCCCTGCTTAGTAATTGGATGAAACAAAATGTATGACTACAAACATTTGACTCCATTTTGCTTTTCACTATCCTAGAAAGTAGGCCTACCTCCTTGCCTTTGTATATCACCTGCTGCTGCTTCTAGCCTGCTCTGGTCACCTTAGTTTGTAATTAAGAGAGGACCTAGAGGACAGTGGAAAAACACGGTAAGATTTAAACAAATATCACTGCTAATTGTAAGGAACTACCATTCTGTGCTGAGTGTGGGTCTTGCAGAAGTTGGCTACCAGGCTCCAAAAGTCCTTAATAGGGCTCCCCAACAAAATGTGGAGTGATTTGCAGGATGGAGTAAGAAAGAAAAAAAAGAAAAAATAAAACATACTCACAGCTCTATACAGATCACACACCATTCTTAGATGGGGCTGTGGAAAAAAAGCTGCTTCAGATGTGTTACAGTGGTCTGCACTACACAGCCATCAGAACTGGATGTAGTGACAAAGTGATGCAGTCTGCTTAGTGAAAATAGCTTTATTATTTTGAGTAAAAAAAAAAAAAAAAGAAAAAAGGAAGAACTTATTTATGTTAGCTTATACAAACTGTAACATACGGAATATGTTGATAATAAACAACTTTGGAACAGCCAGAACTGTATGAACAACAAAGTGCAGGGCGTGTGCAGTAAACACAATGTATGGCATTTTTCAAGTAGTCAAGCAAGTCAGGAACAGACATTAATCAATTCCATTCCACGTTGGAAACTTTGACAAGGACCTATCAATCTTTGTTCAAAATTTGAATTTACTTCTGTGCAAGAATGTTTTCTAAAGAAAAAAAGTCACACGTGCATGTAACATATATATAAACCAGTGTTTTGTCTACATTTAGTATATATTTTTTTAGTGAGGATGAACTAAAACATGGTGGTAGGGGTTCATCATAACTTAACAGAACAAAACAACACTGCACATTTCAGCAAACAAGAAAGTGTATGGATGCATAGCTTGTCACACACAAGTATCAGCTGTGGAAGGACTCATCCAAATATGACAACAGAAAAACATGCAAAAAAGATTTGATTAAGGTTTGAATTTTGACAGTGCTTCATCCCAATCATCTCAAATTCAACAGTGTCAGTGTAGACATTTACCAACAATCAATTTCAAATACAAATTAAGGGCAAGACCCTTTTACATTTTATTGAAATTTTTTTTCACAATTAACATTTTATTTTTTAAGTCTCAAGAGCATACATAAGGTACATAAGGCTGATGTGAAGTTGTCTTTTGCGCCCAAGAAAGAACTATCAGCTCGAGTTATTCTCTGAGACGACACACAGAAGTCTCACACAGACGGCCATTTAAACCCAGGTTTAATCCCAAATTAATCCCAGTTGTTTTTTAGTCCAGGTTAAGCTCAAATGTAGTCATGATGTCCCGCTGCATAGTCATGTCAATACCAGACATCTATAAAAGAGAGAAATAAACCACAGAGCAGTTGTTAAAATGCCCTTTTACTAATACTAGAACAATAGAACCCTAACACATGGATGAAGGTACTCACAGCCTCCCGCCGCCGACGTTCTTGCTCCTTCTTGCGAGCCATCTCTCTTTCCCTATCCACTGAGGACTGTGTGATTGGAGGTTGTGTTTCTATGGGAGACTTTGGCTGTTGCTGCTCAACATCTTTAAGTGCGTCTAAGGTAGCCTCTGTGCAAATGCTCTCTGGTGAATCAGGATCTTCTTTAATAGGTTGTGGAGTTGCTTCTGCTTTACATGGGCCTGGTAGGCTAGAAGAAGAATGTACTCGTTAACCGGAAGTCGCTCTGTTTATGTGTGTCACTTATTTTAGCCTGTAAAATTAATAAATAATTTAAATTCGAAGCAGATCTAATGCGTTTGCTAAATACCTCCTCTTTTCAGGAGCCTCCCTCTCCTTGTTTCCTTCCACCTGTTTCTTCTTCAGTGCTTTTTCACGTTCTTCCTTTTCTTTGGCAGCCTTACGGAACTGTTGGAAGCTTTCCTTTGAGGACTTGATTGCAGTTGGAGTCACTGACTGCCTCACCAGTCTCGCCCAAGACTCAGCATTTTTCAGAACAATGTCCTAAATAAGATACATTTTCAAGTTTATCTGCAATTAATGTCAAATGTGGTAGGAGGGGGTAGCACCAACTACGATTAACTTTAAAGGTCAAGTTTGTAGGAATTTGTGGCATCTAGCGGTGTAGTTGCAGATTACAATACCCTCGCCTCACCCTCCCATTCCAAGTGTTCCAAGTAAACTCGCAAAGAACGTGAAAGGCCCTATTTAGAGCCAGTGTTTGATTTGTCCGTACTGGGCTACTGTAGAAGCAAGGGAACGAAAACACAAGAATTCTTATTTTTAGGTTATTATACACTAATGAAAATATACCTATGAATATTATATTCTATTTCTGACAATAGATCAAATGACATTTAATTATCATCGATAATACTTTAATACCCTCTGGTGGTAGAAAGATAAACTGAATAATGTAAATTTGAACTGCTATATATATATATCTATATATCTATATATCTATATATATCTATATATCTATATATCTATATATATAGATGAATGCAGAGAGTCTGGAGGAATTTGCACATCAGGCATTC
>NW_023339674.1:24307654-24319779 GCF_004916995.1 Morone saxatilis | reverse complement strand
CAAAACTCCTTTGAAAATTACTGTAAAGATATATAATATATATATCTATATCTATATCTATCTATATCTATCTATCTATATCTATATATATCTATATCTATAGATATATATAGATATAGACTTTCAATTAAATAAAAATTTAAATAAATAAAAAAAAATAGTATGAAATAGGAACTGTGTCTCAATGTTTAGATTTCTAAAAGTTACATATTGTCCTCATAGTAATTAGTAAAAAAAAGTATATAAAATATAATTTATACAAGTATAATAAAAACATATTTTTATATTGATGTATAAAACAGGTAGCAGTAATAGCCCTATATATTATTTTCTATTTCTGAACATTTATTTATCTTCAATGATCTTAGCTGAGTATTATATAAAAATGCGACAGCTGATTAAAAAGAATCCTAGTTGGTGCAACCCACCCTCTGCATCCGGATCTGCAGAAACATTCTTCAACAAATCAAGAACAAGATATAAAAGTTTTTTAGTAATGAACTCAGTTAAACAATGCCAACCTTTTTGGGAATTTGTGGTTTTTCCTCTTCGGTAGAATTACTTGATGAGTTGGTGTAAGGCACATTAGTCACCTGACTGTCAGGAAAATCCTCAGGGTATCTGAAATCTGCCATAATAACTTTAAAAATATCGTATTAATAATGTTAAAAAATGGTGATGTCAAAGTAAGGCTCTTCTAGTGACTTACTTGTTTCATCTTTGGACTGCAGTGGGCTGTCTCTCAGAGGGGACAGCACTGGGCCCTGCTGAAAGGTGAGATTTAGTTTTAACGTTTAGGTCCTTAATGCTTTACAGCAATGTAGTCAGTCTGCTATTGTAGGTCATGCTACCTAAACCAAACCCTATTAAACTGATAGTCCAAATGTGTTAAACCAGTTAAATGGAGAACATGCTTGATTCAAGCAATTTCATTTAACTCTAAGGTAACTGCCGCTCCTTTGTAAATGCAACTTGGCCAAAAGTATTATATAGAATGTACTCAACAACTACCACAATGTGTTGATTTTAGGTTAAATCACACAAACAGTAAGGCAGAAATCGCACATATAATCTTTACCGATGAATAAACGGACCTGTGTGATCCTATTACTACATGAGTCATTTAAAAAAAAAGGTACGACATTCATGATAACATGTCATCTCAAGTGTGTCACCAGATTTAAAACGTTGTTTTTTTAACCATCAAAGCCAACAGTCTTTGTGGAGTGTTACAGTTTCAGAAGTACCTCAAATCTGGCTGCAGCCCAGTCCAGTGAAACTCCAGGAGATGCCATTGGGGATAAAAGGGCAGATAAATCTGTCAAAAAGAAAAATGGCAGATATTGATCTTCAACATGTCACAACTATGTCAAAGGCAATAGACAAACATACAACAAGTGCTAGTGTGCAGTAAAACCAACTGAAGGCAGGAAGAAGCAGCATGAGAGCATCATATATAAAACCAACAGCAATGGGAGGGGGATCCCTTACCTTCCTGTTCAGCCCTATTAGAACAAAGAGTGAGTTTTCACTTCCTGAACTTGTGTTTCTGAAGGACACTGAGCATATAGGACAATTACAGGGGAACAGGCAGCCTGAGGTGAACAGGCGGTGGTAGAGGAAGGTTCACTAGATGAACTATTCATGATGGGGAGCCACTGGCAGTGAAGGAGGAATAAGGAATCTCAATGAGGTTTTAGTTTAATAAGCTGATCTGTGGGTACAGGGTTTTTAGGAGGCATTGATGCTGGACTGGCACTAGGTCTCAGAGGTTGCTGAAAGGGACTGCTACAAAGTGGGAAATTATAAAAGGATAATGCTTAATAAAAAATAAAAACAAGAGCAAAAATGTGCATCTTAGGCTTAGCATTATGAAGAAGAAAAGTATATGCATTTGAACTAAAATTGACGAGTAAAAGTGAAAAGAATGTGGATTCTGGATTACTTACTTGGGGGACATAAAAGGACAAATGTAATCAGTACCTGGAGGTGATAAAGTCAGCTCATCACAGGTCTGGTCTGCATTACGGTGTGTTGGGAGCCCTTTGGTTTCTGCTACCGAGGACGGCACAGCGAGAGGAGGGTGACAAGCCTTGACTGAGGCCTTCGTCAAATCTTTAGTCCCCGATATCTGCTTACTACAGGCAGTGCGTGTCACCCTTGACTTAAGAAGAAATTACATACTTACTTTTCATTCAGCAAGGCTGCCTTACTGTGAATCTCTTGATTACAGTAAGCAAATACTGAATGTATTTACCTTCGTCTTAACCTTTTGGCAAGAGTCTTTGCTTTTCGGCTTCTTTGTTTTTGGCACTGAAAGACATGCACATTAGTAATTCATGGTCTACAGGCATCACAGACATTTTGTCTTTAAAACTGCTTATATCAAATATAAAACAATTAACATGGTTCATCTTTAGTAATGTAGCGTACGTGATTATAACAAAATCATTTGTAATGTTAAACTATTTACACCAGTTTCTAAAAATTAACCATTTCTGTAACACCAAAGAACATAAAAACAAAAGATAACAGACAGAGAACTACTTAAAGTATAATTAATTTTTACAACTCAACTGTTTAATAGTTTTATTCTAAAATGACAATATACTATTTACAAACATTATATGAACCTTTTGTTCTGTTAACCATTTAGTTTTCAGTACACCACCACTCACCTGCTACACACACCCAAACTCATCAATCAACTCATCAATCATGATCTCTGATTTTCATGTAATTACGTGAATATCATCAATAGACAGATGTATCAATAGGTACAGCACCATAGTAAAATGCTATACAAGGTACAATAAAACAGTTTTTGCTTGCTATTCATATTGGCCCTTAAGAGATCCCTTATTTGTGTATACCCCAAGTGTGCATAAATGCACCGTCACCCATTGGTTTGTGGACAACAATTATGGCTGTTGCTATGTAGTTTTTTTTGGGGAGCCAGAAGTCACCATATTTGAGCATATAAGCATGAAGCTAGTGGGTGACGTACTGCGTTTTGGTCTGTGCTTGGTTTTGGCTCCGTTGTCAAGCAGGAAAATATATCGGCCCCTGGTCACAAACCTTCTTGTATTAGATAAACAGTACACTAAAATAAGTTTCTTAAAAGATTCTAAGAGAGAAATAGTCAATGCAGTAACAGAATGTTAATTCCATACTTTTATCAGCAATGCTAGTTTGACAGTTTGATCTGGATTTCTTGTGTTGCACCGGACGGACTCAATGAGAAACTTGAAACTTGAAACTACGGAGGGCAGTGAAACTATGATTTTCAGCTTGATTTAATTCACTCTTTAGTTGATGCCTTGACTCATCCAATGCCCTTGCCACTGATGCAGCATACAGGCAGAAATTAAAGTCCACTACAATAAAACAACCACTCTATCAAATATTTTGCTAAAAAATGGTGTCAGGTGTCATTGGGACAGACATGTAAATAGATTATTAAAAGTGTGTGTGAAATAAACACAAAGAGCAAACACCTGATGAATGTGCAAAAATATGAAACCATTTAATATTTCGAGTGCAACCATGGGGTTTGTAGTAGTAAGGCACCCAGGTGAATTTGGCCCATGGCTTATCTCTTATTTTAAAAAAGGAGAGAAGGTAAGGGTAAAACAAAGGTAGGCGAGGGCAGAGTGCTAAGGGGAGGGCAGCTAACCTGATTCAGAGTCACTGCTATCAGAAGTGCCAGAATGACTACTACTGCTGCTGCTGTCAGAGCTGGATGATGAGCTGCTGCTGCTCTCACTGAGGCGTGAAGGGTAGCTAAGGTCAGGAGATGCAATGACTTTAGCTGCAAAAAAAAAAAAAGAAAAGACAAAGAAATTAAAAGTAAAAAAAATAATTGAGTGTAAAAGTAATTTTAACACTTTGATGGTCAACGTGGAAGCGTAACCGCGTTAATTAGATTTCAGTTCTTACCTAGTGCTTTTTTTTCTTTAATCGGTTTCTGCTCTTTGCGCAACCTTGACATTCTCTCAGCCTCCTTTAGTTTTCCAGTCCAGCATTCCTCCTGTTGGCTTCACCAGCTTTTTTCCTCTGTCAACACAGAATAAGATAATAACCCTCCGTTTCTAAACTGCGAGAACAAGTTACAAAATTTAACATTAGATTATTTCTGTAAATTTATTTAAAAACACCCCCCCCCCCAAAAAAAAAAAAAAAAAATCTTAATTCAACTGTGAGAGGGAGGCTTAAAGATCCCCTTCAGACATGTATTACAGACATTTTATACAAATAGTCTGCTTGGAAGAATTAAGTGTGTCTGATCTGTTTGTTCAGCAGAAATGTATAATTTCCACATTAAAAAAAAAAAAAGTTATCTACTTCTTCTACCTCATTCAAAATTCCAGAATTTGTGGATATGCAAACTCTATTCAAGTTTTCCTGCTGGACACAAGAAGTCTCCTACTTCACTATAAAGTCCATTGTCAGTGGATGTGCACTGGTGGCATCTGTGACATCTAAACCATGTATGATATCAAAGATCATGCTCGTGGGCCCCACCCCTTAAAAGAGGAACTTTCAACTTTCAGCAGATGAATGTGAAAACATCCTTTAGTATCAAACTCTGCACATACATCATTCAAACAGTGAAGATCAAACTGTATGAACAAGTGGGAGGGTTGAACTGTACTTACTGCAGATGTTCTTGTTGCATTTCTTCAGACATATTGCAACAAACCTCTGCAGGGCTCTCAGTGTGGAAGGCTTGAGAATTTCAAAGTCAACCTCAATCTCCTCTAGAGTGGAATCGCGCAGACAGGACTCCCTGGCATGAATGATGTTCACCAACTTGCCCAGTTTGTCACCAGGCAGCTTGTCAATGTCCAGTTTCAACTGCTTCTTCTCCTGGTAGGTCACTGGTATTGATGGGACCTCACCCTCACATTTCAAAGGTAATGCTCCATGAATATTGTGTCTGCCATGCCTAGACATACACACAAAGGATCTTATATTAGCCATAGTACCTGTTTCGTAATAACTTAGTATACAAGTATAGTAAGTATAAAATATAAGCCATATCAAAAGATTAAGTGGGGCTTACTTACAAAGTAGAGCTCTTGCTGTTGGCTATTTTTTCTACAATAGATTTGTATTTTGAGGACTTGTGCTTTAGTCTCGCGATATCCTTTTCTTTGGCTCTTTTTTCCTTTTTCAACTTGGCTTTCTTCTTTGGTTTCATCATGGGATCTTGGGTGAGTCTCTTCAGCTGATCACTGACAGCTTTCAACTGAGAAGCCAGCCATTAATGATACAATTAGGTCAAATGCAGTGAAGTGAGTAACTTCTTAAAAGCCATTTGCACGGTTACTGGCATTTATATACCAACCCGCTCCTCTAGATTGGCCAGCTGCGAGGCCACCTCTTCGGATGAACTCTCTGCCTCTGACGAGCTTTCACTTTCAGAACTTGCCGAGGTCGACAGACTTCCAACTCTGTCTCCTTTTCTCTTGTCAACTCGCTGAGGAGGCATGGAACAATCCTCTGTTTCTTGGGGAACCTTCAGATATCGGGCCTCAAAAACGTCCTGTTGATAGAAACAGTGCAGGAGTATTTTGTGATAGAAATAAAATGATGACACTAATGCTTCAACTTAGGGACGGCCTAGGTCTATCCACACAAACAATAGAGGGACATGTCAATGCATTTTGTCATTTACCAGAATTCGTTACATAAAGCCCAACCCATATTACAAAGTGTTGAAAACAATCAAACGAATAAACAGTGAACACATTCACTGGAGACATCCATACTCTCAGCATACAAACACAGGCAAAGAGATCAGGGACGATTTCCCCACAAAAATGGTCACCGTTTTAGCACCATTGTACTGGTGCACCAAACCTGTGAAACGCTCCTGTTGGTCGTCAACAACACTCAAACTTATAGAGAGGTTGTTCAAACATTCCTGCTGCAACCATTAGACTGACATACCTGTCTCAAAGGATATATACTAAAGCGTTACTGTCCAGCTATTACATTGGCACACCCTTCAAGAGAGAGGAACACAAAATAGTGGAAAGCCGACTTCTTAAGTAAACGATGACGCAAAGTTCCTCTACCCAAATCAAACCCACAGCGTTTTGTAAAACAGCTTGTTTTTGAGACTGTGAATTTAATTCAAAATTGTTAACTAGTTCATTTTAATCTGTGTGAACTGAATTTTGACCTAGCTATGTGATGTGTGGACTTTCACAACACTGGATATACAGTGCTGCAGATGGTTTCACACTATTGCACTGATAAATAGTTGGGGGTGGTAATGTGCCAAGAAATGCAGCAAAGCGCCAACAAATGCAAGGAAGATGGAGCCTGCTAACAAGTGAACATGGATGCAAACAATGCAAGTTTCTCATTCTTCCAAATGGGTCTGCAAATGTTGAGAGGAAAATCCATTAAACACATTTATTAGGCCTTCAGGATATTCACAATGCATTTTAGCTCCACGTGGTGCCTTAAAGTTGTGCTATACTGATTTGATGGAACAAAAGAAAATCTATACCTGCAGTTTTCTCGCCATGTAGACCACCTCATGTGAAGGTGGATTGTATTTGTAACAGTTGGAGAACATCAGTCGGACATCAGCGGCAAATTCCTTTGCATTTGCATATTCTCGTTGATCCATTTTTTTCTGAGAAAATAACACTATGTTATGATTAAAATTATTTGAAAAGATTAAAAACAAAGTTATATACTTAATATAATCATCTTACTCTGATGGTGCCGAGGTCCATAGGCTGCTTGATGATGTCATGGTAGTCGTGCAAGCCCAAAGCAACTGCATCAACAGGGGTATAAAAGGGCCATGCGTACGCATAGTGTCTCTTTGAGAGCATTTCCTTCAGGATATCATTGCAGTACCGGAGCTGCTCAGACAGTCTGACCTTCTTACTCTCAAAGGCAGGTAAGTCTTTCTTAGGAGGTTTGATGGGCCTTCCACTGCCTCTCCTGGAGAATAATGTACAGGGCGCTGAATGATCCTCAGCGGGGGATGCCTGACTGCTGGTTATAACTGAGGTGGTGGAGGGCGGAGGGTCTGCTTTCCTCTTAAAACCTTTTTTAATCTGAATATTTAGTAAAAAGGTTGCAGATACATAAAGTTAGAGAAAGAACAACATTTACAATTTCTTTACCATTTTGACATTTAAAAGTTTGATTCAAAAAACAAACAGGCTACAGAATCTGCAATGTGATTTAACATTTTTTGTTAAGTTTGTGAAACACTTTCACTAATGAGAATCCAACACGAGAAAGCATTTATTGTATTGTGGTATGAACAGAGTGTTGGTCATACCACAACAGAATGAGCTACTGCTAGTGTGAAAATACATCATTTATGATAAAACAAGTTAAACACATTTTGATTTATTGTCTTACCAAAATAACAAGCCAAGCACCAAAAGTGGGTTGTAAACTATGAAACCCAATCATAGTAACAATCTAGCTAAAAATAGCTCTTTTCTGCATGTTGTCACACTCACAGCGATATATAAAATCAGTATGTATAGTGTACAAGTTGCTTGCAAACCAATAAGTTCTTACTGCCTCAATTTGTGCAGAGAGCTGGATTGGAGGGATAAATTGAGGCACATCAGGAGGAATGACTGTCACTGTCTGCTGGAGAACAACTTCGGACACAAGGGATCTTTGCTTTATTCCAGCTGTAGGACAGGAGGTAAAGTGATGCACAAGAATCAGATACCATCGTAAAAAGGTCAAATTAGCAGAGGCAAACTTCGAACGTGGCAATATACAGCGATCAGCCATAACATTGTGAGCACTGACAGGAGAAGTGAATAACACTGATTATCTGGTTATCATGGCTCCTGTCAGTGGGTGGGTTATATCAGGCAGCAAGAGAACATTTTGTCCTCAAGTTGACAATTAAATGTTCCAAACAAACAAGATAAATGTTAAATCCAGTTATACAGTATAGACCAAAAATCTGACATACTAATTCTAAAAAAGAGAAATGTGCAATATCGGACCACATCTTAAGGGACTGAAGATACCTGTATTCATCTTTCTCCCTTTCAATGGTTCCTTTATGGTGATTGCCTCAATTTCACACTCTTCCTTAGGCATTTGGGACACTTTCTGCAAAAAAAGCTTCTCCAGGCTCTGTGCCATAAAAACAATGTCGTCTCCAGGCTGTGGACACAAAATTCACACCATTAAACTAAATAAATACTTTAAGAGAATTTCAGCATTACAGTATGATGGAACAGCAATAGGGGTCCGTTCACAGACCTACTTTTGCATTGGAAAAGTTCATAGTAGTTATGTTTCTGTCTATTATTTCTGTGGAGGCAGTTCCAGATGCAGTTTGCAGTTGTACGTACCCGTTTGTGTTATACAGCACCACAAATAGTGTTCTTACCCGATTGTACACATAGCAGTTGGTGAACATGGTGTTGAAGTCTTGTATACAGTCAAGTGCTTGCCAGTAATATTTGTTCTGAAGACGCTTCTTAATAGTACTCAGATCCATAGGATTTGTAATAATTGTATAATAATCCTGAAAGACAACAAAGACACTGACATGAATACACTAAAGTCTTTCCTTCCCAGGTCAGTCAAATGGAACTTATTCATCAAGACAAAGTGTGCTGGATGGATGCACCTAAATACTACAGCAACAACACATTTTAGAGTAGGGTTGTGATGCTTTTTTTACTTACTGGGAGATGCAGTGCCACTGCATCAACTGGTTGGCGAAAGGGCCAGGAAAACTGATGTCTCCATAAAGCTTTGATCACCACCTTCTCCAGATACTGCAGCTGGTTGGTGACACGTCCAGGCTGCTTAGGATTTATGACCTCTGGCGGAGGGGGGTTTCCACTCACAGTGGGACAGACTTTCACATCAGACATTGTGTTGTCCAAAGGGTGCGCTTTGCTGTGACTTAGTGATCATCACACGTTTCCCTAAACAAGGAGTGAAGAGTAGTTTCCAGTGCTTCAGTAAAAGTGAAAGTTGGAGACATTTTGAAAAAAAAAGGAACTCAAAAAACAATAAGTATTCAGGTCACAGTCTCTCCTTAATACTACAGTGTTGTTCTGCCTTTAAGTCTTATCTTTGACATCCTACAACCTGTCGATATCACCCGCAATGCAGCTGCTGCCAGTCCAGTTCAACATTTGGATGGATTATGCTAGCAGTGGCTAATGTAGCCTAGAAAAGATAGCAGATAGAGATGAGGAGTGGGCCACAGAATACAGATGTCTTGTAATCTCACTTCTTTCACACTCCACATATCCTGAGCTGCAACAAACGCTGACTCAAGTAACGCCACTTGAGGCAATTTATCCAATTTTGCACAGCTCCCTTGGAGCCACAAAAGGTTTTATACCAGGCATCTCAAACTGACTTGGGGCCACTGCTGGTATTGTCATCCCATAGGGGGGCCCCTTCAACGTTATAGTACTACAAGAAAGCACAATATTCTGAAAATGTCAGCTCTTTATATCCAAAAAGTTCCTTACTACCCTAAAATACTACTATACCATATGTTTCATTAAAAAGTTAAACTATGTTGTTTGTATTGAACTAAAGGCATTTAGCAGCTTAGGGTTTAAATTAGATACAACTTTAGGAGCTCTCTAAAAGTCTGATTGAGGATCAGTCAGACTGCAGACGGGCTGCACTATAGTGTGCTATAGTGCCCCTTAACAACTGGTCCAAAACACCCAGCGGCAGCTTGAAATCTACTGGAACAAATCAAAACGCTGAAGCACAAAAGCACTCGTCTCCGCCTCTCTGACACGGCGTGGTGAGAAAACTGCTTACTCATAATTACAGATCGACATGAACAGTATACTGAAACGATCAACGCGCTTAAAAATGACAGTGGACATTGGAGAGAGGCAGCTTTCCTGCTAAACATCTAAACATGGGCAATACTGCCACCTACAGCATCTCTCCATTCAGCATTTTAGCTCAGTAAAAAGGGACCACTGTATATTATTGTCAAGCAAACACTAATTTTCCAACAGTAAAGTACTAAAACAGTAATAAAGGATGTGCCTAGTAATGCCTTACTAACTGACAGTATGTCCCATAAACAATGTTTGTGCTTTATAATTATGTACAACATGCTTCAAGGGTACTGGGGATTGTTTTACAGTCCTTGGCATCTGTACATCCACACATTGTAAACTCCAGTTTAAAACTCGATTTACAATTCAGCCTTTTTTTGCATCATTTTAAAAATTGTTGATTTATTTCCCAGCTCTACCTGGGGTCATAATACATTTCTGAAAGATGTTTTATATACACTCTTTAGATTATTCCACAATGTTTTGTTTTCTATTGCAACTGTGCAACAAGTTGTACTTCCAAAATTGTACCCAGGTTACTCCTTACAATCCCATTCAAAACACAACTACATATAAAAGTTATGTATTGAAGACTTTAGTGCCATTTTTGTCACTTTCAAAAATCAAAGTGTCATACAATTTACATTCACTTGAAACCCAACCCAAATAAATTTACATTGCAAGTTCTGTATCGTATTTCCATTTTATTTATTTTTTAAAGATGACAAATGAAACAATACTTTGGTACATGAATAAATCCAGTAAATCCTGCTCACCATATTTTTGTCCTTTTGTTGAGTGCATGTAGGTGCAAAGTCAAGTAGCATACGACCCACACTGCAGCGACTAAATGATGACCTCCTACGTGTCGACCGTCATTCAACTGCAAGATTACGGGTCATATGCTACTGGACATTCAGTTACTTCATACAAAACAGATTATGACAAAGCATAGTTATATTTGTGGTCATACGACAGGAGTAACAATTTGTCAGGTAATTAAGTATCAAAATTAACCATTTTAAAAATCTGTTTTCTTGTCATTTATCAGGTACGACTGCCATTCATTTACTGGTCCCAGCTTCTTAGATGAACGCACCATCATTTGTGATGCTAATGACAATTATGAGGGGCATAGACCTACAGAAAACATGACTGATAGATAATGGATAACGCAAATAATCACTTGTTGCAGAGCTTTAAAAGTTTTTGTCTGAAAAACCCACTTATCCAGAGTTAGCTCCGAATCAAACTTAATTTGAGTTGGATCACTGTTAAACTCTCACTATAAAATAGTTAAAAGTTACATAATGCAACTTAGTAAATATAAACGTGTTTGACTCCACTTCCAGTCAAAGATTCACCAAAACACACTTTCACTGTTCAGCCTTAAGAAAAACAACCTGATGATCAAGGCCATCTGTTTTGGTACACATCACGATGGCTGACACAAAATGTTCACTGTAAAGAGGTAGGCTTCAGCAGTCTCTGAGCAATGTAAAATACCAATGAACAGACCAAAAATAAATAAATATATTCATAGTATAGAACCAGCACATTTAAACCTATAACCAGAATGAAGGAGACACGTCAATACATAAACTGTCTTTAAAACATACTCAGCTTTATGATCAATTAAACCCCTCGAAACAACGGCCATTACGACTAGGTATTACAAAACGCACGGTGTGATGGGTTGCATTCAGGTCTCCTCTGAAATGAGCAGAGCACGGCTGCATGCTGCACTGTTGACAGTACACGGGCCAACACGTGAAGCCACCACCACGCCCACCGACTGGTTTAGCTTGGTTAGCTAACGTTACCTCTCACATGGCTGAGTGACGATAAAGGAGAGGGCAGTGGAGCCGCTGAACCGCAGTCGCCACAGTTTCCCTTTGAAATGCTGAATGATGAAGTGACGCAGCGGTAACCTACGCAGTCACTTTAGCGGCTCTGAAACATGCTGGCCACTTTAGCCTGCTTGCTAGCTAGCTTAGCTATCCGCCAGTCGGTACCGCACTAACTTAACGTCAGCTGGCTAGTTATTCTGACCTTACCGCCATTTGTCCAGTTGTGTGCTACCTAACGTTACCCACGTTATGTCCTATCCGGTGCATTTTCACTCACGAATCACTTCACCAAAGCACCCATCGTAGCTAACGTAGCTAACGGCACTAGCGTTAGCTCTCCGGATGTGGCTGCGTTAGTTGAACGGGCTCTTAGCCGACTTATGTCAGCTTTCACTAATGATTCACTCATTAGTAGAAATACACCAGCCGCCTTAAT
>NW_023339674.1:24298934-24307604 GCF_004916995.1 Morone saxatilis | reverse complement strand
GGCATTCAGTTAGGCATTACCGGGCTAGCATTACCTTTCGAGATATCACGGGTTGTTGCGTTCAACTCTTCAGTGGCAGACGTCTCTACGGCAACCGCCTCAAATTTATACCCGTGTGCTCGAGCCTCTACAACTGATTGGTCAAAACACTGCCTGCACGTGTTGCACTCCGCTTTTCTGCAGAGAAAGGCGCTCGAAACTATCTCTTTCATGCAGAAAATACAGCCCGCTGTGTCTCCTGCAAGGTGTGTAACGTTAGCCACCTGGGTTTTTAAAGCACTGTGTAAAGATTTTTTTTTTTTTTTGGTTTCCAAACAAAATGGCAACGCGGTGTCACGGCAGGATCCAGGAGGATTATCGATCGATAAGGGTACCGACTGATCAGTGCAGAGTCACCGAACCTCCTGTAAACAGTGGCCGTCGCTTGAGCGCCTGCCTGTTGCTGTGTGACCGCCGGAGGAGGGCTGGGTTAGTGTCTGTGGATGGACGGGAACGGAGAACCGGGATGTGGGCGGAGCGGTGATTTCACGTGCTGACCCAGAAACGGAGAACTTGCTTTCACTGAACAACACAAAAGCTTCCAACCCCTCTCTGCTAGGAACAATTACTACATGTATTGCGCGATGTACCACGATTATATTTCACTTTTGTTATGTTATAGAATGCTAAACATTGTAAGCAATAACTGGACTTGTGTAACATCTCACTGCCTTCAAAGATCTGTTTTGCATAGTAGAGGTTTGTCCGGCATTGTTAAGCCAGAAAACGCGAAAATACAGAATGACCGACATGAAGAATCACTTTTTTTTTTCTTAGGATAGCGACAGTTGAGGGTAATTAAACGAGAGGCGTGAATGTGGACTTTACCAGGGTGACTCAAACCTCGCATATGTGTACTTCCTGTAAACTGGAACATTTGGAAGAGCTCCTGAACACCTCAGCAGGAGGTCGGTGTCTGTGCCAGTTATAGGCTGGATTATTGTCCTCACGACGAAATACAACTTTTCAAAGACAAGTTTCAGTGAAATAACAGTAAAACTTGATTAGTATTAATTGGCAACATTGATTGCATGGAATCATACTGAGATCAGTTCAAGTGGGGTTTACAGAACCAGAGCAGTACCTAGTGAGCTGTTTCAGCTGATGGGAGATAATGGGTCATTATTTTCATTCAATCAAGAAAAATAATTAAGCCTTACTACACTTTTAGACTACAGATTACTAACAAATATCAAATGTTCACCCATAACGGTGTGTACAGTGGACTGAATTTAATGTGATATACTTGTCACATCCTGTTTATATGCAAAGTGGAGGGATTAGTAAACCAGTTACAGTACAAGGGAAAAAGTAGCATAGGTGAGCACAAATCCTCCATTAACGCATTCTGTTAGAGGAGTCATTTTAATCATATTTTAATATTTGCAAGGATGCACAATCTGGATTTCTTTCAGCCACGATAACTGATAATTACCTCGCTTTCATGTCCGATACAATAATGGATCATTTCAAATTTTTGTATTTTTAAAAGAAGTTCATAACCTGTAGTTTAAGAAAAGCTTAGATTTAGTGATGGATAATACTCTGTGATGGACTCTCTGATCCAATCTGATCTAACTGATATCACGATTGTTAACACAACTTCTACTTCTAGTAAAGTACGTCAGAAAACTTCACATATTTACTTTGGCTTTCATAGAAGTTAAAGGCGATCAAACGTTTTGCATAAGAATTCAAAATAAATTATTATTATCGAACATTGCAGCCCCAATGTATATTGTGCATCCCTAAATATTGGTTTCCTGTGTATAATCTCAAACATATTTAGGCTAGTCGATGCATTTGTCACTAAAATGATAGATTCTGTCCCTTTATTGTTCAACACACTTTAGTATTTTTAATTAATTAATTAATTTTATCTTCACTTAAGGAAATGTTTGAAAAGCTATTTGCAGCACATTGTGCTTTATGTGTTTTTCTTTAATCACAATTAAAAACAACATTAGTCAATCAAAGTGGCACTTTTAAAACACACCCAATATTTCAGCTCATAAATGAAAGGACTAATACCTCTTTCTCATTCATTTACACTTTTCGTCCACAAGATGGAGCCATGGGCAAAAAGGTGGGGTTTAAAACATCCTCCAAAAGCGTTGTCCTGAAGATGGAGACCTGATGGCATAGGCATGTGGAATGTTGTTGTGGTTTGTGTTTCTGAGTGATTGAGTGAAGTATTTGTATGGACGACAGATTTCATTGTGATGTGACATAATGTTATTTCACTCCCGAAAGCAAACACAGGAAGTTGCCTCTGTTATGAAGGATTTGGTCTGTTATGGACCAATTGTACATCTTTGCATGTCCAAGGGAAATGATGGGATTTATGTTATTGCAACCTGAAGATTTGTAAACTGTATATCATTACTTTTTATACAATCAGACAGTGATAGCCGCCATAAGTAACCCATATAACTGATGGGTTGTGTTGTAAATTGTTCTACGCTTCATGCCACAGATCATCCACAGTTTCCACAATAACCACTATGGTTATACAGTTATATTCCGTGCTGTAGCAAAGCCGTTAAGTGCAGGGGGATTTAGAAAGTGAAAGGAATGGGTGGTATGTCAGATTGTCAGATGTCCTAAATGAGTGTTGAATCTGACCATAAATACTGACACAGTGTCTGTTCCCCCGACAATGACAGGAAGCTTGTTCAGAAGGGAGGAGGTCATATAGGAAAAGGATCTGCCCCCTGATGTTTCAAATGTGAGTAGTAACAATGGATATTTGTTTTTGAATGAATAAATATAAACTCCTTGAACCAAGCAAAGTTTACACCTACTTCTGCTACTCAATGGTAGAATGTAACCAAGTTATTGCAGTTATGTAAGGAAGTATTTCATTTTATGTTTTTTACTTTATACTTTTACAACTACATTTCATATTTGTGTTTTGTACAGTTTTCATACTGAGATGTGATGACCTTATAAAATTTGATGCATTTCTGCAGATTAAACAATTCAACAGTAAATAAAGTAGGTAGAATTAACAACTACAACTTTAAAAAGCTGCAGTCTACAACATTTGATTCTATTACAAAATTACAGATGATACATGATTATATGGCTCGGTCTTGAACAAAATACAGTGTTAAACCAGATAAATAAACATAAACAAAACATTTGTTTAAACTGAAAACTTAAAGTAAAACTTGTTAAAAAAACATCTTGATCAAGTAGCTATAGTAATTTTACGCTGATTTCATTTTGTAATGTTTACTTTGAAACACTGTACTGTCACTTAAAATTACTCTAAATTACTAATCTTTTTAACTTACAAAATGTATGTTATATAAAAAAGCATTTTTTTAGCATTGCAGTGTATTCTGTCTTCTCTCCCAAGCTTGGCACAGAAAGTTTGCTACAGGAAAAGCTCCCTTCCTGAAACACAGTTTTTCATAATCATCAAGCCAAAAGATGTAATCATAAATAGGACATTTTACCAGAAAAGTACATCCCTTAGGTCCTAACAGGACGGCAAAACAAAAAGTAAACCTCATTCATAAGTCGGTGTTTCTTATTGTAACAATTCTGCCATTAAGATCAGAAATGGTTAGTAATCTATTCCTGAACATCATGGCAAGAAACACCACTTGATTACTGATAATATTTCTTTCATGTTAACTCTGAAGCATTCAGACTGGTAAAGAGAGAGAGGGCATGAGGATGTGACGGGGCAGGGAGAGCAGGTGACATGGTGAGCAAGAAAAGGAGCAAATATCGTTGGTTAAGGCCGAATAAGGACACCACAACAGTCTAATCCTAATGTACAGACTCCTGTTGGCCTCCACATTATTGTAAAAACATATGAAGTTCATTTAATGTGTGGCTATGACCTGAGCTTCCATTACTACTACTACTACTACTAATGTCGCTAATTATAATATGTGCATTTTTAGTTGTCTGTAGAGGACAGCAGACTCTGCATATCTGTGTTTACCAGACAATTATTTTGTAATTGCTGAGCAGGTTTTAAGCTGTTTAGATCACCTACACAAATAAAAATGTTTAAACTTTTGTCAATATGATGCTACACACAAAAGCATGTTTCTTGGCCCTCTTAAACATGAAGCAACATTTTTAAGTCAAATGTAACTGAAATATATTAAATCTAAACTTTGTTTATTCAAAAGATTAAACATGAGGTAAATATTGTTAGGATAAACTGAATGCAAACAAACTGAGTAAACTTGATCCCATAAGGAGGCAATGCACATCACACTCACATTGACTGATACGTTATTTGATAGCCAAATTTTTGTCTGTCTGTAATATTCATACTGGTTTAAATCAACATCTTGATAGTATTTCTTGTCTTTGGTGAGCAAGAGTTTTGTGCAAAAGGAATTAAAGTCCCAAACAGAGGCCTGTTCCAAATATAAGACCAGGACAGTTTCTCACACTGAGTTCAGTGACTGAAGCAAATAAAAGCCTGGGCTATTAATTTAAGTTTTACAGTACTCTCAGTATACAGTACACATGAAGGCACATATTTGCTAATACATTCCACCCACCTGAGGTGCTGACAGAGGTGGGTCTGATTGTTCAAAACTTTTTTTTTTAAAGTGAGTATTTAAATGGAAAACTGAAAAAAAACAGGGGCAGAGTGCTGGTTACAAACAGGAATCTGTTATTTACTGGCTTTTCAATTTAAGTGTATTCTTAATGTGCCCCATATGTCGCCGGTAAAAGATGGAGAGCCTGTTTAAGTAACTGAAGATGTTTGGAGTGGCCCAGTAGCATGTGGTTTGGTTTTTAAATGAATTCAAATGTAAATCGCCATTTGAATAAAACTCAGATGTGTTTCTGCTTTGATTTAGAGCATAAAACCCTGTAATACAAAAACCCCACGGTGTACAAAGATGAAAATCATCTCATCTTTCCTGCTACTGATAGGTATTTTAAATCAAAGTGAGACCATGTGAGAAACTGTCCTGGTCCAGTCAGAGTCATAGTGTAGTACCAAGAGCCAGCTGGAGTAAAGGTTTAACATTAGATTTGCCTTTTTTGTGACCGTTGTGTGATTGAGAAAGTATGAGACAGCAGATCCGTCTTCTTCACTCATCCGATAACTCCCTGCAACTAAAGTCAGCAGCAGTCCAATAACAATCCCTGCCCAAATCAAATATTTATAGTCCCAAAGACAGTGCTGGAACAGAGACAAAGCACAGGGGATTCTCACAGTGATGAGAGGTTATTCTATTCATTTAGCAAAATAACCAGCATTACACAAAAGCAGGTTGTTACAGGGTATTATATTCTTTTAATATTAAATTAACTCAAGGCTGCATAAATCCTATTAGAGAGTTTCTATCTGTCCATGTTTAATAGCAGTAATGATTCAAAGCTCTTTTTAAACTCATTTTAATTGAAGTGCGTTTAGCAGTGCATTGTAAAAAAACAAAAAAACATTATGAAGTGATACTGTACTTTCATAGCTTTGCATATCAGTATACATTGAAGTTATTTTTTAATCCCAATTTAGGCACAATAGTTAGTCATGTTAAAATGGTTAAACTGTAGATTTTCTACAAAGTTAACATAGATTCACATGAAATTCAGTTTTAACTCACAAACTTTGCTTAATTCTCTTATCAAAGCCGTGAATGATAGCAGATATTACACCACTATAGTGACATCAACTGCATTTCTCAGCTCTGTGAGCCATAATGAAATTGCAGAATCAAGACAGAAAGTTCTGTATTTTAACATTTATAAAGAGATACTGACTGCTGTCACAATGTATTACACAAAGTGAAGACTGGATTTTATGGCTACATTTACTTTATTTCTTTAGAGTTTACTGCACATAGAAATGATCTGACCAGGCTTTTAAAAGTAAAAACTAGGATTGTATTTTTGTCTTGCACTTTTATTTCCTTTGTTAAATTAATATTACTGAACTGTTTCTCTTTTTCTGTTTATTTGTTATAACTTATTTTCTATTGTTTTATTGTGCTGTAAAGCACTTTGAATGCCTTATAAGATTGTGCTATAAACCTTTATTAAAACATTTTATTCTCTATTTTTATTCGTGGCTTAAATGTGGTTTGCATTTCTCTGCCTTATGTAAAATACTTTGAACTGGCTCTTCCTCTTGAAAGGTGCTTCACAAAGTACCCTGCCAATATGAGCTGAGAATACAGAATCACTGAATGTGTTTGAGCTGTTTTCTTTCTTTTGTAGCAGACTTAGCTAGAGGTCAGTCAAATGGAATTTCAGCACATATCTACAGTAGTTAGATTTTGTAACTACTTTCCATCATGCACTCATGATGAAACTGTATAGTTTAATGCATCATGGTTGATACATTGATCAATAGATCTGTTGAATTTTACGTTCATTTTATACTCAATATATAACAATATATACTCACTCACTACATGAACTCTACATAATAGCATGCCACACTGACATATAACAACAAAGATTAACACATTTTTTAGAACATGATACTTAATTGTCTAACAGTGCAGTACTGAAATTGTCTGTAATACAACCCAGCCAAATACTGAGATCATTTCTGTAGTAATAGTTGGTGGCACTGAATGCAGCATGATATCTGAGCATTGTTGGACCTGACAGCTCGTGCAATCAACTAGGTCAATACATACTCACGGAGTGGAGTGACATTAATAGAAAGTGAAGATGCTTCAGATTGTGCATACCTTTGATGCATTGTTACTCTTTCCTCTCAGCTGTATTCACAGCCCTAACACAGTGTAAATAAACAAAGTGGAACACTTTAACGGAGACATGCATATGTATGAGATGTAAAATTATTTGATCCCTTTGAGTGTTTCCTTGTCAACTCTCAAAAGCAGCACACAAGTGCTTTTTTGTTTTTGTTTTTTGTGTGTGTTTTCTACAACAAAAGTTTCCTTCTCTCTTGTCACAGGTGCCATCTCATTAGTGGTAAATCACTAAGCTGACATTTATGTTGTACCGAGTCACACAGCATCTCTTTTCAGTGGAAGTCTGATATCACAGCGAAGCAATGCACTGTTTGTTCAGGAGGCTACGAGAGATTTCACACACAGAAGTCATTCTGCATACAGTTTAGTGCCTGTGATTGGGGTTGTAGGGTGACAAATTGAAAGTGTGACAGGAATGTCTTGTGAGAGCTGAAAACAATATTTTACATCCTAATATTAGAAGCCACCCCAAATATAAATATGGGAGAAGCCAAGTATGCAATTGATGTTTATTGTGATTACACACCTAATAACATTCTTCCTCCTGGTGCTAATCTGATCACAATGAAAAGCCTGAAATGAAAAGCAAGTTACTCTCAACTCCTCAAAAGCAATAATGTACAACATGTAGAGCAGTTGCATATCACATATAACACATTATTATGGAGGTTTAAATAAATGTATTGTAAGTGCCTTTGAACAAAAGCATCAGCCGATTGAATGTAGTGGAACATAGACAAATGAGAATTGTAAACCACTAAATTGCAAAATTCATAATGCTTGATGAATGCCATTCCAGAAGCAGTGTGTGCAAACCTTTAAAAGTTTTCTCTACCTCACATGAAATGGAAATAGTAGTACATTATTTTCTACGGTGTCTTGTGGTTAGTGCCTTGCAGAAGGCCCCTCCCTTAGGATGTTAAATGTACAGTATACTGTAAGCCCATATCATTAGAAATCAGCAGCACATGCACACATACACTCAAGTGTTAGAAGCTCTAAACTGTCTCATAAACTGTAAAATGCGTGTTATAGCCCCTGTGATGGGTGTGTGACTTTGCCTCTGCTTTGACAATGGCATGTTGGAATAAGTTCTCCTATTACCTCTAAAAAGGAATAACCAGGTGAAAACTAACTTGTTTCACTACCCTGGGGAATAACCGAGCTGTAACCTCTGTGGCTGCAAATGAAGCCAACACGGAAGTAACAAAAAAATGCAGTTCCTCAAATGGCCACTTGAGGCTGGCTACAGAAGTGAGTCAATCTCCATAAGCCCTCATAAAAATGCCTAACTTTACAGCGGAAATAAACATGTTCACAGCTGGATGCAAAACATTTTTTTATTGTTTTAGCTAATTTCCCCGTTCATAACAACTGTACGGGTAACAACTGTAAATCAACGCGTCACAATATCGCTGTTAGGGGGGTCTCTTCCCCTTTGAATCAATTTTGCTTTAGCACTGTTCTCTGTGGTTGTGGTTGGGGCTGGTTGGCTTTAACTTAATGATACAATTAATAGGGAAACATACTGCAACTGTCCCTTATAGTCTTATCATAAAAAGGTTAAAAATCACTTGCCGTTTTTCTGCAATCTGCTGGAAGATATACATAAAAGTATAAAAATTACATTTCCTTTCACCACTAGGTGTTTCCGCTTTAGTCACTGGCTAATTTTTAAATTTTTATCCAATAGATGTTGTTATATCAGGGGCCGGGACTCTTATCAGAACAAGTTGAAGTTTTGGAGCCGAATGGACCAATGTAACACCGTCAAGTTTATAATAGCAAACTTATTCTGGTTGTTCTGGCCGGTACTTAGTAAAATATACATACAGTTCAAAAAAAGAATTTTTTTTTAAAATTTTTTTTTATTTTTTATTTTTATCTTTTGTTTTTTTTGTACGGTGTCCCCGCA
>NW_023339674.1:24298779-24298909 GCF_004916995.1 Morone saxatilis | reverse complement strand
GTACACTCAAGTTATAGCAACTTTCTGTGTTCTGCCGGTACATTAGTATTACATACAGTAATATTTTACGGCACGCCATGGACACGCCACAATCATGAAATACCAACAACAACATGTTTTGCATTTCCTG
>NW_023339674.1:24294425-24298597 GCF_004916995.1 Morone saxatilis | reverse complement strand
GGGCCATTTTGCCATGCTCATAGTGGATCCCTAGAAAATACGAAATTTGTTCGCCACGACTGACATGTGCGCAACATTTCATTAGTTTTCGAGCATGGGAAAGCCTCTAAAAATGCGATTCATTTGTTACTAAAATAAGAATCCTTACAATTACAATAGGGCCTTGGCACGGTTAGTGCTTGGGCCCTAAAAATGAAGAAAAACTTACAACTATATATACATATACATATACATAAGTATATACATTGTTATATTGTTTGTTACACATATGGTCTAAAACAGTGGTTCCCAACCTGGGGGGTCGCCAAAGCTTCATGAGGGGTCACAAGGCCTTCTTGATTTTAAGCGTCCTAAAAAACTTTTTAAAAAAAAAACAAAGTAGGCCTATATCTCAGTATTTGGAAAAGACAAGAACATTTTGATTAGTCAAAAATGAGTAAATCTGTATGATTGTTAAAAACATAATACAGACAGAGAATTGTGTAAAAAGTTTCCTAAACAAGAATAAAATCTGCTCAGAATCACTGGTTTTACACAAACTTCTTGCAGTTACTGAGTTCACTATTTGGGTTCATTGTACACTTTTTTAAATAATATGAAATTTGTGGTCTAAAAGTATTATTGTTGACAATATCACAAAATATCTAAAATTACCGATGACAGTTTAATACTACGCCCCCTTACCTACAAGTAAAAGTTCTGCATAACAAATCTTATCTTCATCAATCAGCAATCAAAAGTTGAAGTAGTCATTATTCTGAATGGCCCCTTTCAGAGTGATATTATCATGATTATTATATAATTGGATGATTATTATGGATGCATTAGTGTGTAAGCAGCATTTTAATATTGACTCCGGTAGATGTGGCACTCGTTTTAACAGCATACTATATGTATACTAATGGTTACTACTTTAATGCAGAGGTTCCTGAACTTTTTGTCTATGACACCCCACTAACCTTAATGCCAGATTTATGCAGCTTTATCTCCCTACATCCCTAACATCTTTTTTTCCAACCATGAGAGACATATTTAAACCCTCTTTCTGCAGCAATAGATGCTTGAGTGCTCAGCTGAGGCACATAAGTGTGCAGTGATCAGCAACAAGACTCTTGCTTTGCTAGACATTCCCATAATCTGGCATCAAGAACCCCCATATAGATACACATCACTGCATGGGCCCTCATGCAATAAGAGTGACCTATAGCAACCCTATACAATAACTTTTTTGAAGTTTTGTATAGAATTTCACATCTGCCTTTGAGCTTTGATTCTCTGCCCGAATCAAATTGGACCTGACACGATCCGCCCTGTTCAGGCCCAAAATTACTGCTGTAGGTCGGGCTCGGGTCCGGCTCAGACAGAAGTAGATTTGTGTGTAATGTATATTTAATATTTCATTAATAATGCATGCAACGATGATTAATGAGTGCATTTGTTACTAGTTTTGATAATAATTTGCACTATATTATACTGTATGCACAATGTAGTTTACTTTAGCTTGTAAAAAAAAAAAATCGTGTTTGGGCCCAAAACTGCTTCTGGTTCAGCTTGTGCTTGCAAATAAGTTTTTCAGGCTCGGGTTGGGTCAGGTCTGATATTTTGGGCCCAATCAAAGCTCTAATCTGCCCGCACTGTAAATGGGGACTGAGTACTAAGACATTTCAGCACATTCTCCACTGTGGTTGAAAATGTATATGCTATAACTATGGAAGCCCATTTCCGCCAATGTGACAAAAAATTGATTAAGTAAGTCATTACAATGAGAAACTTTCCTAAATAATGACTTAATGTGTCAAAACAATGAAAACTTTCTAAAAATTTTGACTTATTATCTGAAAAGACGGACTTTGTGATACGAGGTCAATTATAATGACTTACAGAATCTTTTATTTTCCGTCACACTGACAGAAATGGGCCTCCATAAGAAAGTGAAGGACCCCGTACAGGCTTGCGGGGGCTCGTGAGGAGAACGTGCCTCCCGCGTTGGGAAGCTCCTCAGCAGCCCATCTCGCGCACAGCTCAGCCTCCTCCCTCTAAGCCCCGCCCCCATGTTAAGCCTTCAGTGAAAAGCAGATAGATGGTAGTAAAGTGGTTAAAAGTGGGAGCGAGTGGGCTGTTTACCCACACTTTAGCAAAATATCACGCCAACTTCGTCCGCGTCTGTTATCCATACAAAACAACGGAATGGTGTGAGTGTCCAGCCGGGAGGAAAACCACTCTGATATCTGCATCCACGGCAGCAACGACTTTAACTTCAACCAAGTTTACTTGGACATTTTCTGGAGACTCTGCATGGTAACGTCCGCTTGTTTTTAACCGCTAACGCTTTGCCTTGTTAGCTTGTTTCTAGAAGAGTGTGGTTTGTCACTGCACACGGTGTGCGTAACTGTTAAATACCGCTACAATAAGCTTTTCCAGCTAGTTTAACCGCCCATAAATCCATCTAAACATCTGTCTCTTGGATCCAACTTTCCCTCTTCCTCTCCTTCTTGAAGCCCCAGGCTGTTAGCTGCTCATGTTGACGTCCACTTCTCTCCCGTGTTGGCCGCGTTTTATTAGAAAACAACAATAAACATGAAGCGCAGGTAAACAGTGTGTATGCAGCGCTCACAAAGGGTATTCCCTAGAATAGCAGGAGGACAGCATGACACTGTACTCAGTTACTGACAGTCCAGGCGCTCCTCTGGGACTGAGACAGGCTGACAGAGGAGCAGTATTTTAGATAAGAAATGGATAAGTCAACAGGAATTCTTTGCACAACAGGGGAAATTGCCTGCAACTAAGCGGTGAATTTCTGTCTGTAACCACTAATGTCAGTGTCAAAGGATAAAGGTTGGTCATTGTTTTGGACTCTGGAGAAACAGCAGACTGTAGATTCATTTAATTAATTGGCACTTTTTAACGCAATAACTCTGATGGGTTACAGTAAGGGGATGACACTAGCCTTAGAGTATTAATACATGATTATTGAATTGTTATCAGATCTGTTTATTCTAAGAAACATTTGAATGGCACATTCTCAGCCAATCAGACAGCTGCAACAATTATTATAGCCTATTACAGTACATAGAAATGAGTCTGGTGATTATTCCTCAATTAGTTCTTGTTAATAATTGATTCTTGATGAAGTGATGGATTGTTTGGTCTGTGAAATGTTCGCAGATTCTCAGACCCCGAGGTGACATCTTCATGTGGCTTATTTTGTTATTTTGACGTCCTTCTGCATGGTGACTCAGTTGGCAAAGGTGCACCTCATGCGCAGGTATCAGGGTCTAGACTCATTCCAGATGCTTGTAGCGAGTCATACCTCATGGTTTCTGTGTACTGAAGTGAATGTGGACAGGGTCTCTAGCTTTGTGACAAATAAGGCTCTGAAGACTGGTAATCAGTCATTCGAGGCTCTGCTCTTGTGATGGAAGCAGTGGGAGGCTTGGCGGTTTGTGAGTCCTGAGCCTGTACACAGATTCACACTGAAAGAGGAGAAGAGCTTGTTTAAGATTATTCACCAGGTCAAGTTGACTTATGAAGCAAACTGGGGCCAGATACGCCTTAACATCTTACTCATGTACCACAAGATGCTGTATGTAACACAGACACGGCCTCAGCCTCTAGTGTTGCTTCTCTCTTCATGCCTGGCTTTGTGATTAGGGGAAAAGTGTTTGCCCTCTGGACAGAACAACACTTAACTCCAGTGTATGCATACGTGATGACACAGATATAAGCCAGGCCTTTTACATTGAAGCGACCACAGCTATTTAGCTTGGTTTTCAGTAATGTGCACTACGTTCAGTCTGGGGTCTGCGTGTTCTGATGGGCTTTCCAGATCTCCTTTGAGTGAAATAGTTGCTCGGCTTAGACGGTCAGGGTTGAACAGAAGTCACATGAGGTGATTTGAGTTGTTGCTGCAACAAAACCAGCAGCGTGGCGTGGAGCTCTGGGAGTAAAACCTGACCAATCGAACCCAAAACAAGTTGGAAAAGGGTGTCCCCTTCTACTTAAAAATGTGTTCTTCTTTTTTTCTTTGTTTGACACTAGAAGGATGAAAAGCTGATTTTAAGGGGTATGAGCATGATGTGTGACATCACAGTGAGTTTAGATGTAAGTCCTGGTCCAGTATGCAACTTGTACAGTGTGATGTAGAAACGTGAAGCCAGCAGTGCACATCCACT
>NW_023339674.1:24258767-24294409 GCF_004916995.1 Morone saxatilis | reverse complement strand
ACAGTGAAGGAGGAGACATCTTTGAATTTGCATATTCATAGATTCTGGATTTTTTAATGAGGTAGAAGGAGTAGATTACTTTGTTTTTAAATTTTTTATGTGGAAATGATCCGTTTTTGCTGAAAAAACACATATCAGGCACACATTATTGTTCCAAGCAGACTTTTTTGTAGACGTCTTAATGATGTCTGGAGGTGATCTTTAAACATTTAGTTAAAATTCTGCTAAAGTCCTCCAAAGATTCCATGTGGTCTCTCAGTGCACCTTCCCTTTGATTTGGTCTCTGCCTCACAGAAGGTATAGCAGCACAGTTCACTTTGGTTTAGTCAGTGAGGAGATGAAGGTCAGGGAGGGGCATAAATCAAACAGAGGGCACTGGCTCCCCTTGACTAGCTGAAAGTGTAATATTTGTCATGATGGTCCAAAATGACTCCCCAGCCCCTGCAGCTGCCACACAGTCAAAGGCTCTTTTGTCCTGTGCAAGCAGCTCGCACAGCGGAGCGATGCACCTTAGAACTTTGTGCATCAGCTCTCATACACCCTCTACGGTTCACCACGAGTCAGATAGGTGCACATCTGTTTCTTCCACGCTGTACTGCACCCGGCAGCTTCTAAAGCGTGAACTCGAGTGCAATTCCTGCCACAGCTCCCTCACTGCAGATACAGTTACAGTTTTGTTGTCATAAAGAGAAGTAGTTTGCACAACTTTGTCTGTGGACCGCATCTTTCCAAAAAAATGTCTTTGTTGTGGCTGCAAACAATCTAGAAGTAGTCAGAGCGTGTTTAAACTCACTGTTTGCTTTATTATGGACAGGCCCTACTCTTACATATGATGTCAGTGCGTGCCAGAGTGTATGTGTTCCTAATCTGCCTTGTGAAGTTTTTAAATCCTCTGCTTCTCTCATCTGATCCTCACAGCTCTCTGCTTTTAATGCAGTGTCAGTGATACTTATCTTTCTACCTGGAGTCTTTCCTGTTTGCTTTAAAGCTTTTTGAAGTCGGAGAATAGACTACATATTGTAGTTTTTGGGTTGATGGCGGCTTAAAACAAAAGAATTACCTGAAATGTCTTCTTTGTAAAAATTCACGATTCATTTCTACTTGCAAGAACATAGTTCACCTGCAAATCCCACACAGCCAGTCCTAATTCTGTCTTTATAGAAGGCAGCAAAAGTGCCAAATACCGACAGGAAAGCTGTTCGTCCGAGACAGCATATCAACTGATGCTAGCATATTGCTGATATTGACTGCCAAACAAAAACAACAAAGAGATGCCTAAAGATAAGTTAGAGATAATTTAGAAAGTTTACTTTTAAACTGCAAAAAAAAATTAAAGAAAAACAATTTTCCCCTGTGTTTATGTAGAAAAATTAATATTGGCTGATGATCAACAATATCAATTTGGTATCGGATCTAAAGAAATCCAGTATGGGTTGGACTATAATACTTGAATTTCTCCATATAATTTTAATTGAAACAACTAAATACACAGAAAATGGATAAATATGGAACAAATATATAAAGCAGTAGAACTGAATGAACCAGTGGGATTGTACGGGATTTGACAATACAGTGCAATACAGACAACAGACAACTCTCATTGTTTCAGCTCATTACAGTAAGTACTCCATTTGCTACATTGTATACTTTCACCAGAATTGGGTTACTGTTAAAGTTGAACAAAAACTTTGAATACTCACTTGAAGAATGAACAGTAGTGATACCGTGGCTATTGTGCACATTTCCCCATTCTTCAAAAGCGATAACACAATATTTAGACATGTTTATGGAAACAGCATCTAGGCGTCAGTCCTCTGGGTGGGGGTTTTTACCATGGCAGCAGTTGACTGTCATCTGTGGGGTGGCGTTGCTAGGAGACGCCCTGACAGCTTCCGTGGTGGGCTACTAACTGGAGCATGCCGTAGTCTTATGGAGCCTATGAATGTAGATTTTTTTTTTCCACTTTTGAACAACCCACCTGTTGCGTTGGTTGGCCATGCAAGCCATTTGTCCTTTTAGAGCATTCAGCACTGTTGTTTAGTTTGTATTCACTCAGAAAGCGGAAGCTAGTTAGCCCAGCTTGCTAACTGACACCCGTTGGATATTACTTGTGTTGTTTTGTTCATCCCACTACAACGGAGTTGGTCTAGCTAGCATTAGCTGTCTCTTTCGGCAAATGACCGCCTATGTGACCATTAAAACTGAAGCCATATAACCTATATATAGTCTGTTTTTAGTGTCCACCCACACAGATGTTGCACCAAAAATGATCAAATATGTACACAATTCAAACAAACACAGGGAATAAATATACCGATCTTTTAGCAAAAGCACATTTTAATTTCAGTTTGACTGTATTTAATAAAGTGACGTTACTTGATTGTTCAATATTTGTATTTTAAAGTCACAGGAACTCTCTTGAGTGTGTACAAATGTTGGACATTTTTTGCCCCATCGTGGTGGTCAATGTTTGAGGTTAGATTACTAAGTAAAAGCTTCAGGCGAGGTCATGCCGATTAGCGTGGTGGTATTAAGCTGCTTACTCAAGACCCCACTGGAGCATCCAGTGTTTCCTTACTCTCTCAATTAAAGTGCGTTAATAACCTGTGGCATGTTCCTAAGTGTTTCACACCCAGCATGCCAGTCGGCCGTCCCACACCCCTTACACACTGACTGGCCGTGGTGGGCGCGGGAAGGTGTGTGCAGCACGGCCCTTTGAAGCATGCATGACCCCCAATTAACCCTCCTGGATTAATCCCCTGCTCTCCAAACTGCTGCTTCTCTTGTCTCATCTCATCACTCCCACAGCGTATATTAAGCAGAGCCCAGTGCCCCGGTGTTTGTCCATGCAAGGTTGACTTTCTCTACTTTTGTTCATTTTGCAGCTGCGGATTGAAGCTGACTTCCTGTGGACGGCTTCATAGAGAGGAAAACCTTTGTGAAAAGCAGGAGAAAGGCCTGTCTGCTCATCTTCCTCATACTGGAAGCTGCAGGATAGTTACAAAATGGCAAGAAGATCCCTCATTCCCCTGTTACTCCTTGCAATATGCTGCCTGGCATCTGCAGGTAAGTTTCTCTCACTGCTTAGCTACTTGTGAAACAAGACTGTTGTTTGTTTGCATCCAGAAAAATAATGAAACTCATATTGGTTGGAGCCGAAAGTTAAACCCACGCAACTCTGCCATCAGTAATACCTGATATTGACATTGCATCGAGCCTCGCAGTGCTGTGTTAGTCAGACAGCCACAACTTTGCCCATGCTCTGGGATTTTCCACTGTTTCTCCCAGCATGCTTTTTCTAGACGGTGCTTGTCAGAGTTGTGCGTAGGGGGGATTTACATTTAAGATAGTGCTGACAAGTTTAATCTCAATACAAACACTCAGCAGGACTACATGTATCTGTCATATTGATTGGAATGAGACTGAGATACTGCCAAATAACCTGCCAAAGTCATTTACAGCCGTTAAACTGGCAAACCTAAGAGAGAGAGGAAGAATAACCAACTCAACTGCTACAGAGGTGGATGCAGGAAATGCATGTGTGCTATCAGTGTGTCATATCAATTAATGGAAAGCTCTAGATAGTGCTGTTTCCTGTCACAACCCACTCCGTATGTGCCTGATGTAATAAGTGAGAAATACTGCACCTCTCAATTTGAGGAATGTGCTTGTTTCTATGATCTTTTTTAGTCTACTACATTTTTGAAAATAGAAACAGTTTCCTAGAGTTCTGAGACTTGTATCTGTAACACCCTACTTACTTTAGTTTGTCACAGTCACCTTTATCTTCTTTATCTTATTGTTTCTGCACATCATCAAGATTGTTCCTGGCTGCAGGAGGCACTTCGTACTCACTGTGCGAAGACGAAGGAAAAATGACTCATGAAATAATTTAATTTAATAATAATCCTCATAAAAATTTCTGTCGGTTTTGTTAGTCTTTTGTTGATTAATACCATTAAGTAGTGATGCAACTCACTTTATTATAGCTTTTAAAATCGCTGCTCCTAACAACAGCTATGGGACTATAAGACATCCTCTGCCACACAAGGAGTCAAGACATAAGTTAGGTTTATGCTCAACAGTAGCCAGTCCCTGGCAGCCACTTTGGCTCTGCTCTGGTTCAGCAACACAAATATTACAAAAATTACAAAAATGATTTTTTTTCCAAACAGAAACAGTCTCAATTGAATACTGATGCCTCTATATGACCTACATAAACAAACCAGAGCATCAGCGAGAAGACTGGCTATTTCTGTATAGTTGTTCTTTATGCCTGTCACCGTACAATTCCCCACAAAAACCCGACCGAGCGATTTACAGCACGCAGACCGGAGAGCCCATGTTTCCATTTTCCCAGTTTTGCAATGTGTTAAAAGGGAGCAGGAGGAGAGTTTTCTTCAGAGAGGTTTATATATGATGTATACTTTTTGTGGTTATGGCTGATATTGGGGAAGGATCAGTGAAGAGGAAAAGGAAAGAACTGACTGAAGAACAAAAAAAGCTAAAAGGGACAGTGAAAGAGCATGGACAAAAACAAGAGTCAGCCTTGGTCGGTCGTTGAACAGGTGGAGAAAATTTCAGGATTCAAAACCAATCCTGAACCAGCCCTCTTTCACCTGGACAGGTATGTAATATGTCTATGCCTTCAGCTGTTAGTTTGCATCTTAGCATACAGTGCAAATGGCTGTGTATGGTCCATGGAGGTATGGCTCATGGTGGACGTAACTGCAATACAACTGTCTTACAAGGTAACATTTTATGTTAGCCTTGCTACCGAGCTATATCTTGCTATTGGCTTATTATTGTAAAGACATAACATTACATGGGAATGTTGATCACTTTAGCTTTCAAAACACAAAATACTGTTACCGAGCAACTAAATCTATTAATTGTAAGCTTACATTAAATACAAAAATATGTTGCTTCTTTCTTAAACTTGCTTCTAAAACACGTGCACACATTAGCCAGATCAAGATCATTACAACACGAGGCGGTGGAAACACTACCGCTGCTGTCCACAGAATCAATACAAAATGGAAGTTCCTTGTAGTAACTTCAAAAATGCAAATCTATTTCTTAACTAATTTAATTTCACCTTCTTTGTTGCCGAACTAAACGTTTCTAGTAAGAAGTTGGGTTGTGGTCATATCTGTACTGGCTAGAAGTCGGGGGAGTTTGAAGTTGTTGTGGAGTTGGCCACTAGATGTAATTAGAGGAACTGTCACTGCTGTAACGTCCACATTGGCTTCAAACTTCAGCAGCGGTTTCAGTCGCTTGGTAACTTGACCAAAATATTCAATTTACTGACCTAAGCCTGACACTCTACCCCACAGTTTGATGAAAAATCTGCTAGTTGGCAACAATCTGACAGACAGCCTAGTGGACATTCTTCTTTTCTGTTTTTTAGATTGTGAGATGTCCTGTTTACAGAGACTGGTTCCACAATGTATGGCTTTGGACCTGAACTTACTCCAGATTTAATCTGCAACATCCCATGTTGTTTTTCCGTGGTAGCAAAGGAATAATTACCCAGCAGGAGGCATGCTACATAGCTAGCACTCCAAAAAAAAGTGTGGTTTGCATTTTTCATGCTTTTGGCCTTATTGCTCCATAGGTTATTATTTCAAAATTTCTCTAGAGGTTTGAACCACACTCCAGAGAGCTGACTTTTAGTCAAACAATAGCAGTGTAGTCAGTATGTGCTGTGGGCAGAGCAAACATCATTTCTCCCACAATGCCAGGATCTCCAACACAATGAAGTCACGTATGAAGTTTTCCTCTAAATTCTTCCTCATACGGCACAGCGCATTGTTGCACTGTGTCACAAGGGACAGATATTTACAGTTAGACAACCAAATGCCCTTTCCTCCAAAGTACACTGCCAGTGAGTTATGGACAAATCTTCAGATGCTATGCAAACAGTTGATATTTGAACAGATAAAATGCAGTCCAATAAACACATTTTTAAGACTAAAACACATTCTTCCATCTCCATTTGGCCAAATTAATGTATTTTTTCACTGTCAGTGGTTAGCTTATCAATTTTATTTCTCTTCATGTTTTTTACACACCGCTACTTCAGCTTATCTTTCACCTTTCTCTCTCTTTTTCTGTCTATTTGTATCATCTCGGAGCATCTGTGTAAACAGTCACATCTGCCCTCTAAACTTGTCAGGACAGCTCTTACGTAATGTTTAGATTAGTCTGCAATGAGTCCTCTCTCAGCGTAATGCAATCCAGGATCTGGGCCTCCCATAACTCTTAAAAGTCAGACTGAGAGCACCTTGACGTCCATATTTCAAGTCTCCACTCTGCTGCTTCACTCTTTTGCTGTTTATAACCTTTTTTTTCCCCCATATTCTTACTACCATTTCGTGGTTGCCTCTCCCCTGCTTGCCAAAACGGTTATTTTGTGAAGGATATATCGTGGACATTTGGGCTGAGTTTGGGTTTCGCTGTGAAATAGAGTCGTGCAGGAACCGTGCCAGATATTAATTTGAGGCACTTGCCAGAAACAGCTCCGGCAGGATGCTGGTTATACTGGAGGCACAACGCCGGCCTGGTGGCTCACTGAAAAACAGCATTATTGATTGAAGGATGGTTTCTCCTAATAGCCTTTCCTGATTTTACTTATAGGGCGGCTTGATGAATGATATTCTATTAATGCGAATCTGTCCTCAGCTATTCATTGTGGAACCACATACTCTTACTATGGGATTGTTAAATAAAACAATAACTGGAAAAAGGAATTGAATTGTGCTCATATTCGCAGCCCATATGCACAGCAAAGTAAACAACTTTCTTTCTGTCTGCATATTTGTATACTCCTGGCAGACAAAAGTCACTGCAAGGCCAAAAGTGGTTGTAATGTTTTTTCCCCCACAGTTGAGCGAAAGGTTCGTCTTTATAGCCACAACGCTTTCTTAGGGCCAACAGAAGGGGTGACTGCCAGAATGCATTGTGCAACCACTGTAATCTGAGAGGTGGGTTAGCCAGGGGGAGGAGAGAGGCAGGCGCAGGCGTGGGTCGTCTGGTCCAAATCGACACACTCCACACACGTACGGCGTGCCAAACCGACAAAGTCCCTTCCAGCACGCTAAACCAGATGTTGCCCTGTGATTCATGCGAGGAGCTGGAGCAGCGCAGCACAGAGGCAGTGTGCTGCTAGGCAGAGTGGTTGGGATGTTTACATAGCAACGGGAGTCCCGTGTGTGTCTAATTACAGGTCTGCTCTCCCCCATGGTGAGGCCTTTATCTTAACAGCGCTGTCAAGGAGGAGGCAGCCATTCTGGCCCTGTCACTCTGTTTATATCTTTTGCTTATTGAATAAAGGTCACCCTTCTACTGATTAACAACAGGGTATAAATTAGATTGTGGAGTACTTTTATTTTGATTTACCTAATCTAACTCTGTCTGTCACTCTTTGTCTTTCACAAGCACTCACACAAGAGAGTGAACCTGAATGAACTATAGCAGACAGGTCTTTACAGATAAATTCATATCTCCGTCCAGGTCCATCATATCTTGTCAGCCTCCCGTTAAGGCTTGCGCAAATCTGCAGGAGTAAACCGAATCCCGCCCCCTTTCCTCTCTCTCTCTCCCTCTCTCCCTCTCCATAGTTCCAGTAAGCAGGCGTGTAAATAATTTCGGTCAAAGCCAGTAATGGGAGACAGCTGGGGTGATGGTGCGTTTTCCATTGTGTTTTCACAACCATTTGAAAAAAAAAAAGCCACTGGAGCTGGGGGGAGTGAGAGTAAGACAGTGTGACTTCATTGAAGACAGAGACGTAACTATAAAAAAAACTAGGACTCTCTCTATCCAGATGACCTTCGGAAGCAGCGAGAAAAAAAAATTCGTGCTATCATTGGTTGAGGTGTAGTTTTTATTTTTTAGCCATAACCAGTGTGAGTTTATCAAAACTCTGGTTGCCCAATCACTTCGCAAAGGTGCCAACTTTTGAGTGCATGAGTCTTTATCTGCAAAAAAAAGTCCTAATATGGGATTCTAGCTGAAGGCTTCCAGGTGGTATCTTTCATCAGACCAGCCCCTCTAGGGGCCTCACCTTCCCCACTCTATTTCCACCAGATGAGTCCTGCTGAAAGACCATGTCCCAATTTTGGAATGGTCCTTTGGAAAACAGGAGTGTCTGTCCAAAAAAATGACAGCAGGTCTTTACTTTGCCCTAAATAAAAGATAGTTGGGTTAGATCACAAAAACACTTGCTTGGAAATGCTCTTTTTTTCCACTTGTTTTTCAAAATTTGATTTCAGATATCTTATATAGACAGTAGTTGTGGTTCGAGGTTGTTGTATGAATAAAATAACCATTAGCTGCACTAGTATACTCTTTAAAAAGTACTGTAATAGACTGTTATGGTGGCTGGAATATAGTCTACTCCTGTCATTATTTGAAGCATCTGCACAACAGAAAAACAATAAAACTGTTACATAAGTAATCATTTTGGTGCATTTCCTCAACACCATTTATATTATCTGCCGTCTTTGTATTTTTTTACTGAACACCCATTCACAGATTATGTATTGTCGACTGACTGTTCTAACAAGCCAATTATTAATCACACTTTCCGTGTGTTAACTGTCCAGTAAAGAGGCCCTGCCAGCGTTCTTTGTGCATGTTAATACACGAGGCAGCATGGCATTTGACAAGTCATTCCTCTCTTCTTTTTTTTGCCCTCCCTTTCCTAAAGATGAAGAACCCCGGAGGAATGTAGTCCCTTCCAGCTGGTGTGAAAACGCTGTCTGCCTTGCCCTTTCTCACCTCTGTGGCTCCTTCACACTGGGCTCACACACTGGCACAAAGGGCCAGCATTGTTTGTTTCACTCTTTGCTTTCTGTTGATGGCAACCTGCTGCTTCTCAAAGGCTCCTATTATCGCATCTGAGTGATGATGTTTTCGTAAAAAATCACAGGATCAAAGACATCTTTTTGGGCTGCTATTTGATTGATGCCAAAAAAAAAAAAAACATCAGTGCAGTCAGTGTGCTTGGTATTATTGATGTAGTAAAAATCCTTTGCTCATGCCCTTAACAAATCAGTGAGCCCAGGCTTATCTGTAGATTTTTCTTGGGTATTGTTGGTTATGAGTGTATCTGTGTTTGTCCATTTGGATGTACGATTAGAATAGATATGGTTAAATCATCCAGCTGAGACATGACGTGGATGTGGTGTAATAAACTTAAAAAATGCAATGCTGTAAATAATGATTTACAGTATTGTGTAGGCTCTTTAACATGTTTTCAAACCTCCTTGCATTCTGTGGGCTTTTAGAATTTCCGGACTTTAAGGATAGTAACTCAACAAGCGCCCTTGGAGCTTTCAACCGACTTTTTACCCCAGCCTCTCTGACATATTGACTTTCCTTCACTGCTTCTGGAAGATGTTAAATATTGTACATCGAGGATTTCTGACAAGGCAGATGATCCGACACAAATGAAATGAGGCTGATATCAAGTGGAACAAGACAAGCGACCCTGGGGCACAAATCCATGAATCCCCCTACTGGGTTTGAATCCCTGTGAATGTAGATGAAGTGGCTGCTCCCGAACCCCCGCCAAGCTGCTGTCAGGGAACATGGCTTTTGCAGGCATCTATGATTGATGAGTGAGATGCCCTTGGAGCAGCAGGACAGACATTTTCTCTCCATTGTCCCATTTAACCAGAAAAGGCACTTCTGCTCGGGTACATTTAGTACTGCACTGTGCAGTATGCAGAGCTGATGACTGATGCAGTTCACTTATGGTACCTCAAAAGTCATGTCTGGTTGAAATCTTATCCACATAACCACTGTATAATAACTCCACTACACTGTTGGCGCTTCTGCAGCTTTTTACACCCTTTCTGTTAGTACCAACGAGGCACTCACTTGTTTTGGTTCAGTACAGAAGTGACAGTAATTAATTTGGATGTGAGTTCTCTCTCTCTAAAAATAATGAATGTTTTACACTCTTAACTAGTTGATATTTGTAGTGTTATATTCTTAAAGGTTATATATACAAAATGTACTTGCCACTAGATGTTGCACTAGAGTACCAGCATCTCAGACCAAAACAATGGGTGCTACAGTTGTCCAGAATCCATTGACAAAACTAACAAAAAATGTCTTTCCACAGTCTCTCTAACAATCGGCAACACTGGTTTGGTCAAAATAAACCTTTAATTCTCTGAGTTTGATGTGAAAATATTACAGAAACAGGCTTTGGGAGTCTCCGTAGACAAAAACAGCAATTTTACCCCACATTTCATTGTGACTTATTCAAAGTGGATAGAAACAAAATAAAACTCACCTAATCAAGTTTTAGTTAATCTCTACACTGTTACAACAATTTACTGACGTACACACGGCCAGACCTGCTTTGTAAACAAAGCACAGACAAACTGGGATAACAGTACAGGCAAAGGGGAGTGTGACGTCATTCTCTGCTCAGGACACTATTTCTTCACTGTATCTTTACACAGCAAATTATTATATATAGTGCTATATTAATGTTTTAAATGTCATATAACTCTTAGTTTAGTAGGTGTTAACCATTTACTACGTTTTAGATACACAACCAGCCAGATCTTGTTTCGTGACTGTGCTGACAACTTTTTTGTTCTTTGATATTATAGGTCCAGACAGCACATGTCAGCACCCATCAGTAAAGACATACAGTGGTAGCACAGCCAGTAATGTCTTTAGTCAAATGCACACATGCTTGGTCTCTCCCAGCTGTCTCATTTTACACAGTGGCTCCTGTGTTCCTCTGGGAATTAGCCTTGTCATCCATCTCTTCAAAGCCCTCTGATTTATGTCTGCATTAAGAGGTAGAGAGAAACGTACCCACTTCCATCTCCTCTGTTTGCCTGTGGCTTCTTATGTTGTTCGTAATTGGTCAAGCATTTTTTTTTAACTAATGGTGATGATTTACCAACAGGTGCCCACGTCATCTGTCAGGGCTGATGAATAATAACCAGGCTCAATGTCAGTAACAGTTTTACCCTCCTTTCATGGCACATAATATATGAACTACTGTAACTTCAGCAAACCCAGCTGTTTAATATCGTTTTAGATCCATCCTTTACAAATAAATACTAGCATTACCCATGAAAAACAGGGGTAATGAAACAAAGCAAACAATTAAGCAAAAAATATCACTGCATTACATCAGGAGAAAGTATACCCCCTTCCTCCACAGTCACACAATTATATCATTTCAGTTTGAATTACTTACTAAAATTTCTTAAGACAGTGTCATACTGTCCAGCTGCTAAAATCCAGATGAGTTGATTAAAATATTGCATTTTTTGCCCTGGGGTTTTCCTCTCAGGCACTTAGACCTGAAATACTTCAAACTCCCCAGCATGTTTTTGTCTGGTAAAATGTTTTATTTTCATTTCAGTTGATAATCCCCAGAAAAGATGCTACAATTTAACATTACTCGCATACTGTATAAGGCAGTAAATGACAGTGCTCTTTTTTGATGATGGAAATACATTATTTAAGCATAACGTCGCTATTAAAGAAGCTAAATGTGATTATATGTTGCATTGCATTCTAATGAAATATAGCATTTGTCATTTTTAATCAAGCACACCTGTAGGGGATGGGAATAATAACCACCCTGACTTTTCCTTCAGCACCAGCATGAGATTTGTGGTTTTGACTTAACAACTATTGGATGGATTGCCATGAAATCTGGTACAGGCATTCATGTCGCCCTGAGGATAAATTGAGTTTCAAAATTTCAAACTGTTTCAATACTTCATCCATGACTAAATACCACAAAACTAATGACATTCCTATCAACCTAGTTTGTGTTTGTGATGTGCAAAAGATGTGGTGATATGGTAAACACACCTGCTAAACATCAGCATGTTAGCACTGTCATTGTGAGAATGCATTCTAATGTCAGCATGTAGCTCAAAGCACCACTCTGTAGGGCTGTACCTAATAGTTCAAAGCTTAATTTGTAGCGACTCTGTAGCGACCAGGTTACATCGCCATCTCCTTCTCTCTCTCTGTGTATTCTCTGGATATAAATGCAGGAAAGAGCATTTCCTTTTTTTCCTTTATTTTTCCCCTTCCAAACCTACGCCCATGAAAATGAGGAAGATTAATTTTTACTGGCACTTCCTTTGTATTCAGTGCCTTCACTGTTGCTGAAGTTTTAACATCCACAGGGATATAGGTAATTGTCTCAACACCTGTTAACTTACTTAGAACCGAAAAAGGCTTTGCCTGCATATCCATGCTTGCGTTTGCTCCACATCACCCACATAGATAAAATATAATCCATTGAAACTCCTGTCGTTTAACTGGTTTTTCAATTATATGCCATCTGACAAGATTATGGTAGATGAATCTACCAATAAAGTGTGTTGATATTAAGTTACGGGCGGGTTTTGCGGGATATCTGACTTCAGATTTCACACTTTGATGGGGGAGTTTACGACTTCCTTAATGGAGTTCAGGCTCACCCCTGCCCTCCCCCCTTCATCTCCTTCCAGCTTCCTCCTCTTATGACTCCAATGTTACAGTCCAGAGATAAATCCTTTTCATAGGCAGGCCAATGAAGTGAACTTGTACTACCCTTATGAAAGGCTTTACTCGCTTCCTGTAGTAGTGGCTGAGGGTTGAGGGGTGAGTGGGCTGCGCTAATGTCAACACTGCAGAGCTAGTGATTCTTAAGTCCAAAGCCCCTTAGGAAAACAAAACCGGGCAGAATATTACGTTCCCTAAACTGGTTTGCGTGGTTCATGGTCCATGGGAATCATGCCCTGCGGTAAAAAAGAAAGGAGACCAGAGGATTCATGTAATCCTGTAGTTCATATGGGAACTGGGGTATCTTAGGTAGGGAGGAGATATATTGAAACAAAGAGTCACCTTTGTGCTACTTTATATTTATTGTAATTAAATTGGCCTTATTTTATCTTTACATTCTCGGACAATGCATTAAGTTTCATTATTGTCTTCCTCTGCTGAATTGTCTTTTCATGTAGGGAATTATGACATTGTTTTAAGAAGATGTGTTGACATGTGTGAGGTAATCTTCACTGCGTTAACGTTCTTCTGCATCTGGAGAAACACAATTAGCCTGCCTGCTGAAGGATACTGGGAACAAGACATGTGAGGATGTGTACACACACACAGGGGGAAGGTTCTGTTTGTTTATCTTTGGAAATGGCTTTGTGGGAATATCAGATTTGTCCCTAACTGGCACACAGACTGACATCATTTCCTGTACCCAAATCTTGGCTCAGTGCCGCCGTGTGGACGGCAACAAAGTGCATTCTTTGGAAGGCGTTTATCTCTAGTAAGATAGGAGAATGCTCTATTGATGAATGTACCTAACAGGAAGGGTCCTACTTTTGTGGTCAGTTTGAAATAGTTTTGAAGATAAATATATGTTTTAAACTTGGAGTTTGGCCAGGACTTTGAAACTGCTTTGATTGTACATTGTAAAAAGATGGATCATTCTGTCTAAATCTCAAATGATTTATTAATTCATTAGTCAAAATAATAAATAATCAGCAACTATTTTGATAAATGTAATTGAAAAGTAATCTCTCAGACAAAAATTGAAAACATTTACTAATTCCAGATCTTTTATTGTATTGATTTTATGCTTTGTTTTGGTCCCCAGAACACACTGGAGCATTACAAATGAATCACAGCATTATTTCCACTGAAGTCCTGCTCAGATTCCCCCAAATTCTTGTAATTCTTGTCTCATCCAATTTCTCTGATGTTTCTGTAATTGTTTTTAAGCATATGGCTGGTTTTGTTAAAATAACTGGTTCATACAGATAATTTTCAAGAACTGAGAGACAACCATGTTGAACTTTGAAGAGCTTGTAGAAAAGCAGGATTTTCACCTACATTTTTATCATGTTATAATAGTCTGAAATACAAATACATGAGTACTTAAATCATAAAAGAGGTTATGGTCTAAAGGAACCTGCCAAAGAATGTGAAAAGTGTCCGGTGACATAACTGCCTGGATCTCACACCGTTTAGATTTATCAAAAATGAGTATTCATACAGTCTCTCCTGCCTTCATTTGGATTTACTACATCCACTTCTTGTCTTGCCTCTAACACAGTCACAGTCAAGCCTAAATGCATTTTAGCCAATGTAAAATAATAATAAAGAATATAATTAATATCTTTTCACAGACAATAAATTCCTCTTGCACATGCTCTTGTTATGCCATATCCAGTGTTGCTGTTAGAATCAGTCTGTGTGTATTTAGAGCTAATCCCCCCCAAAAGGCACAACTGTAGAAATATACATTTAACTGGGGGTGGTAGGAAAAAGTGGTAGATGAAGTTGCATTCCAACCACAAGTATTAGTCTTTGATGTTCATGTCCTTCTTGTGTAGAAGGTGCACTGTGGGGAACATATAAAATAAAGGGCTTCTGTTTTCTCAACATATGAGCATATTGCAAAGGAAATTTTGATTAGAGGTTATGTGAATGGGAGTTTCATATCTTACAGTTCAATGCTAACAGTTCACACATTTGAATGTTCCCTAGCACTCCCACTTCCACTGATTCACTACCTTTACCGCTAAAATCAACTAATGTCAACTAACATTTTAACTGATTTAATCTTACTTTAACTTTCTTCATTTGACATCGCAATGGCTTTCATCTCATCAACTGACATTTCAGCTGCTTTCATTTCTTATTCTTTAGAGTTCATCTGATTTCAATGATTTCACTTTCTCACTTACACATTGATTATTTTAACTCCTTTTAGTACTTGAACTTCAGCTGCGTCTTCAGCTTTATTCAGTGCTTTCACCTAAACTGTAAGTCCCAGCCAGTTCCACTTCATTTCAGTCACTTGAGTTTTTCAGTATTTCAGCAATTGAGTGTTTCAATACTACTAATGTTTTCACTGTTCCAACTTATCTCTGGTCAAATACCCACACCAAGCTGCTTTGTGATGCTAAGCAATTAGATAGCCATCTTTTTTCCACAGTAAGCCTGATATAATTTGGTATTATTATAGGGTATTTTATAACAACGATGCTGGGTATTGTTGAGCAGCTATTACCAATTTTAATACCGATATATTTTAGCTATATAAACGAAGAGTGTCAAGCTATCAAGTGGTTTGGGCAAAGTCCAGTTCAAGTCTTGTAACTTCCTGTGACTGTGCCCACCCACAGTCAAAGAGGCAGAAGGTGGCAATGAAATGTTGACATCTGAATAAGTCTGTCATTCTTTCCATCAACTTCCCTTCTCACTTTCACAGCGAAAACCCACAAAATCTTGGACTGTTGCATGTGGTTTTTGCACCTGGGACATTTGTCATAGTTGCCAGTTCTGATGTCTGTCAGATTTTGTGAAGTGCCGCCTGCCTGCTCACTCCAATGAAGACGCTCACTTTGTCTTCACAAGAAGAAATCTGATGTTTAAGGCACCCTTTAGTTGATTGTGGCCATATAGAGATGTCCACAGCTGATTTGCAGGATTCTGGTTAGTGGCCGATAACGAGCACCTTTTGATGGAATTTTTACTTGATTTCTTAGTGTATGTTGTTTGATCGAGGTATGCCAGGTATAACCCCACTGAGCCTTGTTACAGCAGAGTAACGTTTCCTAATACGCAGCGTTGGTTCCTGTGAACCACAGAGAACAACAAGCTGCTGGGGGGTCAGTGGGTGGCACCCAGTCTAGTTCAGATTGTTATTTTCAGATCTTTCCCCTGTTAAAACAGTGGCACGAATCCCTCATACAAAGCTTAAAGAGCAGATCTGAATTTATGAAAGGAGTGGGTTGAATCTCCACAAGGCATTTGAAACTAATAAAATTTAACCATTCGAAATATTTCATTCAGATTACAATACAGACTATCTACTTTTGAAATCCTATTTTGAACTTCAGTTAAGTACCATTCAAATCGTAGTTTCAGTTAAATGGTGAATGTGACTTGACCTCAAAGTTGGCCATGGGGGTGGGCGATGATGAGATGTTGATGTTGAGTCTGTTGGGCCGGATCAGGATCTGGCTGTCTTGTCGATGTTAGCTTTTGGTCCTAAAGCCTCGTTTGTTACTGTTGTTGATGTAGTCTGACACAGAGAGCCCTATGAGAACTAGGCTCTTCTTCCATGTGTTTTAACAACATGAATTGTCAGGACTGTGTAGAAGTAGGGTAGGCTGGGCTACTGCAGGGTCAATATGCCTCGGTTGGATGGATTGAGATTGATGTATGTATAATGAAAGTACAGGATCATTCATATTCATGCAACGTACAGTATCTTTTGCCAGGTCCTGGGGAAATGAAGCATCTCACCACTTTATTCCACTGTATTCAAAATAATTGTTAAGCCCAAAAAATGCACTACAATTAGCCTGCACCTCTTTTGGTAATAGATCATTTTCATGTAATTTCCTGAGGTTTGGAGATATAGTTTGTACATTTACCACAATCCAGTTGTACACTAAGTTTACCACAGTAATTTACTGATGTACCAAAGCACTGTGGTAAGCTACAAACTACAAAAGGGTCTAGTAGGCAACCTGGGGCTCATATGCAGCTCTTTAGCCTGTCTCCTGTGGCTCCTCTTGGCTTTGACGAAAATTATATCACATGAATAAGATTTAATTTTTAACACTTTCATTCATCATTGTTGTAGGCCTTTTATTATAAAAAATGTATAGCTATTACACACAGAAAAAAAATATGTTTTAGCTTTTCATGAATAAAATGTGCGTCATACGTTACGTCCTGATCTGGCGCCTTTTCCTTTTAATTCTAGGATATAGTTGGGATTACACTACACTCTGCCATTCATCTTTTATACGCTCATCTCTCTGAAGACATTTAATACATTCTAGAGATTACTGTTACAACTGGAGTATCAGCTTTACAATTCGATTTTAAGGTTTTCTGTTAAGGCAGTATTTGTAGTATAGTTTGCAGAGTGTCTGGTGGACGCAGGCTGGACATGTTTTTCAGGCACATTGAACAACAGCTTCTCTCATTCCTCCGCTGTGGGCGTTTGGCCTGGCCAGCTAAAAGGCACTAGTAGCAGCTGGACAGGACATACTCTGTACTCCATGGATGACCGAGGAAACAGAAGTGGAGGAGAGAGGCAGACAGACAAGGTGACAGAAGACAAAAAACAGTCTGTAGGCTGTAGGCTGATGGTAATAGCATATGTGATGAGCTTAGAACTCAGTTTCAACTTAGTAGAACAACTGAATGAGTGATGAAGGCCTTTGTCTGCTGCTATGTATCTTTAAAAGGTTTATAGGTCATTCTATCTTACTATAAGCCCATAAAGTGGGCTTGTGTTGTTTTCTTTCCCCTCTTGTCAGTAACAATGTCCTCAATGGTACTATTCTGTGTGCTGAATTGACATTTTGCCCTCCAGTTCCTGAAGTGTTGAAAATATGAAGGGTTCATCCTCTGAGGGCCACGAATGTGCTTAGTAAATTGACAGTAAGATTCTGATACCTCCTGTGTATAAGTGGAAATCCTGGCACATGATTCATCCTCTGATTTTGGAGATACCTTGTTTCAAGTGTTGGGCAAGGAGAACATTTTGCCCAATGCAAATGAAAGGCCAGGGAGGTCACCAAAATTGCCAGGAATCATCTTCTGGGAACAATGAATAGGAAACAATGTCTTAAAAGCTTTGTTGGTATTTGTTTCTTCCTCTAGTGCAAAGTATTGGACAGACTTATATTACATTTCTTAGGCTCTACAAAAACAATACCATTAAGCTTTGAATGCCCAACTTTTTTTTATCCATGATGGACCTTTTTTCCAACATGCCTCCCTTTTCTCTCCCAAGCAATTTTAAAATCATTGCCCAATATGTATTGTAATGTTTTGGCAGTCTCCCAGAAAGAACTACGTTGTTCTTTGTTTGTCTGGCAGTTGTTTGTTATTCTCCATGTGTGAGGGGAAAAAGTGAGTTGGAGTGCCCTCAGACGTGTTTGTGGGAGTGAGAGTTGATGACATGGTTAGAGAGGGAATATGCTTTGGTCCTTTGGGAGGAAAAGGGAGGAGGGGGGTTAGGCGGGGGTTGAAATACTGATGCACCACAGGTTTTTACCATTAAGCCTTGTCCTTTTATCACTATGGCAAGACCTTGCCATTTTTTAATATATGTATGCTCTCAATATGTCTCTCGGCTTGAAGTGTATCCACAAGCAGCAAGAGACGGCACAAAGTCCAGGTTGAGACATCTGTCAAGGGCTTGGTGTTTGTCTCAAGAGACAAGTATGGTAACAATAAAGCCTCTGTGTTTTTCTCACAACAAGGAGAGGGGAGCTATGCCATACATGGTCTCTGGCTTTATGATGAACTAACATAGGCTTATTGGACGGCACAGACAGAGAAAACAATAGCTATGTGTTCTGAGCAACAACAAAAAAAAGGAAAAAGATTTCCCCCTGGCTGTACCCCACTGCTGAGGCACTATGGAGTCAGTTGGGGAGAATTTAACATTGTTATCTAACTGTCTCTCACTTAAACTTTAATGATTTCCAAATGTTCCATCTGATTGCGTTTGGCAACCTTTGCGTGTTTAGCATGATGTATTTGAAATGCGAACAGCCTTGGCTGGCACAAGGCTGTAGGGTAGAACACAAGGTCTGACCCTGAGAAAAAACCTGGCCACAGGAGCTGTCATAGGATACACGACTCTCTAATGGAAAAGAGCTGTTTGGTACCTCACTCAGACCTCAGACTCAAATGCGCTGCGTTTTCGTGCCACCCCTCATGTGAGATGGGTGTGCTCTTGCGTTTGTGCAAGTTACACCGTGGATGTGTTTAAGTGGGTCATGCAGATGTAAAAATGTAAAGGAGGTTTGCACCATAGGAAGATCTCAGGCTGTGGTGAAGCTTGTTAACCACCTGAAAGCTTGTGGCTGATGAAAAGGAAGTTCCACATTATGCAAGGGCAATCGTAGACAGCAAGTACAATCCTGTACACATAAGTGAATCTGTGTTAAAGTCAAGTAGTCCAGACATTGACAGGTCACTGAACTGTTAACATTACAGCTGACTGTGCAGTAGACAAAACACAGATATAGAGCCAACAGACTGATCTTCAGTGTCCTCACACCCTGCTGAGTGCTGCTTTGCTTGATTGAGCGGGCTCAGTGACTGTTTTTTTGTAGTCGTGACTGCTGTGATGTCTGATTGAAATGGGAACATCTAATGGAAAGTTAAAGAGAGATAAGAAGTGTTCGTCCATACCCCTTTTTGCTTGTAATGTACAAAATTATTAATTTTATAGACAATAAAAGCTAACTTTTTAGTTTGTCCTGTTTATTTTCCCATTCACAATTTGTCAAGTTGTAGTTATCATAATGGAGCTATATCCAGACTTTTCGACTTATGTTACTTAAGTTATGCTTATCTGTAAAGAGGATGATAGAAAGCCAGGCCCTTGCGTGTTATGAATTCACGGCATGCTCAGGCCATGAACCACCTTTTCGCTTAAAACTACTGCACTGATAAAACATTACACTTTTATAACATTAAAAAAAATCCTCAATATATAAACTAAATATATATATATATTTTTTTTTAGCCATTTCTATTCCTTGTCAAACTCTGGCGCCTACATTACCCACATAACAACTCGACCACTGGCAGTGTGGTCAGAGATTCAGGTTATTGTTTTTGCAGTATCCAGTCACAGGAAAAGTAGAGAAAAGGCTCCACCTTACCACACTTACATATTGGCCCAAATTATCAGAACAACAATAATATATTGGCAGCTGATATATTGGGCATCCTTGGTATTTGAATACTACTCACTTCACCTTAGAATCAATTATTTATTTCACTACTTGTCTCTGTGGAAAGGCTTATCTCTGAAAAGGACTTTGTACTTGTGACATTTGTTGCAACTAAGAAAGCATTTCCTTTATAAGATGTAGTAGAAGAGTACGTTGACTTTCAGTGTGACTCACAATATAGAGTGAAATCTGTCAGTCAAAGAAGAAGTCTCGAAGTCTAAGAATATCAAATATGGCTTTCCCATTGAGAGCTAAGGGGGAAAACCCTATGTCTGACGTGACCTTATAAGAACCCTTTGCAACGGTGATTTCCTCATTTGTGAAGTTTTGTGATGCCACTCAAATATGCCTGCTTCCGTGGTTTGGGTTGTTCAGTGAGTTGCCCTTTGCAGTACGACTTATAGAAGGTTGGACAGTGTGAAGTGGATCATTACTGTCGACCATGCTTACAGGTTTTTCACCTCAGATTGTCCAGGAGCTTGTCACATCTCCAAGGCAACTAGTGAAGTCCACAGCTAATGTTTAGTTACAGGCTTTACGAGAGAGAGCGCACATTAAAGTTTATGTCTGGTTCTTCTCCTAAGTGATTAAAGAAGGTTATATTTGACCATTCAAGAGAAATAAAAACAGTTCAAATTACCTTAAGGGAATTATAATTGGAATGCTGTGTGTTAATTATATGTCTCACACGTTACTCACTCTAGAGATGGTCGGACTGAGTGACGCTACATTGTGTAGAGGAAACACCTACATTATAGAGAACTCGTAGAAAAAGTGCATTTACTGAATTATTGTTTATGTACAATTTGTTGGTAGTAGTTGCTTTTTAGAATGAGGATTTATTTTCTCGGAAACATTAAAGGTTGTATTTTTTAAGTTCTGCATGTCGAAAAGAAGACAACTGCACTCTGTTGTAGATCATTATGGTCGTAGGACATCACCGTGTACATTAAAAGAAAGCACTCATACATGAAGTAGGTTAACAAAATGAAACATGACATTTGAAATCCTTGTTAAGACTGTAACGTTTGATGTTAAAGCTGCAATGATAAGTTGATTAGTCAGTTAGTAGTTTTGAGACTTTTTTTAAGAAAAGAAATGTCCAAATACTCATATTACACCTTCTCAAATGTGAAATATCTTATGGTTTTCTTTAGTCCTCTCTCTCTCTCCTCTGACAATAAACTGAATATCTTTGGGTTGTGGACAAAACAAGACATTTCAGGACGTCAGCTTGGGAAGAGTGAACAAATTGATTCATTGAAAAAATGATTGACAGATTCATCGATAATGAAAAAAACAGTTGCAGCCCTAATTCATACAGTATTCTTTTTTTCACCTGCAGGGCCTTTGTTTCGCAGCCCATGCGAGCTGCTGCCGGTGGGGATGGGACACCCGGTGCAGGCCATGTTGAAGAGCTTCACCGCCCTGTCAGGCTGTGCAAGCAGGGGCACCACCAGCCTCCCTCAGGAGGTCCACATCATCAACCTGAGAGGACATGCTCCAGAGGGACCAGACAACACTGCGGCAGAAGTGAGTCATCCTTAGTAAAAGAAGCTAAACTTGAGTTATATTCTCTACCCCCATAATTACTCTTCAATAAAAACAGTTAAGATTAGACTTTGTTCCACAGTGGTATATAGTGAAGTCTTCAGCAATCCTTTAAACCCTTATTCACTATCAGTATATTAATTATTGAAATCTTAATCATGCTGTTGAGTTGTGTATGGTTTGTGTGTCTGTATAGTCCAGTGAGAGATAATGATTTCATTGCACAGCCTAACACTGGATATTTCCACTTCCCTCGTTTGTTCTATTTTAACCATTGACTTTGATAATGTCTGCCAGTCATTTTCCCTTTTGCTTAGAGGAAGCTTGTTGGCCAAAGCAAGGGAGGAAAGGACTGGTCACACTAGAGCGGAAAAGTGAAGTTTGTCCACGTGTTCTCACCAAACAGGCGGCACTAGAGGCTTGTTGACTGATTGAAGGATTGTCTCAGATTGAATTACTGTTTTTTTTTAAGCTAATGATATTGCGAGCCAGTGTTAGTCAGTCACAATAACTCTCCAAGACTCTCTTATTTTCTGTCAATTTTGCTGTTTTAGATGCTGGTATGACTGAGATTTTATTTACAATTAAAATAACCTTCTTGAGGGTGATTTGTTAGTCATTTAAATGGCTATTCATTTAATAGGTAAAGGTAAAGGGCATATCTCTTTAGTGCATTCATTTACACTCTCAGCACTTCTCTTAACTGTCTCCTGATAGTGTTTCTGAGGTTAATGTCGGTTTCTAAACCACTCCCTGTCTTCAGGTGTTATGCAGCTTGTCTCATGGCAGGACTTCGCAGTTAGCCATAGTTTTAAGATGAATCATGGCCCCACGGCCTGTGAACACGCTGCGTCTGGATTTTAACCTGTCCCAAGTTCCCATCCCCCTCAGTCACAGCAGTGTGAAAAGCGGCATGTATAGACTTGCCATTGCAATTCTGCTGCTGATGTAGGCTTAAACGTTGCCTAGGCCAAATATACAGAAACACAGTGTGTGTGAGTGTGCTGAATCAGCTGGAAAATACAGAAAGTACTCTCTGGCTTCAGTGGCTGTGCTTGTTCTTTACTGCACCACCCTAAATGATAGATTCCTATAATCAGAACAATGAGAAGGATTTGTCTTTTGTTGTAATCTGCCATGTTTACTCCTCACAATGTCATTTTGAGGAGATGATGCCATTACAGCGCTTCTTTTGCATTTGAGATTTGTCAGGTTTTTTTGAAACATGATGTATTGCTGAGCAGTTTCACTGTGGACATTGTAAAGGATGCAATGCAATGAGGCAAATTAGGCTCAACATAGTAGACTATTTAAACCAAGGTAGCTTTTTATTGTCTGCAAACAGTGCAATCCAGCTGATAAATTACAACAGCTATTAATTATAGTGTGGTCATGCATGCCGTGCCTGCACAGTGAATAACTAGTCTCAGTTATTAAAAATGGACTGATTTGTTTCATATACGAGGAAAAAACAAGTTAACAAATGTCTTGTGACATACATTTATGCATCTAACTCTAAAATGAAGAAGACAAAAAAAGTCCCCAGTCAAAACAAAGAATTGTTTGTGAAAAAAACTTCTGTTGGTCTGGAGATCGGGAGCAAAAAACAACAATTGAATTAGGTTTTGTCTTCACCTTCTGTCAGATAAGATTATTAGTGGCCCTTTAATGGGAACAGATGGATTTTCGGCATAAACGACAAAGAACCTTTTCAGTTTTTTTTAAACTTCAAACAGAAAATCAAACAATCTTAACTTGGGCTGTGTATTGACAAGAATCTGGTGATACGATACGTATCATGATACAGCAGTGATATATTGTGATTTGATATAAAAAACTGTCATAGTATAAAGAACTGTCACAGTATAAAGAACATGTGTGTTCTTGACAATTGATACAATATCACAAAATAAAATATTGTGATAAGACATTTTGATATTTTCTTACACCCCTAATCTTAACCATATTTTAGTTGCTGTTCAAGCTGTCACAACCCATGAGACTGGCTGTCTAATTCTTATTTTCACTTGCTCTCAAGAGACCCTTCCACTGGTAGCAATGGACCAAACAGTGGTTCATAAATACAGTCAACTGACAAGATCTGGCACCAGAAAAGATTTTCATATGCTTTTGTTTATTTTGTAATATTTTTTACATTGTCATTTGTTTTCTTTCTTAACAAATAGAATAATTTGCCGTGTAAACGATCATTCGCAGGATAGCCCAGTAAAACCAAAGTTTGAGGGGCTGTGAAACCCATCTCTTCGCATCAGTTTATCCAGCTGTTGGTAACCCATCACCTCCATGGTCAAGTGAGGACTTTTGTGGAGGAGGCTGAAATCCAGCTGCCTGTTCCCCTGCCTACAGCCTTGGCTGCAGAAGGTCACCCGGGCTTTGGTTGAGATTAGGTGGCCCTGCTGAAGCTCGCTCTGTGACTGGAAGTTTCTGCTTGTGATGAGATGAGATAAGATCCCCTAAAGGACGCTTGGACATTCTGCCCACTCCCTCCCTGGTTCTTGATTGCATTTCCACCTTGGTCGTGGGCACAGATTGGCCTGTTCGGACACAAACACAGTCTCTTCCTAAGTGCTTAGCCTTCAACAAGGCTGTGTTGGAGGGCACACAGTGCGTCAGAGTGTGCTCTTATTGACAATCTGCCCCTGATCTTTCGTGACAGCAGGAACTGATAATCCAGTGGAAAAAAAGAATTACAGCTTGAAGCAAAAGGGATCTTGTTGTTGTTTAATATCCTTTGCCACATTTGGGCAAGGATGCTCTCACCTAAAAGTCTGTGAAATAGGACCACTTTGCTCTTTATTATTTATCCTTGACTAATGCGAGTCTAGAGCGTGAAGCCTACTCCTCATTTATGACTCAAAAGTCTTTTAAAAACCATGAAACTTCATGAAACTGCATCTTCTCTTAAATAAATATTCTGCTTAATATGAGTACATTTTGAACATATCAAACTGTAACAACTCTAGGCTTGATAAGTGGCTCTGAAAATGTGTAGCTTGCGCCTTTATGTGGGAAAATAGCTGTTCATTCAGAGCAGTTACAGTGGATTCAAACAGCATCCCAGTTAAATGGTGAACTAAAACGCCCACATAAACATCTCAAACTACTCTTGCAGCATAATCCATTTCTCCTCTGTCCATCTGTATGCTCAGTTTGTGCCAATCACACTTTTTCTTGCTAAAATATGGCTATGTATACAGCTAGCAGGACCATAAACAATAACCTCTTTGGTGAATATAATAAATTCAAACTTGAATGGTGAATTCAAGTTAGTCTTTTGATCAAAGGGCGCCCTCTTAGTTTTTGGAAAAATGTTTCACTTTTGTTGTTGAGTTAGATGAGGATCACTCTCATGACTGTTAAAGACTTGAAACAAAGGTAACCAGCTCCACTGGATCTGTCCAAAGGGAACAGCAGCTACAGTACCAGCCCCTCCAAAATGCACTTAGCTTATAGCGTTTCTTTTTTTTTTTTAATCCATACAAAAAAAGTGACGATGATGAACTATGATGAAAAATGTTGAACTTTTCCTTTGATTTAAGTGTTCTAATCAATTTTAGTTGTCAGATGTGGAAGCTTGCAAATTAATTTCACTCCCAGTAAAGGGTCTATTCCTGTGTTTGCTTTGGCATGTGTATCCTTTGCTTATTTTCAAAGTCAGCATAGAGGTGGCTGGTCAGTCTGTGATTATGTAAATCTTCTGCGTTCTCCTCACCTCTGCTGAAGGGGGAGGATGTGGTGTCTGAGCCACAGAACGACTGTATTTGGATGTTTTGTGCAATGGCCTGCAGTACAAGAGGGGCCTGTGGCTGATCTTTGGCTGTGCTGGCCTGGCCTGTCTGGATTGAGGGGCTGCTGGAGAACACGATGTGCCCCAGTGACTCCTCACTAAGTGTGTGGAAAGCCAAGCCTTGACCAGGTAGGGGAATAAATCTGCTATTGCACATGGTGTGTACGGCCTAATGCAGACAAAGGGGATCACATGGTCGATTTCAGACAGCCTTATACACACAGGCAGACTGACACACATCCTGCAGCTGCGATGTGTGAGGCCTGCTTCACATCTCTTTCACATCCATGTGTGAAAGTCGCGGCTTGCAGTTTGTCCATATTTTCAATAAAGACGTGAGAGCAATGAATTGTTTCCTGCCTGCACCAGTGAACCCATTCTGTATGGGTATTAACTAAGGGGTATGAACTGTTATCCACAGAAAGAAATGCACAGCTGGACCTGACTCAGAATACACACTTTGGCTCTTGGCCAACCTCCACACCGAAGCTGAGTTATTAAGTGCAACAGAACACCTCAGTAGTGACTGTGCATGGTGCTATGAGCTGGAATATGCTCACGTTTAGAGGGCTTGCAGTCACCATAGAATAACACACCAGGAGGAGGAAATATTCTAATCATTCATTCAAGTGGCCTAAGGCTAGAAATATCCACAATAATATTTTGGATAGTATTGTGGTGATGTACAAGCCATGTGTTCAGAGGGGTAAAAGTATACTAATCTGTGCTTTATTAAAAGAAGTCTAAAATGGAGCAAGTGATGAATAAGTCAAATGTTTTCCTATTGTTCCCGATGCATCCCTAATAAAGGTTTGATCTTTAAACCGTTTATATTTAATACAGATGCTGCAGATTTAAAATAATGAGTAATAGCAGCTGTTCTTGTATCAACATAGAAAATGAATTTGGTTCAATTTTCCAATTGTTCCTTCACAGATATCGAATGACTAAACCCAAGCACAGCATTTAATTACTCTCCATAATGTCCACCAGTGAGCAGGTGAATATGTGCATATTGTTGCAGTACTAAAATATGTCAGTTTGGCAATCTATTGGATGAATTGCTGTGCAATCTTGTGCATACATGTATGGTCCCAAGAAGATTTTGTTCTTGAGTAAATGATTGCACGTCAGAATAACAAAGATGGTTTCTTGTTTTCTTGTTTCTTTATTCTTGCTTAACACCAGCATGTTGCCTCACAGAGCTGCTTGGCTGTACAGTAGACCAGTAGGAGGAATTTCTGTTTCTGTTTCCAGAAGATGTTTTTCTTGTTTTATTGTTATTTTAAAGGTCCAGTATGTAACATTTAGCAGGCTCTATATATAAGAATATGCTATTCATAGGTATGTCTTCATTAGTGTATAATCACCTAAAAATAGGAATCGTTGTGGTTTTGTTACCTTAGAATAAACTGTATTTATCTATGGATGCCGCGGAGTCAATGGAGTCCACTATGTTTCTACAGTAACTCAGAATGGACAAACCAAACACTGGCTATAGATAGGGCCTTCTCATGTATTTTGCTAGTTTCGCAGCCACCGTAGTTTCTCTCAACACACTTCACAGCCCATTCTCATTCCCAGGTCAACAAACACAAGTGCCAGCAGTGTTCAGTTAGTTGCAATCTGAAGCTTCACCACTGGATGCCACTAAATCCTACACACTGGTCTAGGTGCAACTGCAGACTAGTCAGTGCATTGGTCCAGTTAGGTGAAGAAGATTTTTTTGATATTACAGAAAATGAGAGTGCTTGTTTGTTTGTTGTTGTTTTTTGTGTGTGTGTATATCCTGAAATTACCCTCTTCCCCTGCCAGACAATACCACTCAGCATTGCCAGACCACAGTGAGGGAGATTTGTTGGCTGGCTTCACTTAACTAGTTTGGGATGTAACATTTTTTTTTATCATACTCTGGATTTTTACTCAACATTTCTTTTAGACAGTGGGCTGTTTGTTTCATCGATTCCTAACTCTCCTTTTCCATAAAATGACCAGCACTGAAACTGGCTCGCCTGGAGAATAATTTTTTTGAAACTTCAAAAGTGTTATTCACATTTGTCTGAAATAAAGAGTGATGATTTCTTCAGCTCCAGTGGTCCTGATCAAAGTAACAGAAGCCCCTTTTCTCTCTTATATCCGTGGGGGCCTCTAAAGGAAAGACAGCCCAGGCTGCGAGGCAGTATACTGGAATAGGAATTGTAAAGTGACTGTTCTGGGTTGGCAAGTCATAGTAAAGTCTGTTGTGCCAGGTTGGCTGTATTTGTCTGCGGGTAGTGATTTCCTCAAATAATAGCAGAACCATTTTCTAATTTTCACAAAATTTAGTTATATTGTATAAAAAGGATCTAATCTTCTAGAGCAAGAGAACAAATGAGAGTTGCAGTCAGAGTAAGCTGTGCCACAGACTAGACTTGCTGCTCAAATTTCATCCAAGCTTTATACCTCTTGGGATTTGGAGGCAAAATATATTTTTCGTCGGTTGACTATTGACCTGAAGGTGTTGGTGTTTTGCCACTTAAGCTCTACCAAAACAATGACCTCATCCCAAAGTGTTTTTTTCTGCTCCCCCTCTTCTGGTTCAACAGCATGGGTATCAAGTTTGAAAATTTTTCCATATGTTCCTTCTGTGACGTGCTAAAGTGGGCTTTTGCACCCCACTAACAACCCACCACCACATGTGCGTTTATGCTGAGATTGGCACTATGGTAGACACCTAGTTCCCTTAGTTGTTGCAAACGCTACAGCAAAAATAAGCAACGCAGAAAAAGAGGCCTGTCTGGGCGTACAGTCGGATGATAGGGTAGAAAATAAACAAAAGGGGCTGGTGGTATCTCGAATCGGCCATCTTTCTACAATCAGCTTACCAAACATCAAACGCAGCCACTGGCTCTGTATCAGGGTGAGGCAGAGCAGATGATTGCTTTATCAGCTGGAATTCGTGGATATCTTCGACTGTGTGAGTGACTAGCTGGAGGAGTTCACCAAGCACAAACAGCTGGCGAGAGCACAGTGTCAGATATGAGTGGAGCTCACACACACACAAGACAAACTGCACACACAAAGCCAGCAATGTTTTTATTTGAACTTGCTTTGGGGCTTTTTGTATGGCCTTACTCTTTTTGCTCACTAGGAATCATTTTTCTCCTGCATTTAATGATAATAAACATAGAGGGGTGGAAGGGCTGCATCCAGTAGAGCTGAAATTTGATTTTTTTTCTGTTGAAAACAAATGATAAACTATAGTGATACTGTAGGAAGTGTGCATACCGTTACTGGACATATTTGTGACTACAGCATCTAAGCTTCAAGTCTCTGGGTGGATGTTTCTCACAGCAGCAGCTGACTAAATTTTGAGAGCTAGCATTGGTAGGAGATGCTCTGTGAACTACCATGGAGCATTACTGACCTGTATCGCCTACGACAGTCTTTATCAGCAAGTGCAAATAATGTTGCTTAGCAGCTGTTAGCAATATACGAGTCTGTCCTTTTGCAACATTCAGGAGTGAAGGATACATTGTGATGTCAGGTTTGTATTCCACACGGAAAGTGAAAGCTAGCATGCTAAGCTAACTAGCTTTCACTAGTCAGCTAGTCAGCTTGTTACTTTGGTTGCTTTTCATCCAAGTCATCTACTAAGTCATCAAAAGCCCCTGAACACTTACCATTGTGTTTGCACTTGCTGTGTCTCTTTCATGGTACATTCCAGTTTTGGCAAAACGTAAAGCAACGTGTTGTCCTTTAACCTCAGCACTCCACACCAGAGTTTAGTTTTAGTTTAGTTTTTTATTAGTTTCAGTGCTTTCTACACTTTGTGAAGGCAGTTGATTCACAGTCAGTTTTATGCTGGTTGTGTTGACAAATTTGACCAAATTAACAAAGACTAAAACTAAAGACATTTCCTTTATAGTTTTATTTTATTTTAGTTAATTTTGTAAGTACAATATTGTTTCAGTTAATAGTGGGTTTTTTTCCTAAGTAAATTTTTCATTTTTATTTCAGTCAACTAATGTCAAAAATGTTTTGTTTAGTTTTAGTTTTTAGTCTAGCTGATCAACTGCCTGTGTTGCTGCTGAAATTGAAGTGATATTACAAAAAAACTCGAGTACCAAACATTGTCAGTTGGTACCAACAAATCACACCCCCTGGAGAACACTGAAGAAAAATAAATAGATCTTCAGTTTCATCTTTTTGGTACATACAGTTTTGACAAATTAAGTACACAAAACAAACACTACAGCAGTACAGTATATACTGAACTCTTTGCTTTCTTTTAATTTCAGTTAGGCTCTAATCTAATCAGTGTAATCTTGGTCCTTCCTCCTGACCCCCCTCCCATTTTCCTCAGCATGTCCTGCCATTCTGCCATATCACTGAAAGATTGCTATCCAGAGGTCCCGTCTGATTTTGACGTCTTTTCAGGCTGCTCAGGCCTGACTGATTAGCATCACAGTTCAGGGCACAGGCTCCAGGTAGCATCCCCACCGTACTCATGTGGGTGGCACTGATAAGAGCGGTCAACAGGTTTTGGTCCGCCTCCCCTCCATTACTTGGCTCCCTTGCCCCGGCTCTCCTTCCCTCTGTACACCCTCAGTGATCCAGAAAGAACCAAGATCCAGACAGACAAGACACACGCACATACATGCACATCAGATAACGCAGTATGATTGGTCCCAGGCTGTGTGCCTTTCTCCGCTTGGAGGCACGACTGTTCAGTTCCTCGCCAGGCCTCTTTTGTTTTCAGCTTTTGCAATGTTCCAAAGTTTTTTTATAACCTTGGATATTGATCTGTTTTAACCCATACTGATTCCTGTTTAAAACAATACCAGCCAGTCATTGTTATTCAGACACCGTTCAGCATGTCTCAGTTTCATGGCATTGATTTTGATTATTATTTCCTGGGAGGGAGAGTGTGTTCTTAGATAAGTCTAACGTTTCGGCTAATTAAAGGATGTTTGGGGTTTTCTCTGAATCAACAGGGATCACCAGGCACTTAATTAGCTCTGTCAATAAAGGAAACTGCAAGGACACTGAGCCGCCCTGATGCTGAGCTCTGACTGCAGGGTCTCGGTGTTTGTCTATGAAAGTATCACGTTGGAATTGTGTGTGTGATTTAGTTAGCATGAAAGGTCATGAAATTGCAACCACATGCTGAAGACGGGACAAACAAATCACCATTTAAAATTACAGTGTCACAGGCATCAGTAGGTTCTAAAACTAACCATGTGGCTTGTGTGTGATTCATCATTCGGGTTTTTGTTCCAGTTGGCGCTATGCCTGTTGTTGGAGCTGATTTAGAGCTTAAAGTTGAGGCTGTGTTGTTGTTATTTTATTTTTTTTTTACATTTCCATTGTTTACACATGCTACCATCGCTAATGGTATGCTGTGACAGGCCTTGCATACCCTGCTACAGCTGTCGTCCCTTGTGTGGGGTGTAATTACAGTAACACGATAGGTCTCCATCCGTGGCTGCTGGCAAATGCGCCCCATAACTGTAATGGACACTGGACCCCCAAATCCCTGTGCCAGCCTCCTGATAATCAATCAGGCGTGGCCTCCCGTCCCCGACAGACCCCCTCTGCAGGGTCCAATGAAGGTAGCGACACCAGGGACAACTCAGCGCCACCTGATCCTTGCAAACACCACTCGAGGCACTTTGATGCCTGGTGTTCCTGCACCTCTTCTCTCCACACCCTGGCTGCGTGACAAGGTCTGTTGCTATGCGCACCAGTCTTACCAAACCTTATGACGGCAACTCTGTGGGCAGAGATGCACACCAGCTGCTGTTGAATTGTGATCATCGCTTACATTGCGCAACCCAGCTCTGGTCAGCACTGAGCTCGGTGTTATCACTGTTTACTCACTAAACCTTACTGAAGAGCAGATAATTACCACAGTTTTCCCTTTTTCACCGTCAGCGCCGCTTGGCACTTCCTCTCCGCACCACTCTGTTTATGTTTATGCTTTCAGGTGACTCACGTCTTCTGGAAATGTTTCTGTCTGGGTTTAATTTCCTCATCTTTTACAACTCTCTCCCTCGCTCTCATTCTTCGTCTGTCTCCCTCTCTTCCATCTCTCAAAGCCAGGGCCTCAAAGCCAAGCCAGGTATGATTATATCTTGGTTGTTTTTATTCTCAGAGGACCGATGCACACGCTTTTTCCTGGAGTCTGGACGAAGGAAGAAACAAATATGCAAAAAAAGAAAAAAAGAAAAAGAGTGCAGTGAGTTTCTAAGTCTCTGATCTGTTTGTTTGGATCACCATCCAGTTTGCCTCATAGATAGCTGCTCAGTCATTTCTTCCATCGTCTTCTCTCTGAGGGACTTTTTAATGATTTTTGCAGCACTTTCATGGACCACATCACTAAACACTGGTTTGTGCTGCTCTCCTCCGGGGCTTACATCTGTGGAGGACTGATAATTAGGCTTTGATGCTTCATGTTCACTCTGTCTATGCTGTCGGTGTCTCTCGTTAAATGGCTTCATGCGGCATCCCAGTGACAAGTCTTTGAACGAAGCGTCTGCCAGAAGATTAAAATCACACTTTGCTGAAAAGAAAAGATCTCCTCTGAGGGAGACAGGAGTTTGGCATGCAGTTTGTTTGGTGAAGCATATTGAGAGTGTGTGAGAGTGATATATAGTGCAATATTCACATCTTGCCTTTTTTGTGATTTTTCTGACCCATATGGAAATTTGAATTGTGATAGTGTCTATAATTTAAACTGCAGGCCTGAATTTGTGATCTACTTGGCCAAATGGAGTTTTCTCAGTTGTGGTGAAACTGTAGATGTGAAAATGCATTTATTTGTTTCTGAGCACTGTAAAGGGAAAGTTTTACATGCTGCTTTCTTGCTGAGAGTTAGGTGATTTATATGAAGCTAGAGCCACAATTAAGACTGAAAACAGAGGGAAAAACCTAGCCTGACTTTGTCCAAAGGTGAAATCCACCTACTAGCATCACTAAAGCTCACCAACATTACTAAAAATGTTTATATCTGATGACCCTTAATAGTACTGTTTACAGCTCTGTGCTTACAGTACTGTAGCTGCTTGAGCTCCACAGACAGGATAAGCACCGCACCAGTCCTGGAGGACAGATATTTTGATGTTATAAGCTCAAAAAATGAGAAGATATAATTAAAAAGTTTAACTGGAAGATTCAGAATATTGCTCACTATCTATGAGCTGTTAGTAATTTACACAAATGAGCTTCAACCTGTTGGGGCAAAAATACAGTTAACTTAGGGCTGGGCTGCCTTTTTTATGATCTATTCTAAATAAAGGTTGAATTTAACCAGCTAACTTTGAATTTACTCACGCCATGTTATCTACCAAGGAACACAGGTACTCAGTGTTATGGACTGCCTGTGGATCAATTCTTGAGATGTAGCTTGTGACTGATGACATACTCATTGTAGCTATAGTGATTCAGTCACATCACTGTCCATTATCACGGGAATAGATGGGCTGTCCGGGAGCCAGGGTGTTTTTATAGTGGTTTACATTTAATGCATTTAAGTGAAACTAGATATTCTACTGAACTGTTCCCTTATTGCTGTTGAGTCTGTTGCCGATATATATTGCTATTGTTTTATTGCGGGCCCAAGTTGACTCTTGTCTTTATCTTTTCAAACATTATATTAATACAGAGTGGAGTTTCTTTCTCTGCTATCTTTGGTGTAAACAGTCCAGACTCTAACAGGCAAAGAGCATACCCACCAGACAGATGTAAAACTACAGTCAGGAATTTCATTGGTCAACTTAACATTAATTAACTGCAACAAACTCAATAGTTGCCAAATACTCAACTCTTTCTTCTTGTTAAGATATTGTCAATAATTCATGATAGAGCAGGTTTGCACTGCGTATGCAAATCTCAGTGTAGCATGAAGAAATGTGTGAAATATTAAATCGATGAAAGATTTTACTCTGTTCAGCATTTAGTCTGGGTCAGAACCCATAGCAGTCTAACTATTAGATAAACGATCACAGTATAGTTGATTGGAACTGATTTGTAGTGACTGAAATACAGAGCCTATGAGTGTAGCAGAAAGAATGGTAATGGCTTCCATTAACGATGTAGATCTTCATCTTGATAATATAAACGCCATAACCACATCCAAACAAATTATTGGTTTGAATGTTCTCTGCAGTTTTTCACGGTTCTAACTCATTCGAACACTCACTAATAATAAACTGTCAACTCAGTTTTACAGTCTCCGTCATTGTAAGCACAGATCGTTTGTTCCATTATTAGCTTCAGTGGAAGCACAAAGGCTGTATTTACTGAGAAAAGAGAAGGGCCAATATTTTTGCGAGCCGTGACTTATTAGGTTACTTTTGGGCTCGTTATATCATATTGTGTGAATCCTTGTGGGTTGAATTAGTAATTTACAGGCTTTTACTGCTGACACACCGGATGGGGCTAATATGATTAGTCTGGGAATACAGATGGGAGGAAAGAAGAGTGTTAGACAGACTGCCATACCCTCTAGAGTATCATTCTCATCAAAGCTAGAGAGAACCGTTGAAAGTTTTTCAACTCTTGAGTAAGCTCTGGTTATGGCAATATTTAAAAGTTATGCTTATCTGTAAAGAGGATGATAGAAAGCCAGGCCCTTGACTGTTATGAGTTCACGGCGTGCTCAGGCCATGAACCACCTGACTAGACTTGGTCCAAAGGGTCTAGACAGGTCTAGCACTGGAAACAAGAAAACAACAGCTTAGCTCCCAAAACATCAAGTTTGTTTTCCCCGTCTCACTAGCAGACTGTGAAAATCTATTTTAACGGCAGTGAGAAGCAAAGGCATAGTTGCATGCTGTAGAGATGGTAACAGAGGCCCGCCACTTACTGCTTTTTTTTTTTTTTCTGTTAACAAAGACTCCACTGTGTGAAAGTTCAGATCCCGCTGAGGCTACATATCAGAGCTAAGCAAGTGCCTTTTAGGGAGAACACAGCATGCCGTCTTTGTGAGTTTATCAGCAAAGGGAGTACGTAAACAACCACAAAGCCAGATAAAGGAGAGCAATCTACAACATTATAGCACTGCAATTACACCAGGATGATAACTGTATCGCCTGATATTTTTGGTTATATTTCAGTGAACATGAGAAAATCAAAGCATGACATTTTCACAGTGCAGCTGTGTGAAATGGGATCATGTGATGTACTGAGAGTGATCTTGTAGTAAATTCTGTGTTTACCAGTGTGTTGTTCTTTCATGTGACTTAATCCCTTCTTTTTTTGTTTCGCCTTACCAGGTTGAGCTGCATCTGAAGCCCATCCAGTCTTTGTTGCGCCACCAGAAGCCACTGGTCTTCGTGCTTAACTCCCCCCAACCACTGATCTGGAAGATCAAGACAGAGAACCTGGCCCCGGGCGTTAAACGTACCTTTCATGTGAGTCCAGTGTCACTAAAAGCCTTTAAATCCTACTTCCTAAATCTGTGTATTCATTTCCGCACGGGCTAAACCGTATTCCCATTTCAGTAGCCCTCTTCCCTGAGAAATATTTAAAGTGATATGAATTTGCAGAGGCCTTTCCACACTCCACAGAGGTTTCCCATGATTTGATCTTGATGGCATGCATGCCCAGTCATTTGTGGTGAGGCATTAATCTCTGTATACACATACATGATGTTTCATCTGTGCATACTTATTTAGCTACAGCTGTGCACTCTTCTCAGAACTTTTTTTTTTTTTTTTTTCTCAGAACATTTTCTTGATCATAAAATAATTGTGGAGCTAGTTTTAGATTAGTACAAGTGTGTGTAATTAATATGAATATTCTTTGATTTATATTTAGTGATTAAGTGTGTAATCCCAAAAGTTTTGCTGTCATTATTTTGCCAAACTCAAACCAGCATCACTTCCTCACGTCATGGTGTAAAATGTATTTATCTAAAAAGATGAGATGTGCTTTGTCAGCTTTATTCACACTCCATAACCACAGTCCCATACCCCCCCCCACCCCCCCAAACAGTCCTGTTGATAGCTTTGTTGGCAGCTGTTCAATTCTGACAGGGCGTATCCGTATACCACAGAAACCCTAACAAGGGGGAATGTGTGGTAGCAAACACTAAACCACTAAAACTCTGCTGAGGAAGGAGTTCATCTCTCACCTTCTGATTTTGTTGAATCATCATTTAATAGTATTATTTTGTCCAATCTATGGTGCAACTGATCCAGATTTGTAAGATCAGCAAGACACTAGACCTGCAACGTCTAGTTGATCAGTCGATTAGTTGTCAATCGCCAAGTATTCTGATAATCAATTCATCATTTTAAGCAATTTTTTAAGACAAAAATGCCAAATTCTCTGATTTCAGCTTCTCCAATGTGAATATTTTCTGGTTTCTTTAGTCCTCTATGACAGTAAGCTGAATATCTTTGGGTTGTGGACAAAACAAGACATTTAAGGACAGACACTGATTTTTCACAATTTTCGGACATTTTAGCTAATCAGTTAATCAGGGAAATGATCAACTGATTAATCAGTAATGAAAATAATCATTA
>NW_023339674.1:24252286-24258739 GCF_004916995.1 Morone saxatilis | reverse complement strand
AGACTATGTAGCTTTTGCAGGAGTGGTAGTTATAACAGGAGGACAAGTAGAGAATAACCAAAAAATAAGCAATCTGACTCATTAAGGTCAGTAACACAGCCTCCATTTTATGTTTGCTAACATTAGCCAGCATAAGCTACTGGTCATACCCAAGGCTATAGCAGCAAAACTTTAGAATTTTGAATTTTTTGTTTTATTGTCTGAGTTCAATGTTTTTCTTCTTTTAAAAGTTACATTGAAATATCAAAATGATTCAGCAGAAGGCTGTGTTAGGACCAGGGTACATGGGGAGGAAGTTTTGGTGAGGGACATCTCAATGTATTTGAAGCCTGGTCCCCTGGAGAGCCAGCCATATTTAGTAAAGGTACCATGGGGCCTCACTGGGAAACTTAATAAAAAATGTAAAAATGGACTGCTTCAGTGCCCTTGTTTAAAGCCTGAGAAAAATCTTTGTAAAATGAGACCCAGAAGCCTCAGCCATGGCTTAACTATACTATATTGCGATGAAAACTCTTTTTTTTGCCTTCATATGCTCTGAAGGCTTTATTGTATTTTTGGCTTCCCAGAAGTAATCATTTTCAATTGTGTGTTAACACCACAGCATTCTGCAAGAATGCAGTATCAGGTACACAAATTTTTTCCATATGTGGTTGGGTGTTTCCTTGCTTACATCTCATGAGCAAAACATCCTGCCGTGAAAGCCAATGTGACACGGAGAAAAAAACTGCAAAATCCCTGCGTTATGCACAGGCTCATACACAGGCACACACATGTTATATAAAGGGCCCTGTGTTCCCTTGACATTTAGAATATGTGTCTTCTAGACCATATTAAACTTTTTCAGGCTTATCTGACATGACCTTCATCAAGCAGACATGTTCATAAATCATCACCTCTGCATTTGGGGTGATTACTGTACACTTAAAAAAGGCTGCATAATAAAAGGATAGGGTTGTTTTCTTCTCGACTTTCATCCAAATAAATATTTCTTTCTCTCAAATCGGATGTTCTAAGTAAAATCTTTTTGAGGACCCTGCTAAATTGAATAACCAATATGTGAGGTGAACAGGAACACACCAAAAATCTTTTCAGAATTTCCTCATGCGTGAGTAGACTCATAGTTTACACAACATGGACACATGAGGCCCGAGTGGAACAAATATTTCTCTTAATTATTATTTCCTGCAGTAATGGAAATGTTCTCATGTCAAAAGACACTTGGTACATTTCATGCAGATGGATGTGCATCTGGCCTGCTTGTGTTTTCCTAAGCTGTGATAATGTGTGGCCAGTGAGACTGGTGTTTCTGTAGAGACCAGCAGGTCAGCATCACAGTGAACGTCTCCCCTTGTCAGTGGTGGCAGACAGAAAGCAGCTGACAACCATCATTAACTACAGTCCAGGCAGAGCTGTTGCTGTGTGTCTAATGATGTTGGACATCAGTGCTATTACAGAGGAAGGAGTTTTCCCTTCTTTTTAATCTCACATGAAAAAAGAGGCTGCTCTGAATATACTTCTTAAATGATAAGATACATCTCTGTATTAGATGAATATGTCAGATTAATTTACAGTAGCTACACATGCTCAATTATTTATCTGACTGGAGCAAATATATAATTTTCTTAGACAAAACTGAGACATTAGCTTTCTCTGTTAGCCTTTCAGTATGTTACTTGTGTGACACATAATTGCAGTTTTTCAAGTGGGGTGAGGAGAGATAAAAGGAATCTTAATAGCGAAGAAAGAGGCCTCTGCCGTCAGACAAAGCTTTGACTGACTGTAGGGCCCCCCCTCCTGAATAAGGTGTTAAGTATTTTGTGTTTGAGTGACAGCACTGAGCCCTGTGGCAGTGCAAGCTGTTAGTATCTTATCCACCAGCCCAACTGCATATTGCTGTAACCCAGAGGAGTCCCAGAGCTCCTCTTCTCAGGTTCTCTCCACAGTGACATCTCCTTAACATGCCACAAAACTCACATAGCACACATTATCCTGCTGGAAGAACAATCACCAGCCTTCTCCTCACTGTTAAGATTCACTCTCTTCATCGATAATGAATCGCAGTCAAGCCTCCAGGATGATTGCGATGTGGCTTTTTTTGCTCTATGCACCACTGAGCAGCATCCATAAGAATAAACGGCGTGCCGCCTCCAATGCTGTATCCAGTTCTCTTTATTCATCCATGATTGCAATTGATTGTTGACTAAGCCGTTTAGCTACTGTTGCTACGCCTGTCAAACTTCATACGCAGTTTACAATAATGGCAACATACAGTATTTACTAATTGAAATTCATAGTAACTTTTTAAATAGTGGGTCCTTGGTTTCAGACAGAGGTAGGCAAAGGCATGCTACTCATTTCTCATTGGTTAGCTGAAATGACAACTGTTGCTGGCAGATTGAATAGCTATAGCTAGCTAGCTAGCTAATTAAGCTAACATCTGCGCCATGAGTTGGTTGGAAACAGCATCTCTGGGTGATTTTTTGTGTTTCCACCTGTCTTGTTTTAAAAAAGGGAACCATGTAAAAGGGGTCTTAAATATACCAACGTGTTTGCCAGATGTAATGCTATTGTGGTTTGGCTGGGGTTGCTGCAGTGTAAACTTACCTATATCCAATAAGTAGTAGGACAGAGCTGCTAACGTCTCCAACCTTTGTTAATATCCAGGACCGGCTTCCCTGTGGGGGTTAAATACTACACAGTGGATGTGCTGGTTGTGGGTTTTATAAATATAACCTGTAACCTCCATGTTTATAGTTAATGATGTGCCTCTTAGGCTAGGAAGTAATGCTTAGGTATTACTGTAGGTAGTAAGCTAGTTATCTGGACATGATAATAATTTAAGCTTATGTTTAAACAAACTGTTTTCCAATCAATATGCTGTTGCTAAACTATGATTGGACAGTTGATTGGGGAGGGATTTAGGTAGGATTTACGTAGTGGTATCTAGTGGTGTTGTTGCAAGTGGCAACTTCATCGCTTTACCGTTCCCTTCCAAGCATGAAGGAGAAACTACTGTGGTCATGAAACATGCAAAAAATGTCTGGGTACTGTAGAAACATGGAAGTTCAACATCGCAGATTCTAAAGAAGGCGACCTTTGGCGTCTGTAGATGCAGACAGCTCACTGTAATATAAAAAAATCAAAGCAATTCTCAGGAGATTATACACTAATGAAAACATACTTATGAATATTATGTTCCATTTCTGCCAATAAAGTCTCCTAAATGTTACACACTGGACCTTTAAATGTTTAACTTAAAAAAGTACGTATGTACCACGACCAAAGAAAATGCAAAAATCTTGGTGCATTAGTGACCTTATCCAATTCCCACACTTTCTGATCCGTGCCTCTCAGGTGAAGAAGTTGCTGTGGTGAGAGCCTACAGTAACAGAGTCAAGAGGAACTGGTTTTGGACTTAACACTTCAGAACAGAAACCCACTTCCAGACCTCCCTCACACTGCCTTTCCACTGGAGAGGCTGTTTCCTGGGACTAATTGGACCCTGAATCAGGCCTGCCAGTCCTTGTTTCCTGGTCCCAGTACTCTGGGCTCCGTGGACACAGATGGGCTGCCTGGAAAAGCTTCAGAGACGCTGAGCACACTGTTGCTGTTGGCCACTGGACTCTGCCGTCCTTTTAAAATGCCAGAATCCAGACTTTTGTTGTAAAACATGTTCTCTGCGGTACTCCTTGTCAATCAGCAGCAGGCAGGAATCATCATGGCTCTAAAATGACATGAAATATGAACATTGAAATCAGGCCAAATTTTATTTTACCAAGGGACACTAGTATTCCAAGTGAGACGTATGTGCAGAGTTTGCTGTGTTGACTTTGTGGCCAAATGTATATATTTCTTTTTGGGGGTTAGGGGTGGAGGGCTAAGTTGCATCTCTGCTTGAAAGGCTTGATCTGGATCAAATGTTTTATGACTCTTGATGGAACAGCACTGTAGTTTTGCTGTTGGCTCGTGTTGCCTATTGTTTGTTTGCCAAGCTTTTCCTTTTCACTCCTGTATTTCTTTCATTAGTTGAAGGCTTGTAGTCTTAGTTCTCTCGCTCTCACACATGAGCGCTCTCCTCAGTGTAATCGTTAATGGAAACCATGGGTAGCCACTATTGGTTTTTATTTGGAGACAGGAATGGCAGAGGAACGCTCCAGAGTGGCGCTGAGACATATGGTATTGTTTTCTCCACAACAGAGCCTGCCAGTTCACAGGAACACACGCACGTTCGCAGCGAGCAGCATGGTTAGCTCCACATATCTCATCAGGAGAGAAGATCAAATCAGCCACAAAAGCATTTATCACATTAATATCACCAGAGACTTATTGCATGCTCATATTATCTATCAACCTTTCTGCACTTTCCATCACCCTCCTCTGTTTGCAACACCTCTTAATTTTCAGACAGCCTGTTGCGATTTCCCAGGCTCAGGGTGTTGCTCAATGAGAACGCAGTGGAGGATTGCAGCTTTGTGATAATTGATCTCAAACATTTGGCATGCCTCTTCCTTTTTACTGCACATATGGTCGTAATATGTTGGTGCTTATAGGCAGGAAATATACTGTTAAATGTTTTGGGCCACGTAAGGTACTCTGGTATAGATCATGAAGAGAAGTCTTATGTTACAATTTAAAAGACAGAGTGATAATTGTATATTAGTGAAGACAACAGTTACTATTTGAGTTGCTGAAGAAACATGCCTGCCTGCAAATACCATTACAAACATAAGTACATGAGTTTCTACCATTACGAACATGAAAGCATGAGTTTCAGTCCCCATGGTATGTAACTAACTTCTCCTACATTCTTTGTTGCACTCAACTGCCAAGCCTGAGGAATTCCTCTTAAGTCAAGGTAACATCCAGTTTTCGTGTATTTCAGTGTCAGAACACATTACACGGCCTTTACAGTTAACACAATCTAACTTAAAGCCAGTTTTTGGCAGCAATAGATATAGATTGCTTAATAAGAGATGAACTCTATTTTCATACAATGAGGTTATGCTTTGCTTGGCAATGGGCTGCCACTTGAAGCTCAGAAGAACTTGAGAAAGACACAAGACCTTTGCTGCAAGCACTGGATGGTCACACCAGTCCAACACAAACATCTTTTAGATCTTTTTTTTTTACAATTTGCTGATACAAGAATAATTCATTAGAGTGCTATGCTCTAGTCTAATCTATAAATAAAATTTTCTTTAAAGCTTTTGCTTTATGTAAGTACATGAGCAACACAAGTAACAGTATTGAGTGAAAGCTTATGTAAATTGTTTGCATTATAGTATATATTCTACTTAAGCCCATGAAAGAAGTTGTTCTTGTCCAGAACTTTAAGGGCTCTATTTTCCTGAAACGAGCCGCAAAATCACATTCAAATCCTCTAGGCACAAACACAAATGGGTGTGACTAGCAAATTTTTGTAATTTTGGTGACCACATGTGTTGGCACAAACCAGGTGCAACCAGGTGCAGCTGGACACAACATGGAAGGGTGGCTGAATCAGTTATTAGCAGGAGGACTACAGATTGAACAGGTAGAGTCAGGGAGAGTTTCAGTAAGGACCAGTGAGCTCCTCTCTTCTCCTGTCAATGGTAGAATGAACTTATGGCCGATATGTATATCTATATATATATATATATAGATATATATATATTTCCCCAGTTGCTGGAATATCAGCACAACTGGTTATAGTAATTATTAAAGGATAATTAATACATTACTCACTTATTTATGTATTTAAAGTCCAATGAACATAAACAAGTCTAGCTGCAGAATACCTTTATTTGGTAATTGCAGGAAACCAATGGGTTCGTCTTGACCGTTGCCGATGAGGGGCTGGTACTGGTTTGCAAACTGGAGCCGTGCTGCACTTGGCTCCAGACATTAAAGAAACAACCTCACATATGTGAACTATTTGTATGTAAATATTTTCAATAACTTGTTTAATTTGTTGGTCTGATGGATCATTTTGTGGTGTTACTTGACTATGTGAATATGCTTCCATGCGCATGAGCCACAACTGCAAAATATTTATAAACATGATTGCAAGTCAAAAATGGCACAAACAGAAAAATCACTGTAATAATGTTCTTAACATGATAGAAAAATAGTTTTGACTCTGGAAGGAGGAGTTTGGACTTTTGCTTTGATAAAATGTCCGGCCTGATTTGAAGGAGTTTAGGTTTTTAGAAGTTAAATCAACTGCACAGAAAATATGCAACTTTTTACAAGATGTTATGGGCAGCTCACTCATCAAGTATTCATCAGTATTAACGTTATGGAACTCCATCTCCACGTTACTTATCATTACAGTCATGTGGATATTATTGAGATAATAAGCTGGAGATAAACTCACATAAATGAGAGATTATTAGTGATTTAGTGACAAATGGATGCACGCGCCTCTGCTAAAGCCACCAGAATTGCCCCCGTCTGCGTTCGCTGAGCATGTTT
>NW_023339674.1:24238077-24252272 GCF_004916995.1 Morone saxatilis | reverse complement strand
TTGAACAAGAGGAAAATTGCATTTAAAAACTGCATTTTCCTCAGTACTGGCCTTGCGCCTACAGGAAAATAGAGGTTTTTTTTGGTCTGTCAACTGGGCATGCAACAGGGGAGACGGAGAGAGAGAGGGAGAGAGAGTTTGTTAAAGCCCAGAGTGGGTCCCTCACTTCCCCGTTTCAAATTCCTGCGGTTTTCAGTGCTCTGGAAGGCCTGGAGCTAATTTGGCTTTCAGGCTTTCCCCTCTAATTCTTTGCGACTAATTACAGTCATATTCCCGCAATTAAACTGATAAACTCTGCTGAGCTTGGCAAGGTTAACAAAGAAACCCCTGGCCCCTCCTCACTGGCTCAGGGAACCACCTCTTCGCCATCTTCTTCCTTTCTGTTATTTCTCGCTGTAGTAAACACACTAAAAATATAATCAACCTGGATTCTTCGACAGAGACTGTCTTCTAGGCCCCAGTATTTACTGCCTCTGGTGACAATGCCAGGAACATCACGAGGAGCGTCCAGAGGTCAGACAGATGTTGCGCATGAGGGGATTTAAATAGTTATGTCTGAAAAACCTAAAAACCCCAAAGGGATATGATTCTATTATCATTAAAGTATGATTGCAATTTGGGGACAGCTTCATAACATCGTCAGAAAGAAGTGGCCTTACGTATTCCTCGTGGATTCAAATGGACTTAATGTTTTAATTGGGCCTGCCAGCACTGTCTCTGCTCATGCATACAGATAGGATACCTAGGGAGAAAGAAAAACAAGCATGGAAATAAAATGAGGTAGGCTGTCTAGACCGAGTGCTTGGACTCATTTGGTTGTTCGGTAGGTTTTTCAGCACATGTGAATGTTTATTTCTCTGAAATGAAGCATATGGGCTGAGCTCCATTAAGTGCAAAAGGGGTGGTCCTTCCTCAATACGGCCCCTGTCAAACGCAAATCAGCACTTCTTTGCCCTCCATATTTTTAAGATGTCTCCCTCATTGACGGGTGGGCTCAGTACAGCAACCACCACTGTACTGTTGTCCTTTGGCAAAAATGTATGTGCTGAATGTTTTTTTACTAGCACGTTCCTTAAACGTTTGCGTGTGTGTGTTTTACCTGTTATGAGTGTGTGTGTGTGTGCCCATGTACTGGCCTTACTGTCTGTCAGGGTGTCAGTCTGTCTGTGTCAAGTATTTGTGTCCTGCCCCTTATCCCCTTGTGGCCATTTTGAAGCAGACCTACACATTTGTGATGACGCACTACAACACTGTATAAACACTGGAAACCAGACACCTTATTGTGTAGAGGAACATGTGTAAAAATACGCAGAGCATATTTGTAGAAGCTTTGAAATAACGGTTGGGATGGAGTGTAAAGGATGGGTTTCACCAATGTTTAGAGAGCAGGTTTAATTTTGGAAAGGCTGAGCTCTTTTTTCAGTCCACCTGCAGGTTCTTTATTTTATGATCTAACATATGTTAAAAAGAGTTCAGTTGACTCTTATGTGCATGTTGCTGCTGTTGTATTAATATTAATAATTGTTTTTTAGCTTAACACAGCAGCTTTTGTCCTCTAACACTGCCTTTTCCCCTCCTCAAGGTATCTGAGGGCTCAGAGGTCTACTTTCAGCCAGGAAACATCTCCCTCTTCTGCCAGATCGAGAAGGAGACCCTTCCCAGTGGCAACGAGCACCTCCTCAACTGGGCCCAGAAGAAGTACCGGGCAGTCACCTCTTTCTCTGAGCTCAGGATGACTGAAGACATCTACATCAAAGTCGGTGAAGGTGTGTACTAGATTCCCAAAATTCCCAACATAGCTCTAGGCCCCAAGGCACGCCTCCCTGTTCTCCGTTAGCTCCCATAACTTAACTAAGCTTCTGTGTTTGAGCCCTTGCTAGAGGTTTACATGCACTACTCTGGGAACAATATTTCCTTCCCTCAAACAGCGTCCACCCTTTTACACTATTTAATCGGCTACCTATGGTAATTTTGAGTTCTAGCTGCTTACAACCTTGAAACCCCTGAAAAATAAAAGGAAGTGCACAACAACAGTGTAGTTGTTGTGTTGAGTGTTTTGGCTGAATTACAAATTTAAGATCATTGCATGAAGAAAGCTACATAGTTATTAATTTACTACTTAATACTCTTTCTGTCTATCTCTCTAACAATCTCTTTAAAATGATAAGTTTATTAATCAATTGACAGAAAATGAATAGCCAACTATTTTGATAATTGATTAATGTTAAACAAATTTTTTAAGCACAATGTTAACAATTCCCTGGTTCCTGTTTCTCCAAAGTGAGAATTTGTTGCTTTTCTTATTTTATGGGATAGTAAACTAAATATCTATCTGAATTACATGACAAAATAATGGGCAGATAATCAGTAATGAAAAAAATTCCTAGTTGCACTACTGCTTTTTATACGTGTGGCATATTTTCCAGCATGGTATCTACATGTCTGGACACATCAGAAAAGACCAGAAGAAGAAAGAACCCAGGATAGTTATTTTAAAAAGGGGCACTGTGCAAATGTGGACAGACACAGATTGCCACTGATGGATGCAAAATCCTCAGAAATATAATTTGTCTCTTTTGCTTATTGGTGTTACTTCCATAGACTACAGTCAAATCAAACAAAAAAAGTACAAAAGCTGGTGCAGGGCATTCATAGGTTGACCAAATGTGAGGTGGAAAAAAGCAGAGGTAAGCAGGAGATAGACTATGCCTGTCACATTTTTCCAATAAGTAAGGTGAGGGGGGAGTGTGTCTGAAGTGAAGAAGCACTGTGGGATTCTCAGGGGAGGGTATGATTGATCTGTACACATGTGAGCTGTGGACTTTCGATTCTTCACTCTCTACTGGCCGCTTCGTACAGTGAACACACTGCACGTCCAACTTCACAATGCATCAGCTCTCAGACAGGACATCTTGTTTTTAATGAGCATCTTTCACTACATGGAAATAAAACAAACCTCGTGTCTGAAGAGGAATAATGGCTCCACTACTGCCGGTGATAAGTTCTCTCTCTGTGCTGTTAGTTTCTGCGGAGAGCAGAGTGGTTGCAAGCGTTTGGCTTGTGTCATTAGGGGGCTGTGGTTTGGCAGAAGCCCAGAGTGCCATGATGTTTACTCCGAGCTGTAGATTTCCACTCCTTCACATCATTAGTAGTGTTTCATGAAGATGGACAGATTCTCACTTTGCTTCCTAACCAGGCCCGTACCAGTGCCACAGGGGTTCCGGAGAGGAAGGTGCCAACCTTCAGTTTACACTTTGTCCAAGGCTCTGTTTGCCAAATAAGGAAGCAGCTGTCTTGTGTTTTCTCTGAGTGCTGAGAAGAGGCCTAACTCTTCATGTTCTGAAAGTGCTCTCTTAGTAGTTAATAAAATTTTGAACAGTCGCGAAAGTGGAGGAAAAAGCACTACAAGGTTTGATTAAATGTGTTTATGAATATTATTGTCCTGTTATTGTGGAGGGATTCTGGTGAACACTCTTGCTTAGTTTTCCCACGTGAAAACCAAGAGAGAAATGTCCCTGTTGATAAGAAGGTCATGCCAACCAGAGCACGCCCCAACCTCATCCAGCACAGTCCTACTTAGTGCTGAGACAATGGGAATACCAGCTGCAGGGATGTGTAGTGAAGTGAGCATGGAAGCTGCTCTTCAGCTGGAACTGCTGGGTCAAAGCAAACATCCACCCTGCTGAATTCTCCGTGAGCAGGACGTTAAGTTCCTCCCAGAAGCAGGGGGTGCTGTTCTGTAGCTGACCTTGTGCACTGACCTCCTCACCTCCATATTTCTCCTTTGGGGGATCAAAATAGCCTCCCAGAACCCCCTCCCGTAAAGTAACATAAACATCTCTTCCCCTTTCAGATCCAGTGTTTTCTGACACCTGCAAGATTGATACCAAGTTCCTGTCTCTGAACTACCTGGGCGGCTACGTGAAACCACAGACATCAAAGGGTTGTGTCCTGTCTGGGCCCGACAAAGACCGAGAAGTCCACATCATTGAGCTCCAAGCCCCAAACTCCAGCAGGTGAGCAGCCAGACCAGCCAAAGCCCAGAAAACATGTTGTCATAGTTTATTTTTGAGGTCAAGATGCTCACACTAATCTCTGTGGAGTTTGTTTTGGATGGAAACATGAACACGGGGGGGGGTTTCACTTAGTGGTGTTCTTTTGAGAGAGATATTTCAAAACTGGGTCTCAAAGTCCGGGTTGCCAGATAATCTCGTCACTCCCTCAGTGGAGTGATTATTCTGTACACCCAGAAGACCACAAATCTGGGAACGTGTTGGTAGCCATGCTGTATCTCACTCTTTTGCTATCTGGTCTGTAGTGCATATGTCTGCTTTTTTTCTGGGAATGCATCCAGCTTTTTAATTAGTTGGCCAGACACAGAGGGCACGATAACACTACGCCGACCTTAACTGTCCAGAATTCTTTTTCTCTCTCCCTTTCTGCAGTGCTTTCCAGGTGGATGTCGTAGTGGAACTACGGCCTCTGGAGGATGATGCCCCGCTGCATCGTGACGTCATCTTGCTGCTCAAGTGTGCCAAGTCTGTCAACTGGGTCATCAAGGCCCACAGTGTGATCGGCAAGCTGGACGTAGTGGTAAGCTAGCAGCATGACAACAGATAAAAGCTTTTCATCCAGGAACATGTTTCTTTTCCCCCTTTACAGACCACTGAGATTTGATATAGTTTTATCACACATCACAGTGGCTCACAAGTCATGTCACAGACAGAAATGTCATCACTTTGCACCAGCGACCAAAGAATTTGTCACACCAGAACGTGTGTTGAATTGGCGCCTGGTCCCCGCTTGCAGGATAGGGTGGGGATAACAGGTTAGGAGGAACTGTGAAATTTCATCGCGGCAGCTCCAGGGATTGTCATCACATTTTCAGAGAGGTGGGGACTGAGAGTGGTGGGGGCATCGCATATTTTCAGAGCCAAGGCTACTGCACATAGAGCCTGAGCTGCTTCCCATCAGTCATAATGTGAATTACGAGCAGCGCTTGCTTCAGGCACTTTGTTAAGCGGCGAGCTGTTAGGACCTCTTCACTACACGCAAAAGACAAACACTGGCTAATTACTGCAATATATCAGAGTACCATTTTCTTAGAAATATAGTTTTATACATATCAACGCTGAGTTTAAATGTACAGTTTTGATATTAAATCTTCATTAGTGTTACTCAAGTCTCAGGATCCTTAGGAAGTGTAAGAATATGACACCTAGAGTATGTACACTCTGGAAGAATAGTTTAACTGTAGATCATGTTGATGGAAAATTGGCTGTTGCCCAACCACTGTAATTGCTCCAGGGAACACAATATTCTGTGCAGTAGAACAGAAAGAAAGTCACCAATATTTTACATCTCCCAAAATATTTCATTCATTCAAGTGTGGAGACTATTTACTGTATGCTCGACCCTCAATGCCTCAATGTCCATTTGCTGTTGTCTTGTGTGGACCTCTGGGCTGTTCGCCCTGTACTGGTTTCAGTGGAGGTGTGCAGGGGGTTCTGTGTTTGCTCAGTGTGTAATGCTGATACTCCTATAGGGCTGCTGCAGCCATGACACTGCACTTTAGCCAGGCATAGTGTTTGTACAGCTGCCTGGTTACTGCTGTACAGTAAGTCAGTCAGGTTCTGTGAGTGTGATGCCAGGTCACAGAATGGATGGTAATACTCACTTATAACACAGCAGTTTAGGTTAGGAATGTGGATTGTTTTAGTATGGCTCTATGGATGACAATGCATCTATCGATCAGTCTGTCCAACACTTTGGTTCAGACTGAAATAAAGTCTACATTATTAACACGATCATATTTAAAGAATATTTACATGTTCTATAATGAGAAACCTTTTCAAAACATATTACATCAACTCAGTATTAGTGGTTTTACATAAACCTTAATGCATTAGTGTTCATTGTAGGTTTATATTTGGGGCATTCTGTATCTACTGTATTGTTAAACATTTAATACAAGGACAGCTTCACAAGATATCAAAAAATTTAGTTTTTAGTGATAAATACACTAAGTGTGTTTGTATTCACGGCATTCATGGTGCTTGTGCAACCAGTGTTTGGGAGAGCGTCAACTATGTATGTGATATGATAGCCTCGTAAAAATCAAGGCCTCACTCCTGTCAGAAAGCGGGTTGTCCTCAGCGTTGCTCAAGAGACTTGAATGTGTGGGAAATGGCTGTGAGAAAGAATCATTACTCCCTCACACAGGGAGGGTATGCAGCAGGGCAGGACACGTATTGTAGGAGCAAACGAACATGTCGGTTTCTGAGCGTTGATTGAACTGTGACACGCCCCATTACGTCAGACTCATGCACATGATTCACACTTGACACAGAATAGTACAGGACTGTACTTGAAGTTGAATATCTTTGGTAATACTTGAACAGTAAATCATGTCATTTGTTTCTGAAGATCTTAAGGGAGCTTAAATGGTTGGTCTTGTTGACAATGTGTTATTTTTGATGGAAAACACAAGACAAGGCTAATGACACTTCTGCTTTCTTTTCCACAGGCCTCTGATACTGTGAGTGTTAGTTCAAACACAGAGAGACTGATGCAAGTGTCAAAATCCCCCAAGCAGCACTTGCCATTGGGTCCGCAAGCCCTGATCAAGTGGGCAGGGGAGCATGGCTACGGTCCAGTCACGTCTTACACCAGCACTCCTGTGGCTAACCACTTCAATATCCGACTCAGAGAGCCAGGTAAACTGAAGAAACATCTTGTGAAAGTATACTGAAGCAGAGAGCGAAATAGTGTAGAAATAGTTGAGGTAAATTATAGATAAAATACTACGAGACATACATTTTAGCAGCTGCTCCAATTAATTTTTTTTCATGACTAATAGTGCACATTTCACAGTCATAGAGAAACTAGGGTGAAATTGTGAAATGGTTTATAGTTGTGCGTTGTAATATCGGCCTTGTGAGCTTCTAACCATGTGTGACTTCCAGATGTGGTGGATCCTCTGGAGAGCATGTTTCCTCCAGAGCTCTCCATCCTGCACGACACCAGCCCTCATCCAGGAGCTGCTTCACGACGCTCCGGTCTGCCCTTTCCCTTCCCTCCACCGGTGCCTCTGCCCCCCTCCCTTGATGATCAGCCTTGGGAAGACAGAGAGTTCGAGGAGCACCAGGGATCTCTGAGTGTCGGCCTCAGTGTGCAGTGTGAGGATACGAGGATGGTGGTCAGCATCGACAAAGAAAGCCTGCAAGTGAGTGGACAGCATTATTTTATCCATCGTGGATCCTGACTTGAAACATACAGGGATAGCAACTATACCACAACTATAACACACATGTCCAAATATACACATGAAATGAAGAAATCCTAAACCAGAGACACAGTTTATTAACAGCATGTAACATAAGGTGTTAAGCATAGAATGTATTATTTATTAAATATTTGTTTTACTTAAAAATATTAATGTATTAATTTAATATTAATATGAACCTAAGAAGAGCAAGCAGTTACTAAAGCACTTAGCAGTAAATCATAGGTATTTTATTTAAAATAATTAATAATCAAAAATAAATAAATACATTTTCAGACAGCTATTTGATTACACAACAAATTGAGACAGCACAGACGCACATAGTTTAGGAATCTTCCCTTCTAATGTTAAACAGACAAAACAGTTTTTTCTTATATTCAATAATACTTTACCCCCAAGTGTTTTGTTTCCCAACCAGACTAAACCAGTGTCATCGATTATTTGAAATGTGATTTAAGTCGCACATCTGAAAATTGTTTCACAGTCTGATTAGATTTGCTTTTGGGTGCTTTCTTTGTTTTTACATGTCTGCTCTTGCGACACAGACTTGATGTGACAAACTGTGACAAGAAGAACGGAAAACAACAAACATGAAGGACACCCAAAGACAATACCAGTGTCTGGATCAATTAGGGGGCTGAATGAATGTCTTCTGCACTGCGATTAGAAAATACCAATATTAACCTCCATGTTGCTAGGTTGTTGCTATTTGAAAAGCATTGAAAACTGTGCACACATTTGTATTACGTAGTCAGTGTAGTAATGATAGCAAGCCAGATAACCTGCTTTAAGTAAGTTCTGCAAAAGTAAAATGAAAAAAATACTGGCAAGTTTACTGAGAAATGTTGTCATTATTCTATTACTCTTCATTTAAACGCCAGCGTGCCTGTACACAGGCTGACATTGAAGCAAATAGGACGGTTTCCAACATTTGGCGTCTGATCGTGGGGACAGCGCAGTTAGCCCACATCACAGAATGGAAACTGGCATAGACTGTAATTAGGAGAAGCTGGAGCTGGAGCTAGACCACCTTGTGGGATTTGTTTATTCCTGGGAACTCGAGGTCTTACACAACCGCTTTGACTTTTCAGTCTTTTTTTTTTTTTTTCAATTCTGAAAATGAGTTAATAAAGAAAAAGTTTTTTTGATCTTTATCCAAGGTTGCCATTTTTTGATGTTTCCTCAGGCAAATGGGTTTACTCATGCCAACCTCACGCTCCAAGACCCAGCTTGCAAAGCAACAGTCAATGCCACCCACTACACACTGGAAACTTCTCTGACTGGCTGTCAGACCAGCGTCTATCCCCTGCAGGGTAGCCCAGTGGCCCTCCACATCAACTCTGTAAGTACAGTACCTATTATTACATTTTAATTCAAACAAGTCACGCCAATGAAACTGCTTAACCTGAAGCATGAAAAGTGACCTTGTTTATTTTGACTTATTTGGTTAAAGTTGTGATTACAAAAAACTAGAACTTCAAGTTTTATTTATTTTTCTGCAGTGATAGCACTGCCTAGTGTTCTTCAAAAGGGGGGACATTTTTGGTTTCAACTGATGATGCCTTAGTACTTAGATCTGATCAGATTTTTTTTGTCTGTCTGTTCACATTATTTTTGAAAATATGGCCCATATCAGCTTTTAATGTGAACAGGTCACAGTCCTGAACTGACCCTGTATTATCTAAATCAGCAGATACTCAATATTAAACAACTCGAATTCATGATGGTGTTAGCCATTGCTTAGTAATTTTAACACTCCATATATTACTCCATGACTCTACAAGTTACTCCGCTATATGTAAGTTACTATGTTATTCCATGTCGGGATTGAATCACTGGGTAATGTATGGAGTGCTGAGGTTACAGGACTACCTGTTGCCTTGAGTCTGGTTGTTAGCCACAACTGAACCAACGGTAGAGGGCCACTAGTGTTGGTAACCCCCTCCTTTCTATGGTGTGGGATAAGCACTACACAGAGTGTTTGGGAGCTTCTGGTGACTCAGCAGGTGTTGGAATAGCTTCCATTATCAGAGTGGAATACAAATGCCTTAAAGCACTGACAGTGCATAACCAACGCCTTGTTGAAAAAGAAGTTGACAGAATGGTTCCTAGCAATGCCAGCTATCAAATGTTAGTCAGTAGCTGATGGGAAATGTCCAGTCAGAGGCTTGAAGCTTAAGCACTTTTTCCACAAATTGTTCTATTCTCTTTTTTGAGACAAATAGAAAATGGAAAAATATGCACAATGGCTGCACTACCATTAAAGTGTAAATAATCTATAAAGTACATTTTCATGTAATGGTAAACACTTGAGTGTTTTTATCGGACTCAGCATTCACATCTGACATGCCAAGTTATCTTCATTATTATGGAATGCATTTATTCAGCGTGTTTGTTCTAACAAGCAAGGATGAATCACTTCCTCCCCAACCTTTTGAAATCTTTTGTGGAGGAAAATTTGGAACAACACTTTTTCTGTCCAAAGCAGATTGAAAACCCGGGCACACGTCCAAGGTCGTCTTTTGTGTTAGCACTTGGATGCAGGGATGACCTCTGACCTCTAGTCAAAGGAGATACAATTTCATTGTCTCGGTCTTTCACACATCAAAGATAATCTGTTTTGGCTGTTGTTTCTTCTCTCCTGTGACAGACTGATTTAATTCAGCTGTGGCACCATTGGCAGGTCAACGAGCATTTGGTGCAGACTTAAGAAAAACACTGTTACTGTCATTGAGATTGTCCTCTCACCTCATTAAATCAAAATTTTCTCAAAGCAGCATGTACTCGTCTCAGACCCCTGACATTCCTCTACTCTACTGAGAAATTAAAAGCATGTTTTATGTTTTTTTGTCCAGGGTGAGTCCCACTGATGAAGCCACAGGACATTCCCACATTTTAAATCCAACTCATTGGTTGCAGAATGTTTTTTTACCGACCCCTCTCGAAGAGTCAAATCTTGCTTTTGGCTTACTGAACACACTGAATTGAGCAACACTGCTCAACTGGATCTGTTTAAAAAAAAAAGTCTGGAAAGGAGTTTTGTGAAAGTTTTACTTCCACATACTAACTAATGTGGCTTAGATTTTGTGAATAACAGACTTCTCTGTGGATTGCAGGTTTTGATAAGTCATGCTGAGACTAAGGATGGGAGTGGTGGGCCGACGGATTATGAGGATCTGGAATCTGGAGACCTGGTGTTACCGAGGGAGCCAGTGGATTTAGAGAGGACATTTACGGAGCCCACAGAGCACCAGTCCGTCATAGTGGTGAGTCAGTGGAATAATTGTGGATTTGTCTCCGTGAGAGCTCTATTGCAGGGTGAAAGTTGACAAGTCAAGACCACCGATCATCTACATCTCTATGTAAATCATGCCGAGTTGGAAGCAACTCCATTTCCCATAGTCCCTTGGTGCTAGTAAAGACTCATCTGGCTCCTGCAATCTCTGTCTTTCCATGATGTTTTTTGAACTTGACCTGACATTTTCCATTTTGAAGTGTCTCTATCTTCTTCCATCTTCTGACTTATTTTCCTTTGTCTCATCAATTCCTCATCTCCCTCTTATTGTTCTTGTTTATACAGTATCTCTAATGTTCCTGCCCTGTTTTTCTATTTTCTACTTAATGTGGTCAAACACAGACACACAGTCATGTAGGGCGAGTGTGCTTAGCAGTGGAATCTCATGTCAGATCCCTGCTGATATTTGTGTTGGCCTTTTGTCTTATTCTCCTCCTAGTTCAATTGCACATACCGAAAGAACCAGGAAACCTCAGAAACACTTCCCAGGATTGTACCGGGACCAGGGAGGCAACCGGTCAGCAACATGACGTTCAACATGGAGTTGTACAACACAATGCCATTTATTAACCCCTCACGCCAGGCCTTCTACACCGTTTCACAGAATCAGCAAGTCTTTGTGGAGGTATGCTTTGCATTTCCAACACATTACCTCTTATTTCTTATGCAGCTTGTGTTTTTGTCCCTCAATTAAAACTTTAGTAAGAAAACTTTGCTTTGTGTACTCTCTGTCTGGGACTTGAGCTCTTCCTGCTTTGATCTCTTAGTGTGGCATCCACAAGTTCAATTTGTATTTTGTCTGCTGTAGTTGGGGCTAAAAAGCTAACACTCACATTCACCCCTCATACTCGTTGTATTACCTCTCTACGTGTCACAGTATCCTGTCTGTCTGGCTCAAAGTCCTGTCTGTCTGACTGTTTTTGCAACAGTAATTATGGAGGTCATGTAAGAGATGGCAAGAACTCATACTTTGAGGTCCTTTGAAGAGATGATTTATGATGATATCAGCGGGAGATGCTCCACTGACAGTGTGGACGCGGAGCCAGCTGGTTACAAAGAGCTTTCTGTGTATGTGTATGCAAGACCTTTTCAATGAGGATACCATCACTGACAATCCAACAGAAGGAAAGAAGAAGAATAATAACTCAAGGGGCTGTCTTACGGATGGAAAGATATTACGAATGTCCGACTCCTTACTGAAATTACTGAAATACTTATTGAAGAAATTTGTTGCAGTTGGCTAATCTGTTGTTGGCAAATAGTGGGAATAGGAGTGAACTAGAACCAATACAATGAGCTAAAGGATGCTTGAAAGCAGAATAAAACTGATAAAAACTGTGCTGGTCACTCTGAGCAACCTACTTCCATTTAATAAAGTACAGTTTGACATTTTGTGAAATGCATAAATTTACTTTCCTAATGAGAGCTAGATGAGAAGATTGATACCACTCTCATGCTCTAAAACTACACCCAGAAGATGGTTAGCTTGGATTAGCATAAATACTAAAAGCAGGCAGCACCTCTAGAGCTTTAGAACATGTCATATCTCACTTGTTTTATCCATGCAAAAACTTAAAGCTGCAGTAGGTCATTTTTATACAAATATTTCTTAGTCATATTTGCTGAAACCTTCACTATATCCTGACAGATTGTGAAACAATCAGGTTCCTCTGGCTCGTTCTAGTGCTCCTAATGGCATTTGCAAGAATCCACCGGGCCTGAACGAAAAAAAACAATCAGCCAAGTCAAGAAAGATAGTTGATTTATAGGGTATTGCACGATTATTATTATTGTTATCATTAGTTACAATAAATCTTAAAAGAATTAAAACCAATGGGGATTTTTGTCAGACGCTTTATTAGAATTTCACAAAGTATGTCCTATATTTGAAAAGAGTTCAGTATTTTTTTAATAACACTAATACAGTAGAATTCAATACCGTAGATAAGCATAAATTATATCATAACTGTCAACTTCAGTATACTATGGTATCGATATTCTGCTGCAACCCTAAACTCTTTGCAAGAGAGTGAATAAGTGTACTTCCCAAAATGTCAGTTTACTCTTTTAAGGAGTTTTCCACACTAATCATGACTATCTTGAGTGTAAAGGCCTGTTTGAGGCTTCTCATGACAAATGATCCCTGTATTTGAAGAATAAATGTTTTATTCTTCTCCCTCATGTGCTCCAGGTTACATCAACCACATCAGATCCGGAGCTGGGTTTCACCATCGTATCGTGCTTCATTTCTCCTAACTCCAACCCCGCCGTGCCCTCAGAGTACACTCTCATTGAGACAGTTTGCCCGAAGGATGACTCCGTCAAGTACTATCCTAAGAGGGACTTCCCTGTTCCTCACATACAGACGGAGAAGAAAGGTTTCAGCTTCATCTTCAATTCAGACTTCAACATGTCCCTACTTTTCCTGCACTGTGAGATGTCTCTCTGCTCCAAGAGATTCCATAGCAACCAAAGACTACCACCGGTATGAAGCATAATCTTCTCCAAATTCTTTTACCCTTTTGCATGTTTAATGAATGTACTGTACAAGCCATCAAAGCTGTTTTAGTCTCTCCATACATATGTATTGTTTGTTTGACAAGATTTTAAGTCAGTGTGGTAGTGCACCATCTTTACTCTGGCTGACCTGAGCCATTCAGAATCAGGTCTGCACCCGAAGCTAAGCAGGAAACATGAATCGTTGTAAAGTTTGCCAAGTATCCAGCTGCAGAACAAAATAAGCATCCAACTTAGCCATCATTTTCATTTTTCTCTTACTGTGTTATCTGTCCAACTCATACAACTCTTGCAAGAAGTTTCCTTTACTTTTTCTACTTTTTCACATGAAAAAGGTAGTGATAAAGTATAAGCTGACTTGTGACAGTGAAGCTAATTGTTATAGCTTAATTACCATCAGGGTCAGGTTAAGGCTCATGAATTTGTCATTTGTTTGATTTCCAAGTTTATACTTTGGGTCAGATATGACTGATGGCATTTACTTGAGGTTAAGTAATGTTAAATGTGTTTGCTTTTGAATTTATATTTATAACTACTTTCTACAGAGTGACATGTTTCTTTTTGTAGGATTTCTTCACTGTAAATGTTGTATTTTTAACTTTTTTATTCTCTTTATTTCTGAAATTGTATCCACACAGTGCTTACAACCCAGTCAGACCTGTGATTCACTTACCGTGGACAACATCCTGGTGATGATGATGAACTCCAAGATGTCAACCAAGCCGCTGGTTGTGGTGGATGGATCTGGTCAACCAGACGAAACAAGTTAGTTCAGAGGAAAAAAATCACATTTTACACCTACTTAGCCCTTGTGCCGTGAGCTCAACCTAAATAAGACGCACGTGGCTCTTAAAAGCTCCTGTCACTCTAAACCAATGTTTCCGTTTTAGCAACACTACACATTATAAATGAAGCTCTGATATCCATTGTTTTGAGTATTAAGTGTGATAAGGAGTAAAGATAGAAGCCGGTCTGAGGGCGAGGAGAAAGAGAAAGCTCGGTCCGGTACTTGGAGATTAGACCAAACCACAAAACACTGCTCATCACTTCCCCACATCTGGTCATCATTAACTGCGATGTGTGTGTGTGTGCACGAAT
>NW_023339674.1:24228077-24238063 GCF_004916995.1 Morone saxatilis | reverse complement strand
TTCACTTAGGACCTTCACTGTGGCCTCCCCTTTCCACTAGAGAAGGGAGGAGTGTGTGTGTGTGAGGGGAGTGGTGATCCTCTTGTTGGCTTTGGGAGTCCAGCCAGAGAGCCTAAAGGCCCCTCGATCATCACTTGTTTAGTCACTCATTCATTTGCTTGCTGTGTTGCGGAGTCTCAGGGGCTGTGAGTGTGATCAGAGGGAGGGAGCAGTCTACAGATTGAGGGGGAGGCCTGAGGTAACCACCCGCACATTTGACTAATTATGACCTAAACTGGGATGGGGTGATATCATGAGTACCCAATCTCTGGTGGACTGCCAGAGCTTTTCAAATCAACATCCCCTCTGAGCAATGACATCAACAAGAAAGCTGTGGTCAGTTTAAGTCAACTATATTGACTCATGAGTTTACACACCATTTCAATCAGTGTAAGCTAGAGCCCGACTGATATATCAGCATGGCCGATATTGGCTAATTCAAGCTTTTTGTGGATAAATTGGTATATATGCGTGCTGATAAGTAACATGAATTAGTGGAGCAACGACAATGGTATGTTTGCGGTAAAACAGTCACATACAATAGTTTGTCCACCAGAAAGCACTGATAGCACGGGCTTAAGAGTTTCCTTAAAGTTTAAAAAAGCTTTCTGACTTTAACTTTAGGCAGTTGTGATTAGTATTTTTTCACAATTTTCTGACTTTTTATAGACCAAAAGATTAATCAGGTTATCATGAAAAATAGTAGGTAGTTGCAGACATACACTCAGTACAGACTCTCAAGTATCAATATAAATATCAGTCTCAAAAATGCCGTATCAGTCGAGTGGGAGTAGTCAGATTTGTACAGAAAATTGCTGAACAGAAGTGGGGGGATGTATTACTGTACATTTTAATTGGACATTCGGTTTCAGTTCTGGGCAGAGATGTAGATGCAGTCACTTCTTAGCACAGAAGTCCCAGTGTTGTTGTTAAAGAGGCTGCTGAGGATACTGGTGAACAGAGACTCTGAATTTTGCAGTAACGAGTGAGTGAGTAAACAAAGCTAGTCCAGAGCAGGCAGCACCGAGCACTGCCCACACCACTGTGCCAGTGCAGCGGGTTTATTTTCCATGGAACAGATTAAGTAAACACAGATATGCAATAAACACAGAGAAAAAAAACTCAATTTCAAAGGCCGTGCTTCATAACACAAAGGCATCGCTTATGCTAGGATGGAAAACAAAACAAGCAGCCTTTTCAAGGGCCACAGTTGTGCACTGGACAGCATCCCAAAGAGCTGAACTTGATCTACAAATCAAAGAGGTGCCACTTGTGGCCAACTTGGTGCATGGAAAAACATAACAGCCTCAAACCCCAGCCATCAAAAGTAGATTTACTGCTTCACAACATCAATAAATTTGATCCCTTTTTTATGGATCTGGTAATGTTCAGGAAAAGTTGGAAAATATCATTTACTTAAAAGGCTGTAAATTACATCATTACACCACTAGAAGTAGTATTACTTGAGGTTAGTTGAGATAAGACTTTATTTACATTATAATCGTATTTCAATTCCAATTATTGTATTAAATAATATTGGACAGGTGGAAACTACAGTGTGTGAAATATACTGTGAGTGAATGTGTTGACCCTTCAGATTGCTCATCTTTCTAAGGAGCTGATAAATATCTGCGATGATGCATCACCTTAAAACCTGCTGAACGAAGGTGTTTTTTCGTCCTTCACATGAGCTGCGGTATTCACTGGGCGGGATTTCAAGTAGCTTACTTTATCATTAAAATGATCATAAAACTCATCATTTAAAAACTCAAAAGAAAATGATGTTTCTACTTGAGTTTGGATTAATGCTTCAGCAGATTAAGGCCATTAAAACAGTATTAGTCTTCCACACTTCAGATTTTTTTCATGAAGTATATACTGAAGAGAAAAATGTGTGAGCAGATCCCTTATAAGACCTCTGTGTAACTATATAAAACCACTGTAGCTCATGAGTTGTATGTGGTGCTAATGGGCGTATGGAGCCAAGTTATTCAGTTCATCTGTAGTCAGCTTTATTCATACAAACAAGCACCGTCAAGAGTCTTGCAGAGGCGAACGTGATTTTAGCTCTCTGTAAGGAGAGGTCAAAGTTGAACAAAAACAAGTCATTACAACAGGCGTGCTCTCTCATTCCAAAGCAGGCAAACTTACATAAACAAATGACGTTCATAGAGATATTACAACTGTTCCAACTTTGCAAACATAAGTCATGGGTTTAACTTCTAGGGTGCTGTCTGGTTCTACTAAAATAGTGAGCAAAAGTCAAGACCTGACAGATGTCCAGCAGAGCACTGTTCCCCACAGATATTGAGGCTTTGTTTGAAAAGGTACATTGAGTTTTCAGTTTGATGATCATGGGAGACCAGAGCCATGTACATTTCTCCACATGAAGCGTAACATAATCTATGAGCCAAAATTACAAGGAAACGTTGCACACCACTGTCTCTCTCTGGCCTCAGTTGAGTGCGCTCTTCCTCTCTCCTCTGCTAACGGGGCTGAAAGCGTTAGTGGCCACTCTCTGCATTCTTTGCATAACAAGTTACACAGGACAGATAACAAAGGAGCGGTGGGATAGGGGTGAAGGGTGGCAGAGAGGACGTCCTCTGGCCATCGTCCCCTCCGAAATTAAAGTCCTCTCTGATGACCTGTCATCATCCATTATGCGAGATGATAACTCAAAGGTGTTCTTTCCAAGAATAGCACCCATTGTGCCGAAGTCTTGGACATGTACCAGGCTCGCCTCTTGAGTTCGGCCGTATACAAGCGCCTTTGTATTGTTTGTAAAGACATCATTACAGCTAAGTTCACTTTTGAAAGCCTTCCAGAAGGCTTTGAAATAAATGAGTAAGCAGAGTCAGTAGGTTCATCCTTTAGGACACTGTCAGCTTACAGAATAGCTGCTCTTTCAGCGTTTCTGTATCACATTCCACAGAGAGTTGCTTATCAACACAGGGCAATATCAGAAATCTGCTGATCTTCTGGCCTGTGGCTGACAGCCTGACTTGGAATATGTATTTTGTTATTTTTCATTATTTTATTATATAAGTTCATAATGTATAGTGTGCATCAGCATACGTTAAAAGTACTTCTTTTTTTGCAGCAACCCGAAGCCCACCGGATCCTCCTAATGAAGAAAGTAAGTTGTTATTCTATATTATTCTCACTATGTACATGTACATGTGTCTATGAATGTGAATTTGAATGGAGCCCCAAAGTGTATCAGTATTGAATAAAATACGTAATCATGGGACTAGATTATGTAAACACATAGATTAACCAATAAATTGTGAAGTAGTTTAAGTTAAAACTCAGCTCATTATTATGAATGTTATTTAATTGTTTCTATTTTATGTTTGTGGTTTTCATTGAACTTTTCTATTTAATTATAGATTTTATTAATTTTATAATGGCTTTAATTTCATAATGTTAATTTTCATGATAGTTGAGTTTTTAGAGTCTCAAATGCCCCAACCATCCGTTATATTTAACATTATTATATTTGACAAAAAAATGTTTAATTGATGTTATTGTTTATTTTAAGACCCTGCAAGGAACTTACATTTGGACAATATAGTGTTTCTACCGCCTTGTCTAATTTAAAAGGGAATCCGACCTAATGACAGGTGTAAAGAATGGCTATATACAAATAGCCATTCTTCTCTCTGATGGTCTTGTTTGTTTATGTAGGTCATATAGAGGCATCAGTTTTAAATTGAGACTGTTTCATAACCAGTTAAAACACCTTTGATAACCTTTAATTTATGCATTTAATATTGAACACTTTGGACCTCCATAGACTTTGTGTTTAAGAGCTTTTAAGTATTTCCTAGTTGTCATGTCAACATGTATGAACTGCTTTGTTTCGCAGGCACACTGTACGTGCTGGACACTCCGACAGTGGTGGGCATCGCGTTTGCAGCCTTTGTGATTGGGGCTCTGTTGACCGGAGCCCTGTGGTTTATCTACTCCCACACAGGTAGGTCCTTCACCTGCTGCTCCACAGCCTCGGATCACCTCTCTACATTAATGAAAAGATAAGATGTAAAGGAATGTCTGAGTGTGTCTGTGCCAGAAATGTGCCCCTGGGATTACTAGACATCCTGCTGCTGACAGAGGCCAGTTTACAATAACATATTGACTCCTCTACTGTAAATATATCCTGTTGGTCAGCAGCAAGAGCTCTTCTCTTTCCTGCCTTTGAATGTTTTTGGGGGCTGCTGGGTGGTCAGCGAATATTCTCAGTACAATGGCTGGAGACGAGCTGGAAATTCCCCTTGTTGGGTTTAGCGGCACTCACAGGAAAAGACACACAATCTGTCCATTAGATGCCAAGACCTTCCCCATCGTCCCCAGCCTGCAGACCCCAGCTGACCCCTAAGAGGAAGTGTGCTCCCAGCAGCCCTTTTGAGTTCACCGTTGCATAAAGCTGCCCTGTTCTCGTTGGCCTGACTGCTTGACCGGTGATCCGCCATGCCAGTGACCTGTTACCCCATGGCTGATGTGTTCTCCATGGATGTCTTTCAGGATGTTTGAGTTTAGAAGCCAGGGCTTTCAGAAAATACAACAATGTGAGTGTTTCAGTTTACACTAAGTTTACAGTTAGGAAGAAGCTCACTGTTGGACAGTGTTAAATGGCTGGGTCAGTAAATCATCCTCCCTGATAGTTGTGAATGTAGCACAGATACGGACACTAGTCAGAACTGTTACAAACTGTTTAAAGTTCCAGTCATGCTAAATCACATCTGTGTAAGTGTTTACTGAACGGGATTTCATGTAGCAGAAAATATCAGCTGTCAGAGTTTAGTGCTCTTATCTTTATCACAATATTGGTATTGGCTCCTCTTTAGAAAGCCACTTCATTTAAGCTTTATGGGTTTCCTAGAATGACAAAGGAACACATGCCTTGTAACTGGCTGGTTTTCCAAAGATATTAGAGGTCAATAGTGAACATGCAGAGAGAAACAGGTGTAATGATAGTTGTTATGGAAACACTTTCACAACTTACAGATACATTAAGGACCATGTTCCTGTTGATGTTATTAAAATAGACCTTAGTTGGGTGTGTCAAGCTCTCTCGGCTGAAATGACCTTACATGGCAATATTGGCAGTTCCATGTAAACCCCAAGAATGTAGATCCCCAAAAACAACCACCAAAAATATCAGCTGAGAGTGTATTTTAAACTAGTGTACAGAGTGAAGACACATGAAAACAGTCTATTCCCTCAGGTTTGAGGACAATATCCCTGGCCTTTAGAGAACAAACCCTTTTTTAAGTTATATATACTCATAGGCGTTATATTTGGGGTTTTGCATTCATTACAGTTTGATTCCTTATAAGGCAATTAGAAGTATAAATGCTTTAAATGGCACCCCACACTATATTATTTGACATTTTACTCATTATCTTGGCACATACAATGTGTCTGCATTCTGCCAGGGCTGTAGTCACGTCTGCCAAGAGTTCTGCTCTCCACCTCTGCTCAATTTGTGAACTAACATACGAATGAAAAATTCAAACCAATTGTGAAAACAGGCTGACATGAGTAGAATTTTTTACACATTATCTGCTCTGAAGAAAACATGTGCTACAAGCTTAAAAATAATGGTGATCACACACTGCACACTATCTTGACAGCAGAAACTACACACCCGCTTCCTTTTTTAGCCACACTAGCAGCAAGGCTTGTGGATTGTGTTGGTTGGTTGGTCTTCAACTTTGAAATATCTCACCAATTATTGGATGGATTGCCATGTCATTTGAGTTTTTGAGTTAGGATGAATGGTAGTAACGTTGGTTAATTTTACTTTTAAACTTGCGCCATCGTTAAAACTATAATTTGCCCAAAACTTGACCAGATACTTGCAAAACTGATGACATTCCCATCATCCCCAGGTGTACTTTGTGTTTTGTGTTTTAGAAAATGAATTAGATTTAGAAAATGTTAGCATGCTAAAAGGCTACACTAAGATGGAGATCATAGTAAACATTACATGTGCTAAACATCAGCATGTTAGCATTTTAGCACACTAACATTAGCATTTAGCTCAAAGCACCCCTATGCCTAAGTATAGCCTCACAGAGTTGCTAGCATGACTTGTTCTTTCAAATATGCTTCTGTAATCTCTCTTTCTGTCTCACCTGCCATCCATCCGTCCATTCCAATATGGATCAGAGAAAGTCAGACCTAATAGAGAGTCCAGACTGCTATTGTATTCCTTAAGGCTTTGACAAAAGGGATTGAATAATGGATTACTTTTTTTATTAAATGGACAATATTATGCTACTTATACACAATGCACATAGAGTGAACTGTGTCTACCTTCTAGGTCTTTCTAGGGTTAGTCATTGTCATTGATTTAAGACACATATGCAATTTTTCACTTGTCAAATTAGTCAGTTTCAAAAATGTGAAACAAATGTCTTTTTTTTTGTATGTACTTGGACACTGTTGAAGTGATGACTGTGCCAAGAGCAGGGTTGGGTCAGATTACTTTTACATGTAGTCAGTTATTAAATACAAATTAGATGGCAATGTTTGTGTTTAGTAACATAATCCATTAGGTTACAAAACAATGTTTTTAAAATGAATACTTTTGGAATACTTCAAAATCAATTTAAAAGACAAAAGAATTTGTGTTGCACATTTCCGAAGTTGAAGTGAACATATTGGCAGGAATGGAAGTCTGTTTTGGAGGGACTGAACTTTCCATCTTGACTCAACACCATTCTTTTTTCTCCAAGTTATTAGGTCATTGGTTATCATAAAATAAAGTTTCATAATTGTAAAAATGACATATTTAAAAGTCCTAATCAAAAATGTAATCAAGTAATCCTTGACAACGTAACTAAAATGTAATTACTGGGCTTATTATAGTTACTTATTTTTTGTTATCTGATTACAACCCAACCCTGGCCAAGAGATACTAATTTTGTGCTTCTGCTTTTGTGATTCCTCGTCCAGAGGATAAAGCAAATTGTCAGACATCTGTTTTCAGAGTTTTCATACACAGTATGTTTCTGTAACATTAAAGCAGGCTTTATCTCTCCTATCTAGAAAGATAATATTGGACTTGGGAATTTATATTTCCTCAGACAGATGAGGTGAATCCAAGTCCCTTTTGTTTTGTAGAACTCTCTGTCCTGTGAGGGAAAGACCCCTGGCAGTTCTGCTCTGGTAAACATTAACAGGGGCCCCGAAGAGGGAGCGGGATGCAATATCGCCTGTGGACACAATGTGCCTGCCATATATGCAAGCACTCATACAGACAACGTTTAGGACGAATCAAGCTGTCAACAGAAAAATGTTTGTCTAAGAGAGACAATTTTATTGTGTACTCTCCATTTTTCTGGGAGGAATCAAGCTAGGATGCAACCAAGGAACAGACTGCAGTAATAATTGCACCAAATACTCAAATTAAACACAGACTTGGCTTCATTTCAAAAGCTGTTCATTGTCTGTCAGAGACATTTTCTGTAAACTAATGTAAAAACTTTGATTTGGCCCTTCATTGTAAGCGTTGGATCCCGAGAGTCTACAAAATGAAATGCTTATTTAGGCATAGAACAATAAACCAGTCAGTGGTTTGAGCTCCAGTCAGAAGGCAGTCTTGTGTTTGTTCTGTTTTATCTACTAAGGACAGGCTAATTGAATCCAGATAACTAAAGAAATGAACTCCATGAACAGGAATCATCTTCTGCTCTTTTTTGTTTAAAATATCATCTGTCAGATAGGATGTGAGTGGTTGTTTCTGGGACCTCTGAGGTGAATTTCTTTGGGGGGGGGTCCTAGCAGATGCATGTTGTGAATCTGTGGCAGATTATGCTTGAAGATGGTAAAAGTTAGGGCAGATCAAGTCCAGAGTTCTGCTTGCTTTACTGTGCACATTTGCCAAGTGCTTTGTACTGAAAACTAGATTGTTTTTAATTGTGCTTGTGTAAGAATGTGTTAATCTACACACAGATGTGCACAAAACATCGGGATAAAGAATTATATTTTAACTAAAGTATAAGGGTTTATGTCAAGTAGTGACAGTCATACTAAACAGTAGGGGATTAGAGTACATTTTTCTTTTAAATTCTAAGACTGCAGAGGAACAATGGAGGTTGCAGCGTCTTAGTGGGGTGCAATTTATAGCTTTAACCAAATCCATTTGTCATGTTCCTGCCTACCTCCGCCTTTCTGCCATTTACATCAAATTTTTCTTTCTCCCTCTGGTCCAATCCCCTCCTCTCTTGCTGTCCACTCCCTCTACTGCTCTGTGTCTAGGTGAGACAGCTGGCACACAGCAGGTCCAGAAGTCCCAGCCCGCCTCCGAGAACAGCAGTGCGGCCCACAGTATCGGCAGCACGCAGAGCACGCCCTGCTCCAGCAGCAGCACGGCGTAGCCCAGGACGTGACCCAGCGGGGACGTCGTGGCACAGGAAGAGCCCAGTGGTTCACAGGGACCGGTTTGTTGATCTCCTTCCATGAAAGGAATTTTTCTTTTGGGGGATGCAATAGGAAGGAAAAACATATGATATAAAAAAGAAAGAAGACGACACACAATAACACCGTTGGTCCTTGTGCAAATTCCTTTTGTGCCACTTAAAGTGTGTGCAGACAAATATACTGTCCTGGTGTTATTGGTCTGTAATAGTAGTGAGCCCCAGCTTGGCAGCCTCACCTCATATCTAGTACAACAAAACTACAAGAAACAAGTTTATACCAGGCATTTATTTTGAATCCAAATGCTGCTTTTTTCTGACCACAACACAGCCTTTTGTTTCTGACCTTAAATGGCGTGATCCAACTGCAAGGAAAGCAATCAGGCAGCAGTGATGTCAGTATTAGTAAGTGAGATGTTGATGGCTGGACTATAACACGTTACTTTATGACATGCAGCCCTGCAGATGGCAAAGGGAGCGAAGCAACCACTATTATTAACATGCGGACAAAAGTGCAGTATGAGCAAAAGTCGTCATCTTGACACAGAGAGATAATGGCTTTTAAAAGACAGTGTAGGTATTGAATGTATACAGAAGATTAAACGCCAAAAAATGTGAAAGTTAAATGTGAAAGACATGCTGATAAAAAGCCACATTTTATAATGTACTTATCTACTCCTCCCCTCATAATGGATTTACACACAGGTTGATAAAACATGTTTTACCAGTGCCTTCTATACAGTAGTTACAGAAATGCATTTCTGTAGATGAGGGTCTGAGTCTCAATTTCACTGATGTTATGTAATTTCACAGGGGCATTATGGGATCCCTTTTACTATGTTGTTAATGGAATAGTTCAGTTTATTTGAGATAAGATAGATAGCTCTCTCATGTCTCTGCATTCAGTACGGAGCTTGATACAGGAGGTTAATAGCCTAGCTTAGCATGAAGTCTGGAAGATGAGAGAAAGTGTTTATTTTGACATTTAACAAAACCACAAATTGTCACGTTACATTTCTGTCTGTGTGCAGGTTAAAAAAAACAAGATACAATGTGTTAATTTGTTAGCAATAGGTGTGTTAGTGGATGTATTTTTGAGCTTTGGACAAAGCCAGGTTGGGCGTGATTAGCCTAGCTTAGCGGCAAAATTGAAAAGCAATGGTAAAAAGCTAGCCTAGCTCTGTCTAAAGCTAAACAAAATACACCTGCCTCACCAGCTGTGGCCAGACTAGCTTTTCCCCCTGCTACTAGTTTTCATGCTAAGCTTGGATAATCACCTCCTGGCTCCAGCTCCAGACTCAACATACAGACATCAACATTTTCCAAAATGCCAACCTTTTCTTTGAGGCCTGTATATTTTTGTGAATATTGTAAATACTCAAAAATGTTAAGAGGCAGAGTGTGCAACTTCTGTTTTAGTGCTTCTGGATTAGACCAGTGATTTACCAGAGTGAGTTGTTAATGAGTTAATACCATATCTCATTTTAAAAGTGATAACATAAGAATCAAAGTCTCTTAAAG
>NW_023339674.1:24173897-24228055 GCF_004916995.1 Morone saxatilis | reverse complement strand
TTGCTTTTACTTTTATCGATTAATCATTTAGTCTACAAAATATCAGAAAATAATGTAAAAGACAACAGTCTACAACCAAAAATATAAGATTTAAAACACAGAAAAGCAGCCAATTCTCACATTTGATCAACTGTAAAAATGTATATTTGGCATGTTCCCTTGATTAATTGACTTAAACAATGATTATTTTTCTGTTAACTGACTGTCAATTATTCAACTAAATGTTTCAGTACTTAATTACACAGCTCATTATCCTCTTATCTGACAGAGTAGATTATTATTATTATAAAACCAAATGTACAGATTTTTTAATCCCAGTTATTTTTGTATAAATCTTGGCACTGACAGTGTGTTGAATAAGCTCAAGCTCATTGTTATGAACATATATTTTCATGTTTTCTTCAAACTGCAACACCACGACTACCCCACCGCCTCAGAATACTATGAATGTTTGCTGTAGTGCCTTCCTTTAGCCTGCGTGTGTTTCTGTTAGACTGTGTGTGGGGCCCTTTGACCTCGAGAAGGGACGTCTCCCTGTAACCAGTTAACCGTAACAAGAAAAACAGAATGTGTATTATCTCAAAGCTTTTGATTTTTTTTTTCTTATGTAAACATGTATAAAGCTTTCTACAGAGGGAACAGAGTATAAATATATATATTTGTGTATAGAATTATATTTTGGAATATATTTACCAAGAGAAATTTATTGTCTTCTATGTGTGTAAGTACTGTGAATTGTGGATGTGCTCGTATACATAACACACATTTGTGGGGGAATTTATTCAGTTTATTCATAAAAGCCTCACGGCATTTTTTTATGACACTTGACTGATAAAAATGAAATATTTATAGATGGAATGCAAAGTGATTTATTTAATCACACATTGAGTCTGTTTTAGTGAGGAATACATTGTGCTAACAAACTTTTAGAATATATCAACCTACATTTTAAAAATCCTAGTTGATATTAAAAACCGAGTTGACATGGCACTGACATCATGTTTATTTACATTTTTATATTTCATTTCTTTATCAAAGAATGTGTCATAAAACATGTAATGAGTTTGTAATGGATATTATGTATAAATGTTTTTCAAAAAAAGCATTACCTTCTTCTGTACATGGAATACAACTCCTTATGGTCTATTTAAACATTATTATAGATGTCATCTAATGTTTGGGTGGAATTTCCCCGCTTGGCAGTGCCGACTCATTTTTGAAGTTGTTGCAGATTGATTGCTGATTATGTATAGATATTGTGTTTACTAACATATTTTCACGTGAAGTAAAGAAATCAGATGTTCTATAACCTTTGCGAAATTAATATATCTTAAATACAAATTTGATATCATTGAAGATAAGCTGTAGCAACGGATATTAAATTATATATTTTAACATAGTATTAGTAAATGATGTAGTCAGAAGCTCGATGCTCAGTTACTGTATTGTCATTAGAGATGCACCGATTGTGAAATTCTTGGCTGAGTTGGAAATAACCAATACAACATTAAGCCAGCACAAAATTGATGTGACACAAGACCCCATATTCAAATGCCCAACTTTACAGCAGCATGTTTACAGCCTGGTACAGTTTTGGTCTCTGTAACTAATTTTCCCGTTTATGACAACGGTGGATTTTTATATAATTCACCAATTAAAATTATATGAAGGCTTGTAGTTATGCATAATTAAGGGGATGTCCGGTTTGAGTGACAGGTGGGTGCCGTCGCAGGAGGCTGTTTTCAGTAATCAGGCCTCATTCAGCCCAGGCTCCACTTATTTGCTCATTTTTGGATTAGCCGAGAGCCTGCGCAGGCAGAACTTCCAAGATGGCGAGAACGGCTCTTCAGAAACCTATGGGTGATGTCACAGAGACTATGTCCAATGTTAAATACACAGTCTATGGACACATTGAGCACTTACATCGGTGAGTGCCTCACTTGCTAATAGGCTGATGTCAGTCAACGTTCGGCCAATAAATCGGTGCGTCCCTAACTGTCATATACAAACAAAACCAAACTTGTTTGGGTTCTGTGGTCACATCAATGATGTTTACCCCCTTAAATAATGAAAAAAAAATTAAATCAAGGCTAAACCACTGATGGCAGCAGTTAAACCAAATTTAGAGTGGAATGTATAATAAGCGTGTACAGTCAGAATGGAGTGTGGGGAAAATCCAGCTGTTATTTTGTTTCTGGAAACTTGACTGTTTTCAATAACACTTGAGGAATCATTTTTATTGAGTTGTATTAGAACCACTCAGTTTGAGAGCAACATTAGAACTTGTTTGTTTTATCGGGCCTGTTGCCAGGCGTGTCTATGCCAGCACCCAGTTGAAACCTCTATTCAGTAAAGCTCATGTATGCAGTAAATACACAGCAGAGATATGCAGTGCGCTGTTGCTGTTATCAAGCAGCATTATTGTGAACAACAACAACACTGTGTACAGTGAAAGATTCATGTCTTGCAGAGTGGAAATGTGCCCCAGCCTATAATCAGCGGTCGTTGTGGGATTAAGGCTTTCTGACATTCCTCTAGTTTTGAGGTCTTTCTTATCGACTGTGGCAAATCCATCTCCCGTACTGTACGTAATCATCTCCTCCACTCCTGCGTGTCATGCTGTTAACTGGCTGAGCCTCAAGTTATGTTCTGGATCTAATCTTCTCATTTGAAGTAATTTGGGGGATATTCTTTTCACCCAAACTAACGATACAATTCACCAGAGTTGCCGTTCAAATATCAACATTCCTCCCCAGCCTTTTGCCCCGGTGCACGCTGGGGAAAAAGCTCCACCACTTCCCCCATTAAGACCGTGACTAAATGTGGTATTTAAAGATAATCTGAAATAATGATGCTGTATCAGGCAAAAGGAGCATTGTTGTAAAAAGTGTGCAGAAGTAGTAAAAGATGCTGATCTGAGAACAGCTGTAATTGGAGCACAAATCCATATATCTAGTTATTGATTGTATTTTCTTTTTAACCATTTAACTACCTCATGTTTTTCTATGAATGTGTAACTTGTGCGCTATGTGTGTGTTGCTATGTGTGAGAGTGTTTTCTGTGCCAAGAAATGCTTCTAGATTAAACTGCAGTCGGATGATTTTGAGGGCCCCCGCGTGGTTTTATTGCAGTTTCACATTTATTTTCCGTTCGCAAAGCGAACGATGATTCAAGCTTACCCACCATGCCAAGATCGCCTTTGTTTGGGCGTTGTAGATGTGTAAAACTTTAATTAGCTGTTATTGTCTCCTTTTGGTTTTTGAAACTTTTTATATGCTGTAAATACGCATGATATTTGTATACCCATTATGTCCAATAAAGTTTCTTAATAATTTACCAGACTGTTGTTTTGATGTTTTCTGGACGGTGAGCCTATGTGTGAGGGTACGGTGTGGATACCTCCTGTAAGGATCTGGTTTGGAACAATGAGCTGTAATAATGATGTGTTAGGCCTGGCCTTGTTGCGGTGAAGTCATGACTCGTCTCTGGTGAGCTCATAGCATGATACAGACCATGTGGACCTCTGGGTTTTTCGAGTGAGGGAGGGGGGCCTCGGAGATGAGTGTGAGCCGCTACGCCCCCGCCTTTTGCTTTTGATTAGAGCTCCTTGGAGACAGCCGTAAGCAGCGTGCCTTGGAGCAGATTTGAAAGGCTGTGTGATTATAGCACAAGAGGAAGAGGCCGAGGGACGAATGGTAAAGCAGCCTCTCGTTACGCCAGCTCAGGTTAGAGTGGGCTGGACCGCATGTCCCAAATCTTTCTGACCCCTCTGTGCTGTCACATCTGTATCTCTTTGCCCATACTGCCCTTGCGGAGGCATCCCCATGCCGCTGTCCAACTGATGACTAATTTATTGAATTCTTAAACAAAGGCTCATCCACCTCACCGAGCGAGAACGTGGATTGTGATGTGGAAGTATTTTCCAGCTTTCCCCCTTCGGGTAGCGGGAACGCAAATTTGTTGTTTAACTTTTACATTCTGCAGCTAATCCATTTAGTCACTGATTGCATGTGCCCCGAACAATAGTGCATGACAAATACTGGATTAAATTAAATTTGTTTTTGTTTTTTTTAGCTGACAGGACTCCAAGCAGTGACGCTGGGGGAATGGACTAATTTAGACCAGACCTTATGCTCCTAAACATGATTACTTGAATTAAGTTAAGTGAATTTTTTGGCTGGTTTACAGCATCAGAGGGGGATGAGACCAGATTAACGGCCTGTGTATACCCTCACAGCACCTCTTATTGTCCCGTGGCACATTACTGTAATGTGGTTGGAACAATAACAGCACGTCCTGCCATGAAGTGGATCCAAAGAGACAGAGTCTGATGTTCCTGCTTTCACATGTAAGAAAAAAATGTCAAAAATGTCATGAAGAAAACTTAATACTAACTTTATTTACATAGCACCTTTAAAAACTGCAACAAAAGCAAGACAAAATGGAAATAAAAAACAAGAAAAAGATCATGGCAGAGGTCAGACAATGATGTTTAAATATAATGAAAGTGAAAGCGATTGGCAATAAATACAAAAATAAAAGCCAAAACAGCAATAAAATAATTCATAAATAAAAGAAAAAATAAATACTCACTATCATGTTGCAGAAACAGACTTCTCTAAACCAAGTTCAGATGTCATTAATGAAAATACATAATGCTCTGCTTAGTCACACCCCTTTACTCTGTCTAAACAAAAAAGAATGCTATAGTGCTGTTACCTGTCAGCCTGTGCAGAGAGCAAGAGCTCCCAATTCCTGTTTGTTACATGGATTGTACATAGCACCTTACTGTACACTTCATGCCACATTCACCCACTCATACACTGACAGAAACTAACTCATTCACGCACACACAACATCAGGAGCAATTCAGGGTTCAGTCTTGCTCGACATGCAATGAGAGGAGGCGGGGATCGAACCGCCAACCTTCCCATTAGTGGATGACCCAGTCTACCTCCTTAGCCACAGCCGTATGAATGGAAATAGTCAAAATAATTTTCCAGTGGCTTGGACAAATGGGAAATAAAGTCTTTGCGGTATTGTAATTAAATTCTGTGCACAACATCTCACATATTATCACTTTATAGAGTGGCCAAGTTGGAGGATCTATTCCGGGCACCCTTGGTTCTTGGAAGTCCTATTCATTTTCTCTATGGACAATTTTAGGCATCTTACAGTCGTAATACTGAGACGGCTTGGATGGACATGACATTTCCTTGGTGGAATCATACGGTTAAAGTCGAAAAAATAGACCACTGCTTAAGAAAATATCTGGTTCTTAGAAAAAAAAGCTGTGCACAAAAACAATGGTGAGAACTACATAACACATTCATAAGAAACATCAACACAAAATATCCAACTGTGGATCTTAAAGGCCACCGAAAACATGTTCTCCCAATGAATGATGAGGCCCTACAACAATACATATTTCACTTGACAGATTGGTGGATTTGTGTTTTTCACTGGGATCGTCTCACTGATTTGAAGTGGGCATCCCTGTTTGAAAAATGTGATGACACATACTTCCACGCACCAAAGAGGGGTTTTGGCAACATTTGAAAGATGTGATCACAGTTGTGGGACTGTTTGCTCATGTTGCCAGGCCAATGTCAATAAAATCCAATTAAACCGCGCCCGCGTCCTGATGAGGTAAACGAGTTGAGGTTTTGAGCGGCGAAGGCTCGTGGGTATTGTAACATTATGTGTTTGTTGAAGAACATCGAGGACATAGAAACGAAAAAAGAGAACGAGTCAGAAGTTCTATTAAGCCTTAACGTAGGGATGCTCCAGTCCCAATTCATCCAGCATCCATGCCTCTAGTTAATAAATGTACTACAAAGAGTTTTTAACTGGTTACGAAACAGTCTAACTGTAATACTGATGCCTCTATATGACATAACCACAAGATCGTCAGCGAGAACATTTTTCTTAATGCCTCGGATTTGGTCGGATTCCCGTTAAAACCAACGAAAAGAGGCGCTAGTGTTTCTACCGCTTTTGTCCACAAAAACTTTCCTTTTTGCTGCTTCAACTAAAAAACCGCAGAGTCTAAAACTCCATAGAGTGAGTGACCTTTCACATTGCTCATTGGAACCATTGTTGATATAAAGCACACTGATAAGGCTTCTGATGAGCCAAAGTACTCCCAGCATTCCCACAGATACAGGTACACAGTGATATAGATACATTGCTCAAAATCAGCCTCTGGTGAGATATTCCTCAAATCTGAGTTTCAACAACTTGAACATATTAAGCAATAAAAGTGCTTATCTGGTCCAGTTGGAGTTCTTTTCCTGCTGGGGGAATTCTTTTTTTATGCTAACTTTAGCCTCACATCACAGCTGGTTCTTGTGCTGCACCAAAATATGACTATGCTACATTTCATACTGCTGCCAGAATCCATAAAACAGGCTTATTTTGCTGAATTGCAAACTCTGTTTTGATTGTGGCACATGGGTACTGCATGTGTGTATTTTTTTAGACATTTGAGGCCCTCGTACTTATTGCTGGAAAACACTAGAGTGTTTCCAGTTGGAAGAGAAGAGGAAAAAAAAAAGCTCTGTAGCCTAAAATTACACTGCTCATAATGAAAAAGCTCGATCATAACTAGCCTTATGCCACAAACATCTCCCACTCAATTAATGTTAATGTCTTTTTTCTTTCCCTGTACCCCTTTTTCTTCATCTCCAGGCTGGACCCTTTTGCATGCACATGTGCAATATGCGTGTCCATGTACACACACCAAACAGACTCCTTCCTCCACACGCTTGATTATTACTGACTGTTTACTGCCGAAAGCCACAAATCCAAGCTGAAAACAAAAACAAACAGGAAACAACGAGCCAGCTTTCACTGTTTGGACAAACTGTCTTATCTGAGAAAGCTGCTCATGCATCTGCTTTTCAAATGGACAGCTTCAGGCACCGACAGTAACTTCCAATAATTCAATGAAAACCTCACCATTAGACTCATCGTTTACCACTGCATCCACATTATATTTACACCTGGCCACATCTTCCCTCGCGCAGCAGAAGTCTGACTGCATCAACCCGACAGTTTCCTGTGAAAATAACTTCTTTTTTTCATCTGAGGTGGTTGGGAGTTTATGTTTCCGCTGGTGTGGTTGAAGTCGTAACTTTTTAGGAGGAGCATAGTGGCGCACGTGGCTCGTGCAGACACATCATTCATTTACACTTGACCAGCTTGTGGCCTCAACCCCAAAGTGTCCCAAACCACCTTGGGGGGTGTTTTTTTTAACACATATAATAGATAATCAGATTAGAATCCAGAGCTGTAATGTGTTATTGGTTGCATTTATCTCACACACAGACCCGAGAGGTGGCTGTGTAATTGAGCTGCTGGATTTCTTCATGATTTTGTTGTTATACTCATACAGAGAAGGACGCTGTTTATTTTTAATAGAGGGAACTTTTGCAGTGCTCATTGGGATTTGTGCCAAAACAAGCATATCATCTGCTCCACAGATGACATTCATGCTGCAGACCGTGCCAACTTGTGTGTTTGCTGCTTTAAAATCCCTCTTCCATGTATGTTATCAACCAGCAGTTTTAATTTACAGAGAATAAATTGTTGAATATGGTTTAGTGTGTATGTAGTATGTTATGTAAATTTCCTCTTAAAAAAGTAGTGTACAAGTAGTATGAGTGAATGAACCGAACCAACCTTAGGCTCAGGAAAATACATTTGTAAACCTATTGAGTGTACCAGATAAAAAAATTAAAAGCAGAAATGACATATCCAATGTTGTCAGCAGATGGTCAAGATTGTACATATAATTCTTATACTTACAGGAATAAAAAAGGTTGAATACTAAGGTGGAAAAACAAATACTATACAATTGAAACAAAGACAAAAAGAAAAAAGAAAAATTCCCAACTCCACCCACTGCTCAATGGTGTTCAGGCTCCTCACATAGTACAGTTGCTTTGCTAAGCTCCAAGCGACTGTGATTATGACAAGAAAGAAGAAAAAGTGATAGAAAGGAACATCGTGTTCATGAAATAAAGTGGAGTGGATTCAAATAAATACACTGAGGATTACAAAATAACCGCATTTGATTAGAGTCAATGAATCAATACAAAATCCTTTTCTTTAAAGCTATTTGATTGTTAATCAAAGTCAGCTGTAGTTGTTAATTTATTGTCTTCTGGATACAGTTCACTTACATTTTCCCTGTAGTACCAGTAAGTAGAATAAAATACTTTCTTCAATGAGTTCAGGTTGGTGGCATCCTTTGGAATATTTATATACATTGTTTGGCACACAGGTGATATGTAATGTATGTATGTATGTAACCTTAGTAGGCTTATAAAGATTTATACATCAAGGTTTATTGTATGTTCTATGCATAGTAATGCAGTCAGTTAGTCCACACTGCAGAAAATAAATCGCAATGAAGTAAAACAGTCTTGTTTTATAGAATTAAGTCTTATTTTTATTCTTAAAAGAAAAAATTATCTTGTCAAACATGATTTGCATTAGAAAAGTACTCTAGTTTTAAGTAAATATATTTAACCTTGTTTTAAGAGATTACCGCTAATATTGAGCCAGATTTCACCAGTAACAAGTTACAGTGGTAAACAAGATTATTTCTTTATTTTAAGAGTTAAGACCACTTCAAGACACAACTTCTCAGTTTAAGAGAAAGTAGTCAGCAGCTGCTCAGTTTTTCATTATTTTAATAAATAATGCTAAAATGCCTTGGCTGCCTTAATTTAAGACAAATTCACTTATTTTTATTATGCTGTTTGAAGATTTTTTTTGCTAAATATTAATCTCAAATTAAGGTACAAATTCTTAAATTCGGCTCAAATTGACCAAAGAAGACCAAAGCACAGCTTGCTTACATTTTTGGCATTGTTTCTGGTTTTTCGGCTCATTCTTTCAGTGGCCAGTGGCTTTCAGTATATTTAAGAATATTTGGCTTGTTTCTAGAAGGGCTGTTTTTGCAGTGATTGCTTTGTGGAAATTAAATTCCGATGAAAATATCTTGACAAAGCCAAAATGAAGGACATATGTGAATATCAAACCAAGCTTAGCCTCGGAATCAAATGCTTGTTTATCTAGAAGCCAAAGATCTGGTTGACGCTGTAGCGTTGAGAGCTGCTGTTCTATATTCACATATTCAAGAGGAAAACAGACTGTGTGAGTGACGTGTGTGGAAGTGGAAAATGAGTCCCATTTTTTTTTTGGAGTGTACAAATTATGATGATTTAAGGGAGCTAATTTTCCATGAAATGGCTCAGCAAAACCCTGAAATATTCTGGTGTGCAGATGAGCAAAAGTTGGAACGTTTGTTTAATTGTGACGTGTTGAAGTTTGCAAAATTTGTCTTGAAAGCTTAAAAAAGGAGACAAGTTTTATTGCTTATTTCTGCAGTACCATACCCCGCAGTAAATGTTTCTGTAAGTCATTTATGAATATTGTTGTAGACAATGAAGGTCTGAAGCTTAGATTGTGAAAGTTACATAAGTTCTCTCTCTCTTCTTCTTATGGTTTATTGTTTGAAAATGTAGAGTTACAGGTGCCCGGTTTGCTCAGTTGGTACAGCTGGCGTCCCATGCACCTTGTACCATGAGTCCTTGCTGCAGTGGCCTAGGGTTCGAATCCGACCTATGGCCCTTTGCTGTGTGTCATCCTCTCTCTCTACCCCCCTTTCAGCTGTCACTATCATAAGGGCAATAAAAGCCCAAAAAAATACTTGTAGAGTTATGGTATCTTGTAAACCCATACAGGTTATAGCTATTGATGAGGTCAGAATATAAGTGAGATGTTAGGCCCATTATAATAACACACAGTCTGCTGTACAGAGTTTAATTTAATCTGAAAAGATTTTTTGGATAGCTGTTGAAAACCGGCAAATACATCATTAATGCATAGATTTTCAATAATTTTAATACCTTTCGGACCAGTCTTTACAGATTGTCTCCACAATGGGGTTTGGGATGTTTGGGTTGTTCCACAGAGGCGTGTTTCTAAGCCTTTAGTCCAAGGAGTGAATGCCTCTTGCCATAAAGTGAGGGTGTTGACTATTGTAATACTACATTTCTTTCCTCATTCAATAGAATGGTATTCAATCAAATCTTCAAGAATGAAACCAAATCCATACTGGTCTGAAATGGGATGCAAGTTAGTACCATCTATAATCTGGGAAGCTCCATCCACGTTTGAGATACAGTGATTTTATATATTCTTGCAAAAACACAAACATAACCTTTGAGACAGCGGACAACCATTCACTGAGCATCTTTTCCATTTAACCGTCTGATTTCTGGTAAATCTTCCTCCAACCTTGCAGATGAAAACAGATCTTTTTGCTGCCAGGGCCCACAAGCGACACACAGCACAAGTTGCAGGAGGGAAGGCCAGACTTCATTAAGATTTGTTTTTCCATCCAGAATCCTGCGAGGAGAAGTGCCTCGCCAGGCCTCCAGAGTTCAAATCTGCTCTGCAACCAAACCAAATAGGCCAGGTCCAAGTACCCGCTCCTAAATACAACCAGATGTCTGCCCTCAACTAATAATCAGAGAAAATACAGACCTTTCCTACGATTGGTCCAGTGGAAGCCCCAGCTGATCAGTGAAAGCTGTCATCCACAAAACAGATGTGCAGACTGTGCGTAGAAATTACGCTCGAAGCTCGAGGCCGCCCTGAAAGGTGAATGGAGCAGAGGTGTAGTTAAAGCAAATAGTAAAATATGGCATGGAAAGGAAAGCTGCAGTGGTCTGCTCTGCAAAAATCTGCAGATTTTTGGATATTGGCACTGAGAGAAGAGAGTAGAAAACACAGTTTAGGGTTAGAAAAGCCATGCCTTATGTTTTATATTTGTATCCTGAAGAAATAAGTTGTAAACAACCTTTCCCCAGAATCCCAGCTATAATCACACTCATTGATAATTGATAGGTCTGCCTGATTAAACTGTTGTTGTACTGTCTGGTTGGTGGGTGACATGACAGATCAGATTAACAACCTCAGTGTGGGTCAGGTGGAAAGCACCAAATCAAATTTCACAAAGTAGCCCACAAAGCCTGAGGCAGCCCTGAGGCTGAGAGAAATGTTCTCACATAAAGGCCGCTGTGTGTGTTTGTGTGTGTGTGTGTGTGTGTGTGTGTGTCTGTTTTCAGGTACGCTGTTATATTGACAACAAGACTTAAACACACACTTCAACACTGAACACTGAGGTTCCACACAGAGTACAAATGATTAACTTTTAATCATTTTCTACAAAGCAGGAATAGAGTGTGACATACTGTATAAATATGATGTCTTTGCAATTCACTCTGAGCATGTTTTACAAAAAGTTGAGTTTCTGGTTAAAGGGTTGTCTAACCCAAACCACAGAAAATATATACTCTTACTTATGAAAGTATTTGACCTTGCAGATAGCATGTGGATTATCAGGGACAATGACTCTGGAAAGTCTCATTGCTTTTTTTTTTACGATCTAATTAGTTTTTTAATGAAATAACAACAAACAAAATTCTACTTGAGAGATGGAGAAATCTGAAATATCTGCACTTCTGACAAAGTGTTTTTTTTTCAAATTTGGGTGATTTAACCTCTTAAAGTAATTTCTGAACTGTGGACCCAAGTCAGACTCCAACTTAACTTTACAAAATGGAAAAAGACTTGCAACTCAGCTTTGACTTTAACCAATGACTCATGATATCACTTGAACTTTTGACTTTGGAATGTCTTGATAAGCTCCCCAATGATTGAAAACTATAATTCTGAAAATGTAGTTAAAAGTGTGCAGCAAATTAACAAAATTTCCTAACAACAGATAGACACTGAATCAGTCCAAAAGCAGCCTTGGGACTTGGGACTTGTGGTTTGACCTTGGAACTTTTGATCTTGATTTAAGTCTTTTTGGTCTTGACTGGAGAGATGTTGGTCTTAACTTGGGACTAGTTAGATTAGTTTCACTTGACACTTTTTGGTCTTGACATGGGACTGCAGCCTTGACTTGGGACTTGGTCAATCTCTTGTGTTGCTCATATTTGGCATTAAAAGCAGTTGTTAGTAACTTGCACCCTGATAAACCTGCAGCAAGGTGTACCAATTAGCCTCAAATAAGAAAGCTGAAGGCATATGTCTTGAAGCTCAAGGACAAATGTGCAGTTTCAGACCTGGCTATGGTTTGTCTCTTCTTCTCTCCTCTTCCATCTGCTACAGCAAGCCCTTTCCCTCTCTTACCAAACACAATTCATTTTTTTATCCAGCCTGCTGCAATTTGTCCTCTGAGATTGGTACAAAGATTCCTGGTGTTTCGAAGCGAGTCATGCAATTCGAAGAGCTCCTCATTACGAATCTACTAGTTTATACAGTCTGACAGCTGGGCTTGACTTGCTCTTGAGTTCCCCTGAAGATCAATAATGTCCTGCAGACAGCAATGGTAGGATTACATAAACAGCCCTCATGATGAGGGCCCCATACACAGCACCACAACTCTGTATGCTTTGGAGACACAACACCTTTCACACTGAGATATCTGCCTCTTTTATTCTGGGAGCTGTCAGGAGTAGAGGGGCAGCAGGCATTGCTAATATATGATAAGAAGCCCACTGACTCTTATAAAAGTCCTGCTGGCCTGATTGCTCTGGTGTAAACATTGCTGTCCCCGCTCTGCAGATCCAGCCATGCTCCGCTGCCCTGCTGAGAGTCTACACCCTATATGGTAAGCATAGTAAAAACACTCCGGGTTAGGACCCAAAACAAATTATTCACAGGGACCTCTGTTTATGGAAGTGTCACCATCTTGAAGTTTCACATTTTTGTGAAGGTTCCTGTGCTCTGCTGGAGCCCAGCTGTACAAAATTTCACTCTTAAAACACAGGAAAGTGAAAGATTAACCCCAGTGGTGAGCATGCATTTGTGCATTCAGATTTAACAGCACATCTCAATGCCATAAATCCCTTATGATCAATATGTCACATACACAGGATTAAAGCTGACATCCATGAAAACGCCACGCGTTCTTCGGCACCTGTGAGACCTCCTCAGGCCTGCAGATGTTGCTCACCATCAGGTTACATCAGCTGTTCAGTTTATTAAGCATGCACATGTGTTTCATTTGTTCAGCATTTTCCAATAATTTGGGGAGGAATTTTACTGGTGCAACACCTTAGTGCTGGTATAAATCAGACGTGGATATGATGCAGAGCAGAGTGTTTTGACCTTGTTGGGCAGTGGTGAGAGCTACTAGACACACAGACAGTGTTTGGGTTGATAATGCGTTTCCCAGCTGGACCCACCCCCACTCTCTTATTATGGAGGTCTTGTATGACGCTTATGGAAGATTAATCTTATCAAAATTGTTACTTAGACTAAGACTTAGACTTAGAAGTACTGTGAAGTAAATATGCAATTGTTTTGCAACAGAACAATAATGCTTTTTCATATCAGACTCTGTGTTTGTTTATAGGTTTTATCTTGCAGTTTATTCTGATATCTTGAAAAATGAGACAATTCCAGTGAAGATTTGTACAGTCTATGTGTCAGTTTTTGCCCTGCCTCATGAAAGCCATGGGTCATTTTGAATCAAATATAGTAAAGAGATGAAACTCACACAAATATTCTGTAAAGATGAAGTACCATAATTGTAGCGATACCCAGAACAATACTGTATCTGCCAGAGCACAGGATGTGATATAATGATGCTGTAATCCAGTAACCTTGTGAGGCAGCTGGACCCACGAGATCACAAAATCACACAAGAATGCAACAACCGGGCATCAAGCTTCACACTTGGTTGAAGTTTGCTCATGATAACCAATGATAGACGGATGGTTCATCCAGTCACTTGAGTATTTTTTAAAATTTCATTCCTTTTTCCAAACTGTTTCCATTGACAACTTTGCAGATGGTTCAGAGCAGCCCAAATTAGAAAAAAAGAAAAAACATACTAACCCACCAAAGGTTGCTGTAGAAAATCTTGTGTTGTGTGTCATAAGCCAGATGAGCTAATGTTTAAAAAGTAAGTGTTTAAATTTAGTAGCATTACACTGAACAAGGCCCATTTGACTAAACAATGATTTATACACAATCCCCAATTTAAACCCCAAATACAACCAGCGTTTGTCAGTTGAGTGGTTCCAAAACTGAAGTTTACTTACGTAACATATTAATTATGAGAGCTCAGAAGGCCCACCCATAAATTGTGCCCACCCAAGCTGTACTATACAACCCCTTCTCTAGTCGTAAGAAAGATTTCCATATTTTAGGCCCAAGCTGACACCTTTTTATTCAACCAGAGCCACTCCCTGGCCCTCAAACATCAACTTTACTGCTTGTTTAAACCTTCATCCATGAAATGTGTGATTGTCCCAGTGAAGTTGCCTGTGTTAAAAACATCCCAATCCCATGGGAAAAAGCCTAACTTTGTAAAATGTTCCATCTCCACTGCCAGTTCCGTATACGTTAGCATTAACTTTTTATACACTTCATGTGAGTGACTGAGTCCTGCTTTTATTTCTCTCCTGGTAGACCTGGTCTTTAGCTTATGAGTAGTACATGACTGGTTGCATCCGTAATGAATCACACTGTTTGACCTCCAGCCAGGTTCCTTTCATTTTACATTTTCAGTCAGTGACCCTGTATTGTCAAAGAGACTGCCTTGACCCACCTTGGCCCTTCCTCCCAACAATATATTTACTCTTCAACCTTGACATAGTAGCGTTACTGTATGAAGGCTGCCGTATTTCTGACTGTAAGCCTCCCTTCATTTGTTGTATCCGCACTGTCCCTACTGTCTGAGTGCTGACTGACTGCGTCTCTTGAGTTCCATTTTTGCCTCTGCTATTGTCGGCACTGCACTCATCAAGGTTAGCTCTCTTGACTCTGTCAGCACCTTCTCCAGCTGTTCCTTTGTATATTTACCATCGGCATTGACATGAAGGGTTTTAACTGCTGTTGACTCCCTGTTGGCCAATGAGATACGTGTTTTTCATGATGATTCATGATATCTCCTTTAATATTATGACAGTGAAAGCAAAATGTACCAGCACCAAATGTGCAAATTCCCCCTGTTGGTGCTGGTCAGGACTTAAATGCAACAGCAAAGATGAATTATATATAATTTTGCATTTCACTTTATTTGGATAGTGACAGTAGTAACAAGACAGGTGAGGAGAAAGTGAGGATGAGATGGAGCAAAGTGACTATAGTGCAAACTATCTATAATTTAGATTAACAGTTATGTGTGTGAAACCTATGATCAGAATGATCATTCTTATACAGTTTTTCATTGGGCTAACTTTAAGCCAATGAAATGATGGTGGAATTAAATAAATATTTCTAGGAACCCTGGACCCCCAGGTAGAGAACCAGTGCTCTACATGAGCTACCAGGGCGTCCCGAGACAGCCTTCTAATTCTACTGCCACCTGGATTCTTAACTGAGACATGTAATGTGATCTTGGACTTGACCTCTGCTGCAAATTTGTACATGAGAACCTTCAATGCTCTTTGTACAAAACTTAACTGGATCTGATTATGTTTAATGTGGCTATTTATTTAATGATTACCTCCATTGCCGCTGCAGTAGAAAGCTGTGCTTCCTGATGTCTGTCTCCAGACATTGCCGCGAAGCAGTAAAACTCTGATGTTACTGATGACATTAAAGACAATGCTTTTAATGTGAGACACTGGCAAATAGAAAAGGTGTCAGTGATTTCATGGCCAAGATGACTCTGAGAATTTTTGCACCCTTATACCTGATGGCAGTATTTTCATTTGTAGAACTCATAAAGTTGGTAAAGTTAATTAAATGCATATCATTTACAGATCAGTAAAAGGACTTTTTGAATTAAGTGATATTTCTTTCATCGTCTTTGACTTTAAAATACAACAATATCGGAAAATCAAACTCCCAATATAAACTAATGTAGTTTAAATTGTAGCATATGAACTAAAACGTCAGTTTGGCCCACACTGTGACCCCTCCTGGTCCACATTGATGTACTGTATGTACGACGTGTACTTGAGAATTCAAAGCAGCCCTTTGAGGCAACACACAGAGCTCCAAATGGGGAACTGCAGCGCAGAGGGCTCTGTTGTCCGTGTGATCGGGGACATGGACAGTCCACTTTGATTTGGTTCACTGCTATCCAGTTGGGGTCTCTGTAGTCCTTCAAGAGCTCCATCAGTGCCCTGCAGGAGCTAAATGTATCACTCCTTGCTCTTCATCTCTGGCTCTGCTGTTCATCCAGAGCCTTCAATGGTCAGTTACTCACAGATGTAAAGTCTCTTTCATGGACAGTATCAAACATTCAGCCCCTATTCCCCATATTCCTTCTAATCCACATGAACTTTGAACTGTTTTAGAATTGGCCTGACTTTCAATCCTTAAAAGTAAGTGTCCCCTTTAAGTTAGAACGAAAGGTTTTGAGGTGCATACTGTACGTAATTACTGTAATCTGTGCAGAAACTGCAGAGTGCCCACTTCTAATAATTCACCCCAAGGATTTTAAATAACCTGCCGACATGAATACAGATTTCTTTTCCGACAACAATCCTATTTGTGCCAGCTCTCTGTGTTTTTTGCATGCATGCAGGGTACTGAGCTAATTAAAGAAAATAGTGGTAAGATACTATCTGTACAGGGCGGTAAGATTCTAAAATAAATAGGATTTAGTTGATATATTTAAGTAGGGCTTTGATACTGATAAAATATATTCTTGACTATTAACACAATTTAGCGTAAAACCCTCACATTATGCCAGTTTGGCCCGGGTCTGCATCACAGACTGTAGCCTGATTACAGCATAAGATACACTGGGGTGCCAAGGAAATGTAGTGTGTTGTGTAAAAATGCAGACCGCGTGCTTATGGCGGGCTCAAAGCGGATAGGGACCTTCGTTGCTATAAACTGCATGGTTAATGACGCCAGCGTAGCTCGTGTGGTAGCTGGGCCGCACCAAATCTCCGTTTCCATGGGTTAACGTAATCACGTGGGCAATCATTAAGATTCAGTCTCTGTTGTGATCAAAACTGCGGCGTACACACAAAAAGCTCGCCCTGCTCTTATAAAGCATATTTAGACCATTAGATAAGCCACAACTGACAATTAGGCACTTGGCTGGCTTTCTCATACACACATTTTCCTGAGCCTGGTTCAGATTTTAAACGCAATCTTTGCACGAAGCAAGCAAGAGGCCGCTTATCAAACTCTTTAAGTTTTTATAGCTGTTAAAAATGTTGATTCTGTGTCCATGTATGTATGGAATTAATCCTGTCACGCAGTAAATTGTGAAGTTGTTATTGAGTTTCTTTTGAATGTACATGTGGAGTCCATCTTATCTGAGCCAGATGTTTCCAGGTTGGGGCCATTTTAGTTCAAGTGACTTTCAGGGTGTTAAGTAAAGGAAATTACATCAGCTGTCTTTAGTTTCACAGACAGACTACTGTCACATGTATCCTCACATTCAGCCCAGTAAACAGGAAATGGCTTAAGAGAATAACAAATCATTTAAATGAGCTCCATGAGTTACAGACAACTAAACAAAGGTCTATTCTTTTATTATTCCGCAACTAACCGGGAAAGATTAATTGTTTGAACAAAGTAATGTCCAAAGAAAATCACTGCAAAAGCGTTTCTGGGTATAAGTTTTCATTTTTGTGAATGTGGTGTCTGTTACTTGTTGAGGTCTTTCATGGCTTTGAAACAGTACAAGGCATTTTTCCAGACTGCTCCTCTTCTGGAAGCTGTGGTCTACCTGCTGTCCGGCAGCCACCTGCTCTCCCCCACAGAGCAGCAAAACATCTGGGACCTGGAGAGACTTGGCTGCCTGGTGTAAGCCCAGTGAGCAGACACCAAATCATAGGGGGGGAGAGAGAAAAATATGGAGAAATAAAGAGGGCAGATGTTGCATTGCAGATTAATGCTAATAATCCTAGTGCAAGGACAGGAAAAAAACCCACAGTGATCCAGATGTGTGGATGAAGCGACTCCCAGGGGGAAACTCCTGACGGGACTGAGAGGAATAATTCATCCTCACATGAACACTGCAGACTCTGCTTGCATTGGGTTAGGGCCAAAGGGTTGCTGTGGATGTGTACCGATATACCTCACTTTCATCCATCCACTGTTTGTTATCAAAAAAGATGGGCACAAATTAGAGAAAATACTTGCCTTTCCAACTTCTAATTTGCTTTCTGCCTTTTTTACAAAACCAAAACCACAAAACAATGTAAGGAATAAATTAAACAGTGTGTTTATCTGCTCTTATTGCAAAAGCATGTCTTGCTATCTAGCTTACCTGCTACAGTAGCAGCCATGGCCAAAAAGCTCATCATCAGTTGGTGGGGTAACAGCTTGCGTTAAAAAACGAGAGGCCTTCTTGATTTTAAAACCTAAAAAATATATACTGTTGGCCTATATATCAGCATTATGTTTATTCAGTGAAGAAAACTATATGAAATTGCTATTTTCAAAAAGAGTAAAAGTCTAAGTTTATAAAGATTATTATTATTTTGATTGATTATTATATTCACAGAGCTTCACTCTCTGATAAACAGCCTGGTCCTGCTTTAGAAAAGTACATAAGCAAACAACAACCAAAGAGCTGATAGAATAATGAAAAGAAAACACTATAATCTGCTCAAAATTCATAAATCGCCCATTTTACACAAACTTCCTGTAGTTATTGTGTTCACTGTTTGGGTTCATTGTACAGTTCAGTCTATCAGTTGTTCTCTACTGTTTTTGTGATATGGTGATCATATGATGATATGATAAGGCCATGTTTCTTAAATCAGGATAAGAAGCTTTCATAACCAGGCTATGAGTGCACTTGGTGGCCCAACAACTTGCTAAAAAAACGTTTTATCGTTTTTTCCTTTCATTTGTAAAAAAGTGGCCAAGTACACATCTACAGTATTTCTCCTGCAGCTTCATCCAGCTAGTCCTGAGGCCAGCTGGGAGATGGAGTCCTTCCACTGAATCCTGGCTCAGATACTGGGTTTCCATCCAGTCAGTTGTGCTTGGTATGTCTCCAAAAAGAGGAGTGGCTTCATTCAACACCTCAAATGATCTAATAATTCTTTATAAGAATACAGCTGGTGATCACTATTCAACAGCCTAATGAAAGGTCAGAAAGGAGCGTGGCTCAGGTTCCAACATAAACAAATAGAAGTCCTGTTTATTGATCATTTAAATCTGTTCATTATAAGGGGGCAGTGAAGCCATTGCTTATTCTTGCTTGCTCAGAGAAACCTCCTAGGGATTACAGATGGCACAAAGTGTAGTTTCTGCTGCTGCCTGAGATGTGTTCATTGGCACTACCGAGGGCCCAGGTAACACACTGTAGAGGCAGAAAAGGTTTGTGTTGGACAAGAACCAGCAAAGGGTTGCGCAACATTAACCTAGGCTTACCCGGCGTAATATCTGGGATGGGGAGGGACAGAGGCAGCAGACAAACCATCAGAGTGAGGCACGTAGAGGAATGGAAGGGAAGGGGAGCCAAGCTGTCCCAGAGGAAGAATGGTCCAAATCCTCTCCTAATAAAAGGTGATGAGTGGAGTGTAACTCAGAGTTTGTCATAGAGACTTTGTCAGAGTAAGCTGAAACCAGGGCTCCAAGTGTGTATACATGTGTCAGTGTGTACAGGAGGAAAATAAGAGAGATTGTCAGGAGGTGAAACTGTAACATTGAGCTCATTTTCAGCTCCATCGAGACAAACTGTGAGATGAGATAACACACACAACATCATATTTCTCTGTGAGGTTGATATGCTGAGGTCAGTGTAGTTACACCATGCAACAGTGTCATCACCTCAAAATTCAGGTGTGTACACACATACACACACACACACACACACACACACACACACTGGTATTGACCCAGGTCTTTGGAGTTGCACACCCACGTTTGCCAGATGCACATACAGTACGCTATGAAGCACACATTTGTGCTTGCATGCATTGAACCAACAGACTTGCACACAATATGCACTGATGCAAGGGTAGGCTGGGACACAGTAAATCAGAGATTCAGATGTTAATGTATATTATGCACATTATGTCTAAATATAATACATGTTACAAGTATTATACAAAGTTAATACAGCATCAGTAAAGGGAACAATAACCTAGTGCCACAGTTTGCTCCAGGCTACTGAGCTCTATTTATCTTATTGCTCAGGTAACCATTAAATGGAAGGGCAGCAGAGTGAAGTCACTAAAATGAATTGCACCCTCTAGTGGAAATATTATGCCATTAGAGCCTACAGCAGGATAATAGGAAATGCCTCAACTGCTTAATTCAATGTTAAATTACACAATAAGGGAGAGCATTATCAGAACCTTTGAGATTATAGGTGTTGTTTTTACATATTGTTATCTTATTAAAAAACAGATTGAAGACAGGATGCAGTTATCCCTATTTACATAGTATTACATCCACTGATGACAGAGGAGAAGTAGAAAGTGTTTGGATGTGTATTTGTATCAGTGTATATGCGGGAGTGTGTCTATATGTGCATATATATCCTACAACATGGATGGTGAAAATGATGAGTCAAGTCCTGTATGTTGCCTTGATTTTCCTGTGTGTCCTTGTATATTTTGTTTCTTTCATTGCTGCATCTGTAAATCCTCAACTGTTTTTTTTTTACAATAAAAAAGAAAAGAATAATTTTAATAATAACTTACAAAAGAGGCAGGGGGAAATTATAGTGTTTATAGTTACAGTTACAGTAGCAGCAGCTTGAAAATCATTCACCCAATGGCAGTGGTGGCCTCATCTCAAATTTCTTAAATCATTATATAATTTCATTATTTCATTATTATTTTCATTATATTTGGCTTGCCTTTTTTCAAGATTCTGTAAACATACACCCACCTAGTCGGACTACTAGCCAAAACAATTTAAACCTAAAACCTAAACAAAAATGGCTGGTCAAATATAACATTTCATCTTCCAATATTTAGACAGACAAACGGTAAAAGAGGCAGTTCTCTCTTCAAAGTGTTTGTATTCTTTGAACTCATGCACACTGAGTACTAAGCCCTCTCCGACTGAAATGCAAAATGAAAAACTGGTGCAGTATACTTTGAGATGCATCTGAGCTTGATCGAACCCCTCCAGCAGCACAGACAGACACTTCTGCAGTGAGAGGGATGAGTGCGTGGAGGAGTGCAGACCGTGACCCGCAGCCAAAGTCTGCATTCCACAGCAGTACAGTACAGTCCGGAGAACTGTAGCACATTTATTACAGCAGCTGATGTACAGGAAGCTGCTTGGCTCGGTGCGCACGCTCATCGTGCCAAAGTGTTGGGAATAACTGTCTGAGGCCGCTGAGCACATCATATGCTGCCACACTACTACTAAAAACAAGTGAAACTCCTGCACCAGCACTGTCTGGAAAACAAAAGAATGAATCTGTGATATTGAAATTGACATAAAGCAGCCAGCTGGATGCCAACATATATATCCAACTGGGATAGGATCTCACAGAAAAACTGATGACTATGAGCAACTTGCAGCGTGCTGTCATTGTGAGATCAGAGTGCAAAGAGACTCAGTTCACTGAGGATCTAACTTTTCTAGCAGGGGGAATCATTAAAACAGTCCCATTGCTTGATTTCCCCTATGGCAGTATGGCCCTTCTACCCAATTGTTTCTCAATTAAATTGAAAGTGTTGCAGCATGCAAGTGCAACAGTAAGTAATACAGCTGCATGAAAGCTCAAAGACTGTCAATCAATTATCCCATTAGTGAAAAACTTTACAGAAGGGCCCAAACAGGCCTTGTTTGTCTTGTGTGATTACTAAGTCTAGCAGACCAGCATGTTCCAAAGGGCCACATTCTGCGAACGACTCATCTAGTCCATTTGAGGCAGCAGTCCACGATAACAAGGCAGACGGGGGGTCCCACCCTAACCTCACTGTTACCCAAAGCAGCATCTGTTATTTTTTTGTGCAAAAGCATTAACTTAACAACAGAGCCAGGGTCATCCACTATTCTCTTTATAGAGCAATCACGGGAGGCAAAATGGGCTTATTGAAATAATGAGCATGCAACATACAACATCTGACACAGACTCACAAGACTTCTCTGCGCTTTGAAGAGAACAAACACATCGGTGAAACTTTAAGCAATCTCTTTATTTCTCTTCCTCAGATATGTTGTGAAAAGAAAACAAATATCATTGCAGACTCCAAAGCACTTCTTGTCTCCAGTGTACAAAACTAATCAGCCTGTGTTACTCGCCCAAGGTCTTCCCACTTTTCATTAGCAATGTTCAGCCCCCACAGTGAGGAGACATGAAAGAGAAAGCAGGGTGCTCAAAAGATGGCTTCGTCTTTGCAATTTATGTCAATCTCGCTTGCTTTAACGTGTTTACAGAGAGATCAATTCCCAAACTCCAAGGGCCAACATTGTCAGAAATGAATAATTTAATAATGATAACCTTAAACTTTCTGTTTTGCCATAATTGCCTCTGTAATATTCTTCCTGATTTTTTTTTTTCTGTGCCAAAAAAACATGACTGGAATCAAAGTAGAGCTGCTTGTTTATTTCATAGTGGTGACAATTTTTGTTTTTTTAAATTACTTTGACCTTCAGCTGTTACCAGATTTGGAAAAGAGGCTTGCAAAGCTTTTCTCTGTGAAGCCCTGATGTCTTCTAATCTATCCTAATGTCTACACTGTTTCCCCTCCAGTCATGTAGAATGACATGTACAAATAATCTGCTTGGATCAACAATGTGTGTCACATTTGTTTTCCGCAAACAAAAGCAAAAGTATAATTTCCACATTAAAACCCTTAAAAAAGCATCCAGGATCTTTGAATATGAAAAGTTTTCCTGCTGGACACAAGATGTCTCCTACTTCACTGTAGTCCATTCGGATGTGCACTGGTGGCTTCAAGTTCTACATCACACTGTACAAGTTGCATTACTGGACCAGGACTGACTTCCAAATTTGTTGATGTAACAAATAATGACACTCTTTCCCAGTGACACAGAGAAACTTTATACTTTCGGCTAGTGTCAAACTCTGCACACACAGCATTCAAACAGCACACTGTAGGAACAAGAAGAACAGTGTAGAAGGGCTTTTAATGACTTTGCTGGCTGATTCTTAAGCATTTTAAATGAATAAAGAGTTCACACAGATTACTTTTCCTCGACCCATACTTACCCTTTCAATCAGTCTGCGGCACCAGTGAGGCCAACAGCTTAGCACCACACCACTCTGTTATATTCATTCCACAACTGAGAACCCTTTAAGATCTTGCATAAGCATTAGGATGTGGATATCTGCGCTCCACATGCCTCATCAATGAATTATGGCCCGCTGCTTTCCAAAAGATACCACGGATCTGCTTAGCCGATGAAAAATTACATCAACATCAAAGAAGTCCCCTTAAAAGAGCAAGTTTAGAAGAATTAATATTTGATAATGCTGAAACCCTGCATAAGCACACAGGCAATGAGTGCCTGATAATCTCTTAAGAATATTAAAAGCCCTAATATGCCATATTTACTGATATTAAGGATTAAAACAGCATATAATATGCATTTAAAAATCGTTTTGCATATCAAAATACAATTTGTGAGCAGTGATTTAATGGTAGTTAATAACACTCATTTCAAAAGGCATGCTAGGAATGGACACAGCAGGCCTCCCTCTGCCACCTTGTGGTCATTCCATACTACTGCAAGGATGAAGGGGTGCTCAAAATATTATTATATTATCATTATCTTACAATATACTCAACATGGTTTTGAACTTATAATTGACCCATGTGAGGTATACTTGTATATTTGTCAAGTCTAAAAACTTTGAGTTCATCATGGTTGTTCCAATTTATCAGTGATGGAATATAACAAAGTAACATACTTAAGTACAATTTTGAGGTACTAGTACTTGAGTACTTCCATTTTATGCTATTTTATACTATAGACATACTCTTCAAGGGAAATATTGCACTTTTTACTCAAAAATGTTTTTTCCAGTTATAGCTACTTTGCAGATTAAAATTTTACATATATACAATTTATTTGGCACTAAAGCGAAATGTGGAGATAGGTCTGGCTAAGCGTGACCACACAACCTATGACCAGTTCTTAACATGTGACGCGTTATTAAAGACAAAAACTCAGCAAATGCAAATTTGTTGCCCCTCTTGACTAAAATTGCCGCTAACATGTTAATGCTTAAGTCAGTCATCAAATAAAACACAGAAAGGGTCCATTCTGTAGCAGTACTTTTACTTTTACATTTGGCTGACTTATGTACTGGTTTTTACATTGTGATATTGCTATGTTTACTTGATAAAAGGATCCAAAAACTTTTCCACCAACTGGACTTTATTAAATACTGACAGATACTGTTACTTGCTGTTAAGTTTTAGTATTCATGATTTCCCTGATTATATTAGGCGTTTGACCTGCAATAGCCACGTCTTGTGTGCTATAGTGGAGCACTGGGAAAAGACTCTGAAGTCTCTGACCACAGGTGACTTCAAATGCATTGGGATTGTCTGCTTTTAAAATAAGAATTTCTGTCATCTTTTAAGTCACTGATAAAACACGTTTTTCAAAACAAAAAAGGTCTGAAAGACCTTATGACATGTCACAGTAGGAAAAACACAGCTGTAAGCAATGTATTAATAAAGGTCTAGAAAAAAGGCAATCAGGGTGCTCAGCTGATGCAGACATGGGACTCACGTTTGCACTAAAGCTTAATTTATAATAGAAAAAATGAATTTAAAATAGCAAAGAGTGGTCAGACGCTGACTTTGAATTCGAAATGAGGCCTGAAACAGCCTTCATTAGTGAGCCGTTTCACCTGTGCAGCTGGAGAGAGACAGGCTTAGAATGCTACATCTGAGTTAGTGAAGTCAGTAATTCCTCATATTGTATTGTGCCCTGTGATTTAAACTGGTTCTCTGCCTCTCTTTGTTAACTAGCTTCAGTATAATGATGTAGTTTTCTGTGATGTTCCAACACCATGGCTGGAGGCAGGAGTTTAGTCAGCAGCATGCAGGATCAAGAAAAAAAAAAGTGAGCCACTGAAAATGGAGAAAAATGGCTTGCAGTACCCCAAGGTAGGAAATAAATTGCAGACGATAACTAGTGAAGCGAGGCACAAACAGCATAATAAATTGTTTGAGATTTTTGCTCTCATTTTGCAGAGCAAAATCAAACTTTGGAGTGCACAGTTGGCAGGCCATTAAAAGAATTATTTCATGCTCTGAAAACAGAGGGCTTGTGTCAATGCCTATATCTCACACAAAAAGACAACGCACTCCTCGGGATTGCTTTGTGTTTTCTGCCATCTAGGTGGGTATGGTGATAAGCTGAGATCAGTGAGGCGAGCACAAATACAGTAAGTGACTTGGAAATGGCTTTGAAAGAAACATATCTCCGCTGAATGAGGAGCTAAACCTAGAGTTAATACACACTGGCATGGAGTAGATAAATATTTATGCACAAATATTTATGTCTTACAGTTTCTCAATATATCAATATTAATGATTAATGATCTGCATTCCGTGAATTTAATAATTTAGCAAAAATAAATAAGTCATATTTTGCCCACTCTATAAATATTCAGCAGATTCTGAGAAATTTGAGTTGTCTGCAGACTACTTCTTGTTGATAATAGCAGTCACTGGAGCAATGTACATTCAAAGATTTGTTAGTTGTTTGCTTAATCCAATCAATATTTCATATGTATGTGAATATGAGAATTACCACTCCAATCACACCACACACAGACTGTGTTTTCCTCAGTGCACTGAACAAAGATGTACTAATGTCACACACAATAAAAGTATATGGTTTGGATTATCTGCTTTTACTCTTTATAATAACAGGGTCTATAGGTAGGTCTATAAGTGGAAGATTATGGAAACATCACAGTTGCAATATACTGCAGTCAGTTTGAGAAAATGAATCTCAACCTGATCCACACATTCTTGATGTCTTTTATTAACATTACAGTGACAAAAGGTAAACATATTGTTTGTCATTGCGACAATCAGAAATGAAGTTCACCATGCTTAAAGCTCGTGTTCCTGAAAAGTTCAATGGGAGTCATGTTAAGTAAGGCTAAGAGAACAACACAAAAAGAAATAAGCATTGTAATAAATAACACATTGATGATGACGTGATTTTCCCCCGACTCATGAGGTTTGAAATGCCTGATGGTTTGAAATGCCTGATGGTTTTCCTGCGGAATCATGGAAATAACACTTGGGCAAGAAAACCCATTAATAATGCATCTTCAGCATGCATTCTGCATCATTATTCTACAATTTAAATGAGGGTTAAAGCTCACTGCTTTACTTGTACAAGAGCAATTGAACATTAAATATACAACAGTGGCATATCTTCCCCTGTGAAGCTTTCATTACAACCATTTTGAAATTCAGTCCATGGTCACAGAAGACACATTTAACCCTTTCTATCCTGCCCTGCTTGTAGACCAAGTTTTTGTCACACTGTTGATGACATAGTTACATTTCTTATCTGTTTACAGCAGACTAACTTTAATAAATAATAGATACATTGCAATATTATTAGTATTTTTATGGTGGTTTACCCATATTACAGTGACAGTCCACTAAGTGAGTGGTTCCCAACCTGGACCCCCACTAGGGGTCACCAAAGGTTCATGGGGAGTTGCAAGGCCTTCTTGGTTTAAGGCGTGTAAGAAAACTTAACAATACATACACAGTAGGCTCATCTTCGTACAGTAAAAAACTGTGCAGTTCACAGTTGGGGGATTGAGGAGTATTCAAACAACAAAGAGCTAACTGAACAAGCGGCAGGGGGAAGAAAACACTGAATCTGTCAAAAAAGGTAAAAATACTGATGATAAAATAAATACATAATACAGACAGGATTTTAAAAAAAGGTAAAGAAATCTCTGATCAATCTTCACAGGAAATAATGTGCTCAGAATTCCTCCAAATCACTAATTTTACACAAACTTCCTGCAGTTATTGTGTTCACTATTTACAGTTTATCAGTTGTTCTCTACTGTTATTGTTATGCATTGGATATAATGTGAGATATACATAAAATATATCATTTATAAAGGGGTCCCTTAAGGAAAACGGTTGGGAACCAGTGCACTAATTAGTCTGTATGAAGTAATGTATGTAGCATGCAGCTCAAGGTCAGACACCTCATTCACAAACTTATAAAGACGTTGTGTTGTCACGTTCAGTTATCCTCCAATTTCAAATGTTGTGAGCATTAGTCAGCAGTGTTAGGGTCCAAATGTGCTGGAACTAGAGTGGACATAAGGGGTCGGTGTGCAGTCGGGGTGACGCTCATATCTCTACCTCCGCCGTGAACATCCCTCTCATCCCTCTCCTCTGGACCAGGGAGCAAACCTGCGTGATTTTTAAGCAAAATGGCGACAGTCTAAGAGAGAGGGAAAGACGAGTAACGGTGTCAGGTGCAATGACAAACTTGAGGACACGAGTGACCGTCCTGAGGTAAGCCTGCCGTGCAATTTGATGTGCGCAGTGATACACTGTAGCCAGGTACGGTCGTTAGTCAGCGGTGTGTCGCTGTGAAGGTATGAAAACACTGCAGTGACTGACAACTGTGCAAGGTGTAGCTATTCTTACTTAGAGTGGTTCGATATTGCAACGCAGAGTCTTTGTACAACACATTACTGGTGCAGTTTTATCTTTGTGGGTCAGTGTGTGGGCAGAGGAGCTAGCTTACTGTCGCATAGCCTGTCAAAATAAAGTGCTGCTCGAGGTGGCTCTTTGCCTTCTAGCTCAATTGTTTCAGTCTCTACTGAAGGACATTCAGTTTATGGCAACTAGAGAAAGAGCTGTTCATTTGGAACTTCGAAAGACAAAAGATAAAGTTAATTGTTACATTGATCGTTTTTGTAGGATATACATGCAAAACGTTTGATGCAGAGCTACATGATTGCAGAGTAAACTTGGTTTCTCAAGTTTCTAAATCTGGCTTCCCTCTCTGACTTTAAATTGCCTATTAGGAAGAGTGACTGTGAGAGTGAGGCAAGCAAGACTCATTCTATGGAAGTTGGTAAATGCCAAAAGTATTTCTATTTGCTAAAGGCCTGTCAGATATGGTAAAAAAAATCTTGTGATTACTGTGTGATTTGTAAGAGATATTACAATTGTGATTTGTGGGAATGATCCTTTTTGCATCACAAAAAACTATTAAAATCATGATTGTGATAGTAGTACCAGCTAGTACGACTGCTAAACCGTCGTACCCCCCCACCACCCCGTCAAAATGGTGGATTTTTATGGGCGGCACAACCCCTTCAAAATGGTTTGGTCTAATAACATTTAAAAAATTTTGAAAAGCCACACAATTAAATCATACTATCCCCCTTCAAGTTAGCAGAGGGCTAAACTGGAAGTTAGCCCACTCGGTTGGTATAAGTCTCTGGAGGCCTTGCATTCATCTTGGTAATTTCTTTACAGCAAGAAGTTTTTTTTTTACCTAATGCGCCACTGAGCAACTTTCATAGACGTGTATTATGTAGCTTGGTAAAATTGCATTCTTTAGATTTGATTATTTTCCGGTGGTAAGTTTAAGGACATTTAACAAAACTGAAAGCAAACAATGCAGGGATCGAATGATTTGAACTGAATGATTCTTGGAATAGTTAGATGGCACACTTCCTGGATGATGGAAGTATTTTAGCTGTATTTGTGTGCTGGCTCAGCAGTTTTGTCATTGAAAACTTCCATAATATTGGATTTGGGGGAGTTGTTATAAGCTCAGGAATGGGGGTTTTTGTAAAATCAAAGTGTAGACCTACATAAGAGAGTCCATCACTCCCTGCAGGTGTCTAAGGACGAGCTTTCAGGGCTATAGGAAGAAGTCACAGGCAGCTTAACAGCCTAGTGTTGGTTTTACTGCATTAGTATACAACAGAGAGTAGAGGAGTCAACTGCTCGACTAAATAAATCAGATGGTCGAGGCATGTTATCCACAAATTGATTATATGTCACTTGACAAGGTCAAATATTTTAACCAAGATGCCTGAAGTCCCTGAATGCTCAGCATAGCAAACAGTTATGTGTTCTCTGTTGGCCTGGCTGGCTGCTTACACAGCTATAAATGAAGACACCTGGGACTACTTAAATGGGAGTACACTGGCCTGAATTAGCAACTCAGCTGAGGAACAGCTGCAGAGATGAGATATTTTAGTAATCAGGTGGATCTACCAAGAACATTGAGGTCTGCAGGAATATATCAGAGGCGAGGAAATAAGGGCGGCATGTTTTCATAGAATCACATTGATTGAATCACTCTCAGACTCATTAAACCATCTGCATGAAATTAATAACTATCACAGTTGTTTCTGTTGGTGAGCTGCAACCAAAGATTATTTTCATTATCCCATTAAAATGTCAGAAAATAGTGAAGAATGTCTGTATGTTCTCATAGGCCAAGATTATGTCAGTTAATGCTTGTTTAGTCCAAATGCCAGTGTAATATTACTTAAGACAGAGAAAAGCAGCAAACCACCAGAGAAAATTTGGCTTTTTGCTTAAAAAAAATAAAATATGAAGTTATCAGAATAGTTGTAGATTATTTTATTGGTTGCTCGAGTGAGTCATTGACAGAACCTTTCAGCTCTAGTCTCCACATTGTTTATGGCACTACTTTGGCACATTTTCAGTTTTTGAGCAGGAAACATTATGGGCTGTGCATAATATCTTCTGTGATGATGCTCACTTGCCATTTAGGCTAATAAATGATACTCCTGCTGTAAAGTACAGTACACACTGTGGCAATATAACAAGGACTGACTGAAGATTATGATTATGTTTTCAGTAGTGATATGGTGACATTCAGCAGTTCAAATTCAAAGATATTAAATAAAGAATGATACAAAACAGAGAAAGCGAAGTGCAGCAAAAACATACTGACATTGATTTTTCACCTTAATGCTTAATGTTTCCTAATTTTATGAGAATTGCTTATAAATATCATTTATTATTTATAACTAGTTGTTATTCACATATCCTGCTATATACAGCAGAAAAGAATGCATTATGTGTGTTTACTTGTGAGCCTCCAGCGGTAAAACATGGTTAAATGCAATGTATTTCGATTTGCTCATTACCTGTTACTGGTGTTGGTAACTCTTTTTATGTAGCTCTGCCCTCTCAGATCCAGAGTAACTCTATTAATATTTTCTAACATCAACAGGGAACTCTTTGTGGTCTAATTAACCCCGGATATAGGTAGCTTTGTTACTATGTAAGATGTCTGCTCTGTTAGCAAAATGAAATTGTAATGAAACATTTGTTGTATAATAATATTTGTAATACAATAATATTTGAAAACAGTTGGTTGATTTCTTAATTATTGTTATTATTATTACAAATACATCAGTGGGGTCTGAGGGTCTCCAAACACTGAGGAAGTAGAGCCAAGGTCAAAAAAAGGTTAATTTCCATTCAATGCTAAAATCATATTTCCTTCTGTCCTTGTGTTGATGTATGTCCTCAGCTTTCAGTTATGGGTCCTGAAACAGAGTCTGGATTTGATTCCCTGCGGCAGGGTGTGTCACATGTAATCACAAAATCTTACTGAAACCTGAAATGTTTTTAAAGAAAACCACAGTGATCTGTGTAGAGAGCAGCTTTCAGCATTATTAAAGTTAAAGGACACTTTCTGGCTGTTTGTCTCTATTACAGGTGTTCTTTCAAAGAGCCATGTGGTGGAATCAGTGCTTAGACTGGTAAGTACACATTGACTGACTTTCATTCCCGTTTTGTCTTGTTAAACATTCTGCGTGATTATTGAGATCCACTTTCTCAAATTTGACAAACAGAGGTGGTAGTAGTAGAATATTGTCTCTCATTAGAAGTGATATTATCAGCTCATGAGTCAGACAAGTACCACAACAAGGTGACCTGCCGTGAAGCGACACACAATACTAATTTGTTTCAAATAGCCACTCAACTGTAAAGCTGAGCTCGAAATGAGTGTTTATTGCGTTTTAATTGAAAAGCAAGAAAATGTGTTTGTCTGATGTTCTTGTTAGTATTATCGTTATTATAATCTCAATGGCAGAGCATAAACCTAAAATGTGACCGTCTCTGAAGAGGTGTTATCATTCAGAGGCACAGTTGTATGTCTCCTTACCGACTTAACACCTGAAACTGTAGCTCGGATGTGTGAAATGCTCTGAAACTATAGCTGGGTGTGATTACCAGTCAAATTAAATCTGAGATGTCAGTTACATGTGTCACTGCTTCCACTCCTACGCTTGGCAGGTTGTAGGGAGTGACAAGCTGGCTGTTGATTATTTTCCAGTGTGAAACAGAATCACTGACACACAACTACTGTTTACAATCCTCCAGTCTTTGTTTAATTTTCTTTTAAATGTAAGTCGCTATTATGAATTCTGATGTTGAAATGATCGCCACATTTAAATTGTACCATCATCAATCATTAATCCAGCACTAATTTGCTCAGAGGTCTTATGATACACACTTCTTCAATTCTACAAAATACCTATTAAATAGTAGTTGCCTAGTTGTGCCTTATTGTCTCCAGCCTTCATTGATAGTTCCTTGCTGGTCATCTTAAAAACCAAACCTGGCGAAACACAGACTTTGCATGCACAAGAAGTCTTAATTTTCCACTCAAAAGATTTATTTTTAATCAGTCTTTTATGATGTTGGCCCTTTAATGAGAGCAGATTGTTACAGATTCTGTCCGACTCTCTGCACTGCCCTACATACGTTTGAGTAATAAAAAAAATAAAATAAAAATGTCCTAATTCCAGCCTCTCAGATTTGATGTATTTGTTTTGTGTGACAGTAAACTGAATATGTTTGGGTTTTAGACTGTTTGAAGATTGATTTGAAGATGTCATCTTGTGTTTTAAGAATTTGTGATGGACATTCTTTAATATTTGGGACACTTTACAGACCAACCAATTCATTTAATCATCAATAAAGTAACTGTCAGATTATATTAATAATGAAAATAATCAATTGTAGCCCTAACTTCTTATACAGTACAGAATAATATCAATACTGTTACTACCTCTGAAACTGGATAAAGACAGCTAGACTTTATCCAGTTTCTGCTACAAATACATTCAAATTCAAATAAACCAAATACATTAAGTACCATGTATTTAGTATAAGATGTATGGCATGCAGTTTAAGAGAATATTGAAATCGCTTGATAACCTTAATGCGCTGGCTCTCAAACTATGGTACGTGTACCACTAGTAGAACTCCCTTTAGTGGTACGTAGGGGAATCTCTGAAATATTTTTTCAAAACGAAATTCATTTAAAAACATAATACTATCAAAATAATAAAAAAATAAGTTTTGCATTCCCTGTAATATTTTGTTTCAATATCAGCCAGCTATGTAGTTACAATCATGAGTAGTACAGAAACACTGCAATCATGACTCCAACTGGGAACTATTGGGAATAGCAGAAGTACCTGTTTCCACCAGATTAACTCTGGTTCTTGAACTGGTTTTGTTCAGGAACAGTCAACAAGGAAAAATCTTATTAGGAATAAAGCTGCCTCCTATGTGAACCGTCTGTAGCTGAATAGGGTTAGCCTATGCTACTGTGTTTTAACGTTGGTCATGTTAGCGGTACGCGGTGTAAAAAGAATAACACTACAACGTTACTCCACCGCTTTACACATTTGGGATGTTATTTGCTCCATCTCATAAAGTCCCTGTATGAATCCATAAGTTGTACGAGGGAGGATCAGGTTTCAAGCACCTAATGGTAATACACTTAATGGCCGCCACCAGTAGAATTTGTAACAAGACATTTCATTAGTTTCACACGTGCATGTGCAACTGCATCTAATTCCAGCGTTCATACTGTAATTTCAGCTCTCATACTTTGTTTGTCTTTTTCCTGCTTACATTTCAGCTCATATTAGTGAACATTCAATGCTGCTGCTGTAGCAAACAGAGATATGAGAAAGCTTTTGCATCCTTAATTTGTGACGGCAGCTCTACTGAGAGGGATTTGCAAAAGCATATTTTGGATGAATTTACATGGATGGGGGTTCATTCTTTGGTTCTGATTATCTAACACATGATGCAGCCTGATTATATGAAAAACCTCAACAAAGCAGCTTTTGAAACCAGTTTATGTCATGACAGCATCATAACCTGGATTTCCATTCTTTTTAGTTGGATGTTTTTCATGTTCACAAACCTAATATTATCTGAGAATTGCGTGGCGCTCCACTCCGCAATAGCCATGGAAGTGACTTATTCTCTGAGAAGAATTTATTTTAAAGGAGAGAAAGATTGCAGCTAGGTAAATCTAAGGGACTGGCAGGTGATATTGCTTTGCTCCATCAAAGGCTAAATGAAGCACTAAGTCATGAACTGCAGATGTCCACAATCCAGTCTGCTGCTCAGCCTCTGCAGATCAAGCCTCCCATTATCCTGTTTCACCCAGGTTATGGACCATTTCCTCCACTAAGGGGCAGAATATGATCACTGATTCACTCAGTTCTCGCTCAAAAGGATGGTACATTGAAAAGCAACATCAGCTAATGTGGAATGTGTAATCACATTAGACTGAATATATGATAATAAAAGAAATAATAGATAGACACAAAGAATAGCTTATTATTTAAACACCATCATATACAGTGTTGTAATTATATGAAATCTCAATGTAATTAATGTACCAAGGTAAAAACAAAAGAAATATTTGAAAACATAATTACATGGAGTTATGACTAAAGATTAATAATGTAGTATAAGTCATTTAGTGCATAGTCAGAGGAATAATCTAGTGCACATTTATTTAATTGTATCTGAGTTAATTGTGGTTTTGTTCATTCAGCTACCTATAATACTTGGTGTTTTAGCTATATTTTAGGTCTGATCCAGATGCATCCAAGTCTGCAAGAATGTCAAATCAGTATGGTCTCCTATTCATCCCTCAGAACATTTCACAAGTCCAAACAACCTCTGTCTTTGAGGGTTTCGGATTAGCAAGCTTCCATTGTACATGAGCTGTGAGGCGGCTAACCCTTTCTATGATACCTATCTAAGGTTGAGCTCAGCACTTTCCTCATTAATTTCCCACTTATTCTCAGAGTTGGATGTGATATTTTAGAGATTTGAGCATGCAGGGCACAGGTTAGGTGCAATTATGCTGACGGAGGGCTTTTACAGTCATGCTCAATGAAATCTGGAGTATAGGATTATACATGTAGAAAGTTATATAGTGATTAACCTTCATTTCAGTCCCCTCGGTGATCTCTAGGAGGCAAATCCTCCTCCAATCAGCTGCTGTCAGATATATTTCTCCACCCTGATAAATGACCTTCAAAATGATAGATCGAGGCATTCCTTCTCCTCTTATGGTTTTGAAGCATTTGTTTGCCCTTTCAGGCAGTTCAAATACATCCTTAAACTATATACCACTTTGATTTTTTTAAGCTGTATTCAGGATTCAGAGGTAACTTAACGTTTTTGACAACTGGTGGCGCTATTTGATGAGTGGGCCCCAGTTTTGTGTGTGTCCTGCACACTGAATGTAAACTTTCTTCATAAGGAAACTCCACAGGGCACCTTTAAAGTATCTTTGTGCTATGTTGCATTACCTTAAAAGGAAAGTGTCAGTCACCAGTTAACATGGCAAGGTCACTAAAGTAAAATGTCACAGTAAGTGATTCATGAAGTTTGATCTTGTGCCATTTTTTCGCCCTTATTTTCAGCAAGTTTCCATGGCTGCAGGTGCCATCTGTTGGTGATATCTGGTATTGGAGAGGATTCGATAAACTGTTTATATTACAGCAATGCTTTACCAAATGAGAAACAAAAAAGAGAAATAAAGATATGTATATAATGTATTTAAAGATTTTTCTGTGGGATTCCAATCATTAGCTTGTAGTTTAAGGGGAAAATCAATTCCTACAATTCCCCCAAAATCAAATTTATGCATTGCTATGTGCATGTAGTTGTGACTTTGTCTATACAGGCTCCATATAGGATCTATATAGGGTCAGATGTTACATACAAGTTAACCAGAAGTGCATTTAGGCACTGCAAAAAATTATTAATTTTGTTAATTAATAGAGAAAAAAGACAGTACAAATCTGCAAATTGAGTGAAATTATTTTAACCGCTTTCCTAAATAAATTCACTTCTTTCATGAATTAACTAGACTTGACTATAAACATGTCAGTAATTTGACACAGGACACAATAAAGCTCTACGCCAGAATCAAGAAAATGATGATTTTTATATCTGGAATAGGTGAAATAATCTTATCCTCATTAACTGCTTTCTGTGTGGGTCTGTTGTATTTACTGAGGTTATCAGCGCGGTCATCAGTGCAATGGAATACTGTCTTCAGTTTCAGTGAACTTCTTTTCTAACAAGAATAATCCTGTTAATCTGCTAATGATATCAAAAGAAATAATCAAATCTCAAATGTCACAGTTGTTAAGCACCATTTAATTAATTACATGTGTTGATGCCACCATTTTCTAGTTATTATGCAAAGATATTTAACACTATTATGATTTAAATTTATATTATTTCATGCTGCGACATTTTCTTTTTCTGTCAGTAATCCTTTTTTCTCAAATGCAGCAGGATTGATGAAGCTTATTCTATATCTAGGGCTATCTTGTATTTTTTGTACGTTCGTTCATCGACGCTGCAGAAAGCAGGCTCTCACAACAATGGCAGCTCCCTCCCTCACCCCTCGGAGAAAGGACATTTTTGAGCCCCTTTGATTTGGTCCGATTTGTTTTGATGTGAGGAGTGAGTGGTTTTTAAAATCTCCTTAACTCCCCAGGCCTGGCCCAGTCTCCCACAGTGCTAATGACCGTAGCCTGGCCCGTGTTGAATAATACAGATGCTTGCGAGGTTGAAGTGGGGAGGAGGGCAAGGGGTTAGACACGGGCCCTCCTTCGACAGTACACCTCCATTGATAAGATTGTATTAATTGGTATGAATAGAGAGGGTTTTCTCCCTCTCCTTGTATACATTTACCATTATACTCATTAGCTTCCCGTTGCCTCCCAGCGAGTTTCTCCTTCACATCCCCCGGGGTCTCCTGGGAGGCAATTTGCATCTCTCCATGGTGTCTCTCTGGGGTTATTGAGGAAATATTAGCCCCTTTTCTTCTGTGGCCGACCCTTTGATTTATTTGGAGCTGTAGCTGATAGAGTGGCACTCACATGTTAATGACTGGCGCTGATACAGGCCCCTGGTGCAAGACGACTCATTGATCCAGGTTGAAAAGGTACAATTGACAAGCAGTACTGAATAATCGCCCTACATGTGTCTGTGCGTATGTGCGAGTGCGTGTGCGTGGACCTTGCGAAATGACAAGGGAATCCCACTGCTGTCAAGGCTACGGCGCTCAAGCTGTCCACTTTTCCTGATAGAGTTAGATAAATAGGCTTTTGTTGGCCTATGAATTCCTTGTGACTTTTTGACAGCCGCAGTTTTGGCGTTTTCTCTTCAGAGCCTCGCTGCTTCTTTGTTCACTCTGCTATTCATGTCATCTCTTTGACCCCGTGCGATCACAGTGGTGCTTATTTTAGCCACTTCTAGGTCTCTAAACCCAATCAGAGGCTGCAAACAGCACACTTGATCCAGTTGCTGTTTGGAGATGTTTGTCCTGGTCTAATAATAGAATTCAAGGTGACTACTGAGGCCTCACTTTGGTTGCCATTAGTGACTACCAGGCCCCTGCGCACACCCCCTATTCCTGCTGTGGCACACTCATATTATGTTTTAAAGAAAGCTAATGAGAGATTTCATCCTAATACCTGCGATGCTTGACATGCCTCCATATTTAAGCTCACTGATGTCTGCTCAGCAATGTGGAGCCTGTCCTCAATTTGGAGAGCAGTTTGACACTGACTCCCTTTCATCTGAATGGTCACATGTCTACAGCAAAGCGGCAGCAACAAAGTTTTATATATATATATATATATATATATATATTTCATTTTTTTCCATCAGAAGAGGAAAGCATCCGAGCATGCCTAAACATAGCAACAACTTCTGTCTTGCTTAGTATTTGTATACTTTCAGTTATATGGTAATAATAACATTTAATAAAAGTCAACATCCTAACTGCCACTAAACAAAAATACCCAGCACCGCAATCGCTGCATCTTCTCTGCATACTTATAACAGATTAGAGGTTATGTATATCAATTGCGCAGCTCATGCATATTGTTATGAAGGAGAAATGCAAGAAATGGAAATGTGCCATTTCAACGAGCCGGCACAGCTTGCCAAAAGCGGGCAAGTGGGTAGTGCTTGTGGTGATGGTCGGGTTTGTTTTCCTCTCAGTGTTGGGAGATGAGAAGTCATGTATCTAAACAGAGCAGATATGATGTTTATGAGAGCCATCTGCTTGGCAGCCCTCCTGTGCCCACTGCCCTCCTCAACGTGAGAGCAGCCTCATTAAAACGGTCACATGCCTGAGAAATTTCTAACCGCTGTTTTTTTTCTTCTTCTTCCCCCTTTTAAAAGGAGTAGAGTTTAAAACTAACAAAGCCTTGGGAAATCCCCATCAGACATCCCTCCCTTAATCCATTTAATTTTGAAAGGTATTGTTTAAAGCTTTAAAGTTTATATCGTTTAATCCCCCTCCAACACTACGGGCAGCAAATGAGGCCGTGTCAGCAGCTTGAACAGATATAATCTACTCCACACAACAGAAAATCCTCCTTCAAGACAAGGTTGCATGGGTTTCCTGTGAACTCACTGTTTGATGTTTCTACCTGCTATTGAACATGACTTCTGTCTTAACCCAACTGTCACTCGCTCCCTGTCCCCTTTTATCACTCCGAATGTTCTCGCTTCACCTTTTTTCATCAGTAAATCTACCATCACAGCCATTTCACTCATTCCCCTTCTTTAGCAGAGGGGGGCAAGGAGAAGTTTGTTGTGGGGGGATTTTTTAAAGGTATTTTTTGCTGGTGTTGAACCTTGGCCAAAGGACAGGATTGTCTTTTGGTTTGTGAGATTCAGTCTCACCTGTGGTTCAAGGCACTACTCTCGCCAGTTTAACCCTTATCCTGTGTCCATATGTCTTTTTTTGGTTTTATACTCCACTGCAAGTCCATATACCTTCTGCTTTCCACATTATTTTTTATACTAACATTTTATTAGTTAAAGCAATATAGTTTAACATTTTGGCAAATATGCTTATTCGCTTTCTTGCAAAGATTAATACCACTCCCATATCTGCATAAGTATGAAGCTACAGCCAGCAGCTGGTTAGCTTAGCTTAACACAAAGACTGGAAATGGGGAAATACCCTGGCTCTGTCACAGGGTAACAATATAATATACTATGCTACTACAACTTGTCTTGTACACTTGGTTCATGTTTTTGTACACATTATTAGACACAGCCACGGTAACTGTTTTCCTCCATTTTCAGTCTTTATGTTAAGGCTGCTGACCACAACTTCATATGAGTTAGAAACACAAATCCTGACATCACGTGTGGACTAGCCTCTGTTCCACTTCTGTAACTCAATGCAATGTCAAATTAAACATGTTCCTCCTTACTATTCATATTCACAGGACAGTTAGCATACATTACAACCTGCTATTATAAATGAAAACCATCATGATAAAAAAGCAACGTTTACTTTGATAATAATAAAATAATAAATTGTAAATGTAATTGTTACTTGGTTTAACATTAGTCCATATCTATAATGTTCACCAACACTCTCTTCTTGTCATTTTCCACTTATAAGGTGCAATCTCTGCTGTCTAAAAACATCCACACCTTCCAGTCCTCTCTGTCCTGCTGTTATTACAGACATGTCTGAACAAGTTGCGGCCTCTTGACTTGCCAGTCGACTTTTGTCAAGCTGTGACGTTTAAGCCGGGTTTATGGGAAATGGTGTTCGTTAGCTGCCTTAAAAAACACCATATGAATATTAGATAAACCTTCCTTATGCAGACATAAGGAGTAAACCACAAAACACACTGTTGAGTGGGGTTATTTTCCAAGGCTGGATTTTTTGTTCTTAGCATTGATACAAATGTCATTGGGATTTTCAGTGAGGGTTGCCCTTCAGAGATTTTCAAACTCATTATTATTAAAGCACTATTTATTTTGCTGACTGTAGCTTCATATTTAGCAGCCAGACTTAGAGTGCTATATTCTCATCTAACTCTTAGCAAGAAAGCGAATGAGAGTACTGTATTTGCCAAAGACGTCAAACTATTTCTTTAAGATACCACTTCCAGTTGTACTTTGTACTCTGTGAATCTTTTCTTAAATCGCTTGAACAGACACTAATATTCTTGCTGTTAAAGCATGCATTAGCATTTAATTTGTTCTTACTATAAATATTTTTATTTTCATACCACCTATGGTACTCATATGTTTTCTTGTAGCATATAATTTCAGTCATATTACTCCAGTATATATTTTCACTCAGGCAGTAAATTACATTGTTTAGTTATCAAAGGCTTTGTGTAATTACATTTGTGCAATTCAGGATGACAGGGCTGATAGTGTCTGCACAAGACGCTGGCATACATAATCACAGCCAAAATCCCATTAGGGAGAATGGAGACCATTATTATGGAAATGACCTTTGGGTGACAAGAATTCAGTGGGATAAAAGAGTATGTAATCCAGACAAAGACATCGTGTGAAGCCCCTCTTTATTTTCTCCTTTGCAAATGTAAGAAATTTAGGGTCCTTGAATCTGTTATTGTTGTGTTTTTTTGTTTCACATTCTTCTGCCAAACAAACTTAGTCACATTGAGGAAAGTGAGATTTGAATTGTGTTGTGTTGTTAATTTCTTCCTGCTTTTCTGTGTGTGATACTGTGGATAGAACTGCAGGGCTAAAATAGAAGAAGAACTTAACTGTGGATTTTTTTCTTTTCGCTGTGGCACCTTCGCTGAGAGAACATACTCACCTTGGGATTACTGGAGTGTCAAGCTGAATCTCTGTTTGTTTTGAGCCACACTTTGATACTCTCACACTTAAGAGGCAGCTTCATAAATTCACATTGTGTCAAATAAATCAATAGATCCCATTAGCTGAGGAAGTTGTGTAGTGCAGTACTTGAGGGACCGCGGCTCCCCTTGTTTAGACATTTCTCCAGCAAAGGCGATGGCAGAGGAATATAAGGTTGGCTGTTGATCCATACAGACAGCTCCAGCAGTTGAAATGGTTTGGCTGACTGGTCCCAGTTGGTTTTTAGGGCTGTTTCCACTGTGCTGCCAGCCTGGGTCTTCAGTTGAACAGAAAAAAGGAATTTGCTTAGACATTCACAGCCTTACAAGCCTACAGCGCCAAACTCATCCTCCTTAATCTGAAAGTTGTCCTCATAACACTTCAAGTTGAGCTATTTCAGTTGTTTGCATTAAAATAATTGTCACAATTTTATATATATGTTTTCTTTCTTGGGTTGCAACTAACAAGTATTTTCACTATTGACTGATATGCAGATTATTTTCTTATTGTTGCCTGTCCGTTAAATATTTCTAGATGACTTGACCCAAAACCCAAAAAGTTTCCATTTATAATGATATAAAGCAGAAATAAGCAGGAAATACTCCCATTTAAGAAGCTGGAACCGGGTACGTGTTTTGCATTATTTCCTGATAACTGACTTAAACGAATGCCGATTAAATTTTTTGTCAACTGACCAATCAGTTAATTGACTAATTGTATCAGCTCTTGACCGCTATTTCTGTGTTAACTGTACTCTGCTGTTTTACATCCACAAACAACACAAAAATATCAAGAAAAACAACAGAATGTATATGATTAAAGTAAATTCTGTCTGTGTAGAGTCATTTAAGTAATCTAGGACCTACACAGCAGCAGGTGCAAAAGCTGCATATACAGTGTACATTCCTACAGTTTTCATGCCCATCATCTCACCATCAATGGGTTGGCGAAATCACTGACAATTTTAGCTTTGATGTTTCATTCATTCATTCATTCATTTACTTTTTTAAAACAAGTGATTACATGTTATCTGTGACCCCAAGCTGACTACTGACAGTATCGTTATTTTCTTCCTGCTCATCCTCAACTGATGCTTCTTCCTCTGAGGTCTCAGCTTCCGCATCCTGTTTGTTACTGTCCTCATCTCAGGTTATTGTTACTAACTCAAGCTATCTTTATTAACATCTTCCGTAGTCCAGCATTTCTTCCTGCCTCAGTCAGAGCCCTGCACAGTATCTTAATCGATTATAATTAGACAGTTGAGGACTTCCCGTTGGGCTTTGGAAAACAGTGAGCACCATTTTCCACATTTTATGGATCAAACAATTAATCTTTTAATTGAGAAATAGATAGTTAATTTATTTGATAATGATAATAATTGTTAGTTGCAATCCCACGATAATGACTAACTTTTATTAGAGGGTTATATTGATTGTACTGTATGTCTGAACAATTGTAAAATTGTTTTCCACACTTTTATTTATATATATTTTATATACATTTATGCCTCTTGTTCTCATGAAATGTCTTTATGAATTGTTGAATGAAGCCTACGTTCCTGTGTGTCAGTGTTAGAACCTGGCAAGAAAGACCAGGATGTCGTCTTCACACTACTTCAGATTTCAACCTTAAAGGAGGATGTTTAAATGTAGATTAGAAAATAGTGACAAAATTACATTGACAGCTTGTACAATAATGCTTGACCTTTGCACTCAGTGTCATTGAGAGTGGAAGCAGATTTTTGACTTTTGCTTTTAAGAACACACATAAAATTACTGCTTAGAGTAATGAGTAATGAGTAATAAAACAAGTAAATAAGGATTTTTCTTTCTTTTTTTTGCATGTTGAATGTTAAGGCATTTTCATGAAATTAGATTGTGCACAGTGGAGAATGATGGGAAGATGAAAGAGAATAGGGTTTGACATGCACTGAGGTTGTGAGCTAGACTCAAAGCCATACTGATGTGAGTACATGGCAGGCTTCCCAGCCCACCAACTATCAGAGCATGCTGCATGAGATCATTTTAACCGCATAACTTGAGGTGATTTCATTTTTTTTTTTTTTTTTTTATGTAGTTTTATTACATACACCTATACAATCCAATACAATCCAATACAATCCAATGCAATCCAATACAACAACCTTACAATAAATCTTATCTTAGTAAAGCCTATTATGTCAGTTTCTAGTGACGCAGGTGTTGGTTCTGTTTTCATTATTGACTAATCCGTTGATCAGTTTCCCAATAATTGATTAGTTGTTTTGTCCATAAAATGTCAGAAAATGGTGAAAAACGCCCATCAGTTTCCCAAAGCCCAAGGTGACGTCCTCAAATGTCTTGACAACTCAAAGATATTTAGTTTACTGTCATAGAGGACTAAAGAAATCAGAAAAAAAGTGAAATCAAATTAAAAATTACTCAAAATGTTTAATTGTTATTAAACAGTTGGCTAGATGTTTTTTAAAAAAAAAAAAAAATAATGTTTTGTCCTTTTTACATATTGTACATGATGGGAGCAGAATATAAGAAAAACCTCTGAATAAAGTATGTATAATATACATATAAAATAATATAATAATATAATTCAGTAAAAGACCACCAATAACCACAACCTCAGCCACTCTGATGCAGGGCTGTTGTATTGGATTACATCAGATTGTACAGGTGTACCTAATAAAATGGTAACTGTATTTTACCTGACCGTTGAGGATTTTGAGAAATACAACTTGCAAACAGAAAAGGAAGTAAAAAAAGTCAAAAGCTGCTCAATACATAACTGTGAGGTGTTCTAGTTTGTTTTCTATTGTACTAACAGTAAACAATGATGACGCTTCTCCTAAATCTCATTTACCAAACTGAAAAGTGTCTTGGGGAAACTACCATACGGGGTGAGTAAAAGCTCATAGCAGATTGATCTGTGCATACAGCTTAACTGTATTAAAGCTCATAATCCCTGTAAATATCTTCAGGCAAGGCAAAGTCAGCCTTTTAACATTGACTAAATGAAGTAAATAGAAGCAAATGAATTTTTAAAAAATACATTTCTGTTGAACCCCTGTTCGTTATATATAGAAGCGAGTTGTGTGAGTTGGCTGCTAATGAGACTTACACATTTTGAACCAAGATATTTTGATGGTTTTGCCACCCTGCCGTTTGGGGGTAACAGTGAAGTTCACTTTAAATGCAGAGCGTCTGTTCCCCTTTCGAACCTCTAACACCACAACAGATGGGGAGAATATGGAGCTCGGAAGGTTTTACCTCTGAGGTGGTAACAGTGAAGCGACTCATTAACACTGAATTTACCACTTCGTTAGCAACGCAGCTTCCTGTAGAGAGCGACCAGCCCTGGATGTCAAATCCACTGAGCATACATTTTAAACTAAATCAGCTCTGGACAGCATAGTGTAATCTCTTATAAGATGAAGCATACACATGTTTAATTGCATGCTGGTTATAATGTTATTACTAACTCAAAGCATTCAGTTATATAGGTTTATCTAAATAAATATGAAATAAAGAATGTATTGTATGTGTATGCGCAAAGGCATATGTTTTCTTTGTGTGGGTCTGTGTTTGTGTTTTAGACAGATTGTGTGCCTGCCAATTTGTCGGGATTCAAGTAACAACAGTCTCATGCTGGGATCTGTGTTGGCACCATCACAGAGTGATAAGACGCAATATGATCTCATTGGAGGTGTACTTTGTTCCCATGGAAATTGGTCAATTTTAGCAGACGACTGAGAACTTTATGTGGAGAAGCAGGAAGGTTGTATCCCAGAGGTACGCTCACATAATTAAGCATCCTCGCCTGGGTATTCAGGGCTAACAGCAGGGTTTGTTGTGAATAGAGGTGGCGAAAGAGGGTGTTGGAAAACCATAATGCAGCACAGAATAATACCATTCTCATTTTAAGGAGAATAGCCCAAAAAACATTTTTTTTAACAGTACCACATTATCAGCATGATTTTATCATACCTGTTGTGCAACAGTGTTTCATTTTGTAATTTACATCTGCATTATTTCTTTCTGCAAATTTTCTTCGGGTGGTTGAACACTGCACTTGAATAAAGGAAATATTATGTTTGTAAGACATTGTTTGCTTTACTTTGCTTACATGAAATGATTAAGTACGCTTAATCATTTTGTGATTTTCTTTTATATTTCAGAAAGTATTGCTACTATGTCTGATCCGAAGCCAAATGCACAAGAGGACAAAGACGTGGAATCTGTGTCTGACAGCCCAGGTCGTACTCAGGAGCCATTACAGAGTCACACATTCTCCCTGAAGAACAATGCTGCAGGTCTGTCCTCAGATGAACACGAAAACCCTTTAAATGGAACCCAGCCGAATCCATTTGTATACAGCAGTGTCCCTGCTGTTCCCCATGCAGGCAATTCATTGCCTTCAGGAGCACTTGTTAATGGACCTGGTTCACACCCCACCTCAGAGGTACACTGTGTCCTGAACAAAGGCACTGTTTTATCCAACAATGTCCTGGATGCCGCGTGGCAAGCGGAGAAGGACACAAGCCCCGAGGTGTTACCACCACCTAGTGAGCTTCAATCAGACGCTTGGAAGAACACAGCGGGGCCCGTCGTAAAAACACTGGCCACACAGCCAGGTGTCAACACGCCACTGTCTCACTCGGAGGAGAATGAGTCTAAACTGGCCTATTCCACACTGTCAGGCGACAGTGCAGAGCAAATGCACATTAGCCAACCTTTGACAGAACAGACAATGAAAACAAGAACTCGACGGGACGTAGAATGGTCAGAAAGCTCCTCAGATGATTATGATGATGCTGAAGTAATCAGATGGGATTCAGCAAGAAAGCGCTCCTTGCACAATGACAGAAGGCTGGAGACCAGTGTGATGCACCAAAGAGACATGAAGCACAATACACATGTAAAAAGTATGTCAGGTTCTCTAGAAAAGGTTAACAACAGCTTAAATCACACACACAGACCTTTCTGTTTCTTCACTGGTAATGATGTTGAAAATGTTGACATTGCCAACAAAGATGATTATTTGGGTACACAATCTGATATTAAATATTCTGTTGTGCCATTCAAAGATCTTGCTAGGAGCACAGCTTCAGACTCTGAGCACTATATTTATAGCACAGCGCAGGAAGGCTGTAATGAGGAAAATGACCCTGAAGATGAAGACAATTTTAGTCCAAAAGTGGAACAGTTGAAGACAGAACAAGATACAGTTTTCTTTCCATGCACAAGATGCAATGTTAATTTCAAGGAAAAAGTACATTTCCATAGACATATGATGTATCATTTAGGCAAGCATAATCAGGTGAACAGTGAGAATGTTTCACAGCCCTTTATATGCAGGGAGTGTGGGCGTTTGTTCTGTGATAGCAACTCCCTCATGAGCCACATCATTATTCACCAAGACAGGCTGGAAAAACTTATGGAGGAAATCAAAGGTCTCAAAAATACAGAATTCGAAGACAGGCAGTGCCCTCAGTGTGTATTTGGTTGCAATTGCCCTAAAATCCGTGTCCAGCACGCCAAAACACATGATAATCTAAAGCACTACTACTTCTGTGAGGAGTGTAACTACATTACACTGACACAACAGGCACTTGAAGCACACTTACATGTCGCACACCTCAGCACACACCAGCCTCAATATAGGAAAAGGACTCATGCTAATGAGGCAGAGGAAGTGGGCCGTGTTCAGCATAAAATGGTTTTTTTTACTAGTAGAGACAAAGAAGTACTCGAAAGACATTCTGAGCTGGAGCATCAGCGATCACACTATGGTAATTATAAAAAGGTTGCTGACCAGCCCCGGTCTATACCAAATCTGTCAGCTAAGTCGACTTTTGGACAAATGGCCCATTTCCCCCACTGTTCCAGTAAAAAAGGGGACCTTTATATTCAAGAGTCCACTGACAAAACTGTAAATTCTCCTCAGTTAAGGTGCCATGTTGGCTGCACCAAAAACATGTTCTCACCGTCTTTGTGGAGAGTCGACAGGCATGGAAAATTACTCCTACAACCAGCCGAAAAATTACATGCGGCAACTGATCTCACCTGTGAGGAAGAAGACGTTGAAAACAATGACTGCAAGGCTTTTGGCAGCTCAAAGCAGGCAAACTGTCCTGCAACCGCTGATTTTTTACTATCAGCCAGAAATCTTAAATTAGACAAGATGTTCTGTCAGGGTAGCAAGAACGAACGGGCAAGCGGGAGTTTACATGCACAAGCAAAGCAAAAATCTCCATCAATGAGAAAAATGTCAACACCCTTGCATAACACTATTGACAATATGCATGGTAATATATCACCAAGGCTTAGCCAGAGGCTCAAGTCTGCAGATAGGGAGTTAGAGAAAGGCTGTGAGGGCAGCAATAACTTCAGTGATGACACCAGCGGAGCTACAGGCAGCTTCTTGGAAAGCAGCGAAAATGAAAAGAACCCGTATGCTCGGAAGTATTTCAGAAAGAGGCAGAGGTTGTCAGCCAAAGTCCAAAGCCCTCATGTACTTGAGAATGAAGATGATGGAGATGAAGACTGTAGTGACATAGAGCAACTTGTCATCAAGGAGGAGTATATTGAAACTACAGTGTGTGATGATTCCCCAGAGTCGCCTTGTACGTCTTTAAGTGACAGCTTTGATGTTTTCCCCACACCAGGGGTAGAACACAAACCCTGTCCATACTGCCCTGCCATGTTTGAGTCTGGAGTCGGTCTGTCCAATCACGTGCGTGGGCACCTCCACCGTGTTGGCTTGAGCTACAATGCCCGGCACATGGTTTCACCAGAACAAGTGGCTTTGCGGGACCATCAGCCACGAATCCGCAGAAGGATCCCCTGTAGCATGCGGAAAATGAGAAAAGGTATGAGTATTAGTTCAAGTAATATCGAAGGCAGTTTAACACTAACAACTCAACACAAAATGTTTTTAATAAAGGAGGTATCTACTGTGTTTTTAAATTATGTAGTATTCACTTACTATATATATATATATATATATATACTATATTCACAAACATACTAAATTACTAGAGGATGGGCAAACAGGCACAAATTGATTCAGTTTGCAAAGCCGTCACAGACCTGCATTTGGCTCTAGGGATGACAATGCCAGTCAGTCAGTCAGTTGATCCTCAACTTTGGTCCAGACTGAAATATCTCCACAACTATGGGATTGATTGCCATGGAATTTGGTTACATATATTCATGTGTCCAGAGGATAAATCCTTTTGACTTTGGTTAGCTCCTTGACTTTTCCTCCAGCGCCACCATGAGGTTAACAGTTTTTAAATAAAATCTCCAGATAACTTTTGTATGGATTCCCATGACATATGGTACAGACATCTATGTTCTTAACAGGAATTTAGGTTGTGACTAAATATCTAAAGAAAAGAACTAAAAACATTCCCATCAGCCTCAGCTGTACTTCATGTTTAGGGCTAATTGGCCAGTGTTAGCATGCTAACAGGTTAAACTAATATGGTAAACATTCTACCTGCTTATCAGTGTGTTAGTATTCTCATTATGAGTGAATTTACATGTGACATTATCATTTTGCTCAAAGTTCAGCCTCTGCTGTTAGGGTGTTGTAGACTTTTGGTCTTGTTATTTAGTGTAACCACAATGTTCCCCATGCTTAATGCAAGTGTTTTTATTGCCTAACCCTAACTATTTGTCATAACCACAATCTTTACTAATGCATAATAGTAAAACCTATTCAGCCCCTTTTCTGGCAGCAGAAACAAGCCATAAACACAACAGTGACATATTGTCACCTTTATGTGGATGTGGCAAACTTGTTAGCAAAGTTGCTTTTTTACACATCTGACAACTTATAGCTCTGTCTTTCTATGTCTAAGAACTCCTGAGAGAAATGTCTGTTTGTATGTTCACCAGCTAGTCGCTATCTGTGTCTGCTTGCTGCTGAGCAGGTAGTATATAGTCAAGTTTTAGAGCTTTTTTAGTCAACACAGCTTCATTTTGTGGCCAGAAATGACACTAATAAAGCAGCAAGAGTGAACCAAAACAGTTAAATTGCAGGGCAGACTGCTATAGTTATAAAGCTCTGTAGAGTTGGGGGAGCTTCAGGTGATAATTCTGTCGGTGCATCACTATGTGCGACCCTTCACATCGTCACATTGTTTTCACATTGTCGTTTGATTTTGTGATAGAAATATTGATATAACTACAATAAATTCACAGCTGCAGTGTTGATACAGATGCTATATATAAAGGCTTGTGCATTATAAAACAATCCAGATATTACCTTATTGTTTTTGTTTTTTCATTTCAGTTTTAATGACAAACTTTATCTGATATTACAGCTGTTAAGCCAGAAACCCAAGGAGAGCACACATGTCCCCTGTGCTGGGGTTGGTTTGATACTAAGACCGGCCTCTCCAATCATGTGAGGGGACATCTGAAACGAATTGGTAGAAGTGTTACCAGTACCAGCAAGTCCCCGCTGTGCATCTTAAATGAAATGCTACAGGACAAAAAGGAACATCGGAATATCCTCCAGGTCCTCAACAAGGGCCAATTCCCCTCACGATCCTTTGTCTCTCAGAAGTTATTCAGCAGCAATGGCCTGTTCCTGATGCGCACGGGCATCCCAGTGAAAATCCAGTATGAGATGAGGAATCCACATCCCATATCGGACAGCTTTGTACCAAAACAGGAGGCAGAGGCCTTCTCAGAAAGCAAGAAGTTTCCGGTAGAAGCTCAAAGAGACGCCGAGGCCTCCTCAAGCACTTTAGTTGAACTGCTCAAGATGAGACAGGACAGTATGGAGGTTACAACAAGAAGTGACCAGGAAGCCTGTGCTAACAGGAAGCTCTGTGATTTGACCAAAGATTACATGGAGGAGACACAGATGACCAGTGTGGAAGCAAACTGGACACATGGTATGGAGTTGCATGCACTAGGCTTGATAACAACTTCATGTTTGAACAGTTTCCTAAAGGGTCGTGTGGGTGGTTTAGCATGTTTTAGCCCAATAATAACACTATAGACGATACAATACACATACAGTAACTTACATAACTAAACCATCTTTGGACAGTTTCTCTGCAAGTAGATTTTGACAGGAGTGGGTACAGTAGCACAATAATTCTTAAAAACATGGGAAATGGTCAGCATTTATGTAAAGTATAACTAATTTGTGAATGTTTAGCATAACTACCTTTAAGACAAAAGAAGCCTTTTAAAACAATACCCTTCATCCTTTGTCTTTAAAGTAAATTATTACCATGTGTTATTCCTATTCAAAAGTGAAAAACATCTATTTTGCACTGGCTTCTTTATTGTTATTAATGGATAATGTTTGGGAGGTTCACAAAATATTTGTACAAGCTATCAAGTTATAGCATGTTATTGGTTGCAGACCCACATGCCTTAAATGATTTTGGGTTTGGTTATAGTCACTTTCTCTCTCTCTCTCTCATTTTTTTTCAATTAATTTTTAGTTGAGTAATAGCGACCTACTTGGCATAGGAATACAATACATTGTACCAATTACACCATGTTTGTATATCACATTCCCGCTCCACATCTCCTCCCTCTCATGAAAAATTTGGCAATGCAAAATGAAGTGTAGGTATAGTCAAACTACATATATTTTCCCCTTATTAACAGTGGGAGGCATTTTTAGCTTTGTTTGACACTAACATTCAACATTCATTCCTCTGATTTTCATCAATATTTTATAATACATTTTCAGTATCTCTTTATAGATAACTGTATACTGAAGGTAGAAGCCAGTTAAACAGTTTGGGAATAGTTCACAATCATTTGATTTGTGGGAGAAAAAACACATACAGTAGATTGAATTTTGCCAAAATGCTTTTGAAGTTCATATTAAAAAATCATGAGATCCTCTTGATGTTTAGTTGGAAGCCTCATCCTTGTTTACACAATTTTGTTTAATGTCTGTCCAAATCAAGTTTTAGTCAGGTACTGAAAAAGATGTTGGTAAAGATTTCAAGTCAAATGTCTCTTTGTTGAGTTCTATTTCCAAGACAACTCACAAACTAGTCTAACAATTTTTCATTACTATTTAGGCCTATATTCTTTCTGTTGACATTTTTGTATCACTGGAATACTGTGTTTACTTTGTTAAAAGTAAAATCACATTGTTTTTAATTTTGGAAGATCTTTTGAATATTTGTTAACAGGCAATGGTGCGCAGCAGTGTCATTGCCAGTTTTCTGTCATAGGACTAACAGATCTGTGATTTTTTTTGTGTAGTTTATGAATCCTCTGTGACTCTCATGAGGTGGTGTATGTGAAAATAGTCCCCCTGAAGACACACAATTGTGTTAAACTTCACCAGTAACACTTTCCAAACAGGAAAGTGCAAATCAGATGCTTAGACTGAAACCAGGTGGAAGAAGACACTTTAGAGCACACTGGGAGTAACAGTTTTGCTTGATAATAAAATTACAGCATGAACTCAAACACTATCCTACAATGGTTTTCTCCTTATAAACTAGAGTATCTAACATCTGAGGATCCTAAAACTTGATTTGAGACAGAAGCATCAGCTAAGATGTATTAAAATTAATTAATCCAATCAAATGTTCCATTATAGATAAAGCAAATGGAAAATATAATCCCATAATTTCAACCTAAATGTCTTGATCCCATTTGTCTTATTCTGTTCGAGTTTGATTTTGTTTCTTCAATGTTCTGTCTTTCAGGGAAATGTGATTCAAATAAGATTTGTACTCAGTGTAACAGCGACTTCCCTACGCTTCCTGGTCACCTTCGAGCGTATGCACACAGAAAGAGGATTGGCATTTTTGAAGGACCAGGTAAGTTTCTGACAATGTACAACATCAGATTGTCAACGATTGTTTCCTGTACCATGAAATGAAAATTGTGGTTTAAGCATAGGAGTCAAGAGGTCAATCTGTGGAACCAAATTAAGAAGAAATATTTGAGATGAATGCTGCATTGGTAGACATTAGGTGAATTAATTTGTCACGCCAACATATGTCTTAATTTAAAAATGGATGTTGACTAGACTAGTAAACATCAATAGTCAATAGTGAATAATAGTTTGGCTTTGGGATTATTTTTTCATGCCTCTTGTCAATGATAAATTAATACAGTCCCTCAGATAAAGCAGCGCAGTGTCTTGTCTTTTTAGGCTATGATTATAAACAGAAGAAGCCAAGACCAAGGCCTGGGCTAAAAAAGAAGATTTTACCCTCCTTGAATGCTGAGATATACACACTCACCTGCAGGTACAAGGTTACATATGTAACCATGATTCTCTGAGTGAAGAGTGAAGTTAGAGCACTCTCTATCCAGTTCCATATTTCATATGTAGGCCCTAAATGAAAGAGATGAGAAAATGCATTAACCAGCTCACCAGCTGACCAGTTGTTCCTTATCTGGAACCACCCAAGAAATCTTCAACAATAGCGTCCGCTTGACATCTAGCTAACAATCATATTACGCAATCACATTACTGTTTAAAGGTTATATATAGCACTAGACCAGCGGTTGACAAGACTAATTTAAAAAAAAAAAATGTAATTTCATCTAGCAAATAATCATAAAACACTTTTTAAACTCACCAAAATTGTAAGTCTTTCCACTGTATTTCCAATAATCAGCAATTCTGGCTTAATATGCAGAGTTAGATAAGAAAATAGCTGGTATTACTGCCATGTAACAATAACTAATCCTTGGAGACAAATGGCGCTGGTCAAAATACATCTTCTAAAATTGCTTGTTTTTGCCAATGACTGGCTCATGTCTGAAAACATTAGGAAAGGAAAGGAACTCTACAGAGATAGAGCTTTTGTTCAAACATTTGTAAAATCACTATTGCTCTCTACCAGATTTCATAGACAAAAATGGCAGCTTTACCTTACATGTCATTGTAACATTGTAACTTCATTCAAGATGGACAGAAACATAAACCCACCAAAACCTAACCTTTGTTGTTTGTTGTTTGTCTTTTCACTGTTCCAACTATCACCAACTCTGCTTTGATTGAAATAAATCCTTAATTCACCGACATAGTTAAGTAAAACAGCAGTTTCAGTCGCCCTTTTCAGTTGTACACAGCAGGACTCACATGCACTAACAAGCATGTGTGGCCAGACCTGGACAGGCTGGGATAACACCACAGAGGGAGTGTGACACATTCTTCTGCTTAGGATGCCAGTTCTCCACTGTATCTTCCGTAAGAAATTGTCCATATATATTTAAATATATTAATGCTTTAAATCTCATATGGTTAACCTTTAAAGGTCCAGTGTGTAGCAAACATTAGGAGGATCTATTGGCAGAAATGGAATTATAATTATTCATAGGTATGTTTTTCATTAGTGTATAATCACCAGAAAAGGGGGCCATTGTTTTAGTTACATTAGAACGAGCTGTTTTTATCTACAGACGCCTTTGTGCCTTCCATGGAGTCCGCCTAGTTGAATCACCATGTTTCTACAGTAGCCCAGAACGGACAAACCAAACACTGGCTGAAGAAGGGGCCTTTTATATTTTTTGCGAGGTCACATTGGCTTGGTAGAAGCGGGCCACATCTTAGGCAGATGTACACATATTTCAGAGAGAGCCTGTATCTCCCTTACCCTTTTGGCAGAAGCCAGTGCCACTGATAGGGCAGTCTTGATTTGCAGCCACGAGAGGCCCACCAACAGCAGCTTGAATAGGGCCTACTTCAGCACCCTAAGAATCAACTTAATACCAGGGTGGAACTTGTGATGGATTCCCTTAAGGAATTGGCAAACCAGTTTGGAGTTCCCTTCAGACACAACCACCACTGCCACTCCCACAAAAGTAAGAGCCTTTGCACGAACTGTAGGATGACATGGGTTCCATGCACCATGCCTGAAAAATTCTCCAACTATGTGCGTAGATGGAGGTCATCAATAGGAAATGTCTCTACCACTTTCTGCGGTATTGCTATGGTTAACAGTTTTGTCCTTTCTGGGCCCAGGTCCAAAACAATAGTCTCTTGAGAAAAGGAAGTAGCACCATGCCCTGTGCGTGGGATAATAAGTGACAGGCACAGTATTGGAGAAAGAGACACAGCCTACTGTGACCTCGAAGCCCAGTGTTAATTGTGAGAGACAATTCCAAAGTGACATAGCACAGTTTGGGATCCACAATTAGGTCCAGAACTGTGTTCTCTGAAAAAGATCCCACCTTCTCCAGGACATAGATGAGCCTGGCACTGGTCCTCTGACCATGCACACAGTAGTCTGTTGTCTAAGTAATTTTAAATTTCCACTCTGTCTTTGTAGAGACTGATACAGAGAACAATACCTGGTATTCCAAAGATCACAAAGATCTACATGGATCACAGGTCATAGGTGGACCATGAGCAAACTGAATCCTATCAAGGATCGTACTTGAAAAGACCCAGGGGCTCAGGGATCATGAATTCCATGCTCTAAGGCTTGCCGGGCCAGCTATGGACAGAACCATACTCCAGGCTCTCCTATTCTGCTTGCACTTACCTTGCTTGTTTATTTGTAAGCAGGCCCTTAAGTCACCAGAGCACCATGTAGGTCTGCCTTAGTCCTTGCCCTGACCGGTCTTCCACAATCTGCTACCTGACTAGTGTCCCAGAGACCTCCTTGGAACAATGATGGACTTCCTGGTCAGTCTTAAGGGGTAGTCCAGTTCTTATCTCAGATAAAGGGCTGCAGAATAGACACTGGTTGCCCCCCCATTCCCACATCAAATTTTGTGGGTTTCACCCCAAATGCCTGAGAGACTCTGTAAACGAACCCTCTCTAAACTGGCAGTTTCTCCTCTCCTGACTAGCCTCCTCCGGTACAACCTCCTTTCTGCCTGAAGGAATCCTCTTAGAGCACACAACCCTCTTAGAGCACACAACCCCACTACGTTCATCTTACTCTTCTGAGAGAAACACAGCTATTTGGTCTGTCGTCACCCAGATTTGTTTTTAATATTCACCTAAGATATGGGCCACATTGGATGATATATTTCACATATCACAAGAGTGATGAGTCCTTCAAGAGTGTAGTCAGTTCTCTTGAAAGAGACCACTGAAACAGCTTAATAGTGAAAATGGAAGCATACTCTTAACACAAAGTGTAGTCAGTGGACAACAACTTCTCTTTGGGTTAAATTGAAGCAGCCATACCAGTGGTGTCAGGGGCGCCGTATAAGGGGGAAAAGTTAGGACAATTCC
>NW_023339674.1:24169256-24173797 GCF_004916995.1 Morone saxatilis | reverse complement strand
AATTCCTGGCAGCGCCCCTGAGTGGTGTATGAAACCCTTGTCAGAGTAACACACTAGGTTTGCCTTCTCTAGGCCAGCTCTTCAGGAGAATACTCTGTTATACTAATAAATTGCAAAGGCAGTCCCCACCTGCAAACACACTGTACATCTCGAAATACACACACACACACACATTTCACCTGACCCACCAGGGCCAATCTGTGTGCATATGGAATATGTAACTGGTTGGTGGAGAGATCTTATCACAATCAAAACAAACAATACAATAAAGAATAGCTTACAGTTCACACTGGATGAAGATGGTTGTGCATTAACTCTGGAGACAGTGATTAGCTTTGCCTCCTATTTCTGCAGGTTCTGTGACCTAGTCTTCCAGGGCCCCCTGTCTGTCCAAGAGGATTGGATCAAGCATTTACAGAGGCACCTTCTGCACACCAGCGTGCCCCACTCAGGGACAGGGATGGTAGAGGTTTTGGGTCTTCATCACAAAATACAAATAAGCATGTCTGGTGAGCACCCAGATCTTGAGTAGAGTTTTATCTAGAACATCCAGTTGCCTGAATTTGCACACTCTTTATATGTATAATCAAAACATCTTTTTAGATTAGTCCTGTATAGACACATATAATAGTTAATCCAGACTACTTGATAGTGTATATATTAATAATATGAATAAATGTATTTATTAGCAAATACTTTATTATATGCTATTTTAATGTTATGCTTTGCCTTATCAACTTAGCCAATGCAACTTATAGGATTTGTTTGTTCAATATAAGCTGGTCTGGCAGTGCAGAACTGTCACTGTTAGAAAAAACATTGTTCTCCTATGTTTGTCATGATAAAAAAGTGCCTTGTTATTGTGACAAAACATTTTGTTGTGATGAGAAAATGTTATTATAGTAAAATGAAAATAATGTCCACATGTCTTACTTCCTTGCAGCTTTTATGTCATAAACAGAAAACGTTCTCATTACAAAAATAAACATTTCTTAATATCTTTCTCTTTGTATGAGAAATGTACGAACTGAGAAAATTCAAAGGAGCGTTGCCACTCCCATATTAGCAAAATACATGAGGTTGAGTATTTCAATTAAGCTCATGTCTCACTTTCTTTTAGAGCCAACATAAAATAAGATTGTGCTATTGTTAAGCAGTGTACACAGGGCTGTCATTAGTGTGTGGGTGCTTTGAAGGATTTGACCTCTCTGTGCCTGAATCAGAGAGAGCATCTCTCTTTATCAAAGTGACATGTTGCATTATGTTGGGAAAGCTTGTTGTGTCACTGCTTAACCTTCAACCATCAGTGTAATTTCTAAAATCCAGCTGTTATTATTGTTGTGATAACATCTTTTCATAATGAGAAAACTCTCTACACATAACATATTGTTAGAATTATTTCTCAGTGTGTCAGCTCTGTAATGCCAAAGGTTCAGACCCAAAATGGGTTGCTTTTTGTTCTCATTTGTTGAAGACACAAGACTGGTACTGAACATTTGCATGTCCATAACCTGTTCTACAAACTTGTTTACAACTTATTTTGCAGGGTAGCAGAAACTGTTTTCTACTTCCATACAGACAGGGAAATGGGCTATGCAATATACAAAGATCACATATCAAATGCTGGTTTTTCATGGTCTATCACTGAAAGATAGGACAATGTCTTTTTACGAGGACATTTACTTTGTTTTTCTTGTTCTATGTGCACATCATATGCAAATGTTTGCTAAGCACAGCTACAGTTTGTCCTCCTTTGCAGTATGTGGTCTAGTCTGGTTGAACCCATTGCCAAAACACTCTATTCAATATTAGAAAGAAAAACATTAATACATGCTGTAGCATCAGTATTGGATGAAAATGAATGTATATTGCTTTCAGTAAGGCTGGCCCATGATAGTTTTTCACATTATAATGAAAGCCAACGACTATATTGGTAGAAAATCAAAGAAATATTTAGCTTTAATGACCAAATGTCTTTGTAGGTGTTTTATGTAATTATTTCTATTTATTTTTCCTGAAATATTCAACTCCAAACTTCAACTGGAGATTTTGAAATTGTAGAAATGTAGCGCTCCCTAACGTACAGTAAAATTCAGAGTGTTGATGATTACAAGTTATTAAATTATGAAACATTTCTATAAAAAAAATCTTACTTCCCTACTCAGGCTTGATAGTTTTTAGACTTAGTGTTAGTCAGATTCTAATACAGCTGTTTTGTAGATAAATGTTTGTATAGAAATCAGTGACAATAATAATAAACTTGCATGAAACAAAAGTGTCACTAAATTTAAATACATTTAATGAAATATTCTTTATCAGCCAAATATAGTAAGAATGTATTAGTGACGCTGTGGTAAATTATATTAACAATGGGATGTCCCACATAAAGATAATATACAGTACAGTATCGAGCAGAGCATGTTGTGCTGAGATTATATGCTTGTGCTGAGGTGGAGTGTACAAAAGGTTTGACTGGAGTGATTAATTGAGCAAGCTGACTGAGGTTTAGGTAGAACAAAAGACTCAATTTGCAAGAGAATGGTGTTCATCATGTGAGATCATGTAAAAGAAGAGCTGAGCCAAAGATCTTTGGATATTCAGGATATACAGTGAATTCATAATTAAAGAATAAGATAAGGGACAGAATTTCTGATTTCAGTATTCAGTAACAGTACTGACTCACCCTCAGTTTAAACACGGTAATGACATAACCTTTATTGCTCCAAACTTCCAGTGACTGTCAGGTCTTTTGGGGGAAAAAATCTGCTGCACAGGAAGTGATATTTTTATGATTTGGGAAACAGAAACTGCAGTTTTTGTGTTTCCGTAGGCTGCCTTAAGGATCCCTAACTTCAGCATCATTGTAACCATTAAGAAAAGAGTAAATGTGAATAGTGGCAGCAATGGTACGGCAGTAATGATATAACAATGATCTCTGCAAAATAAAAGCAAACGATGAATTTCTGGTGGATTTTATGGAAGATGACTGGAGCTTGTTTTGTGTTTATCGTGTAATTTATTACACTGTGTTTACTTCATTGTCTGCAGTAGTGATGATGGCCCTGTAAATGGCAGAACAAACAAACTTACCAAACAAATATACAGTAATACTCAGTTTATTAAAATACAGTGTTTCAGTACAGATTACTGAGCACAGACATAACTTGAGTTATGCAGCTGGAGTTGACCCTTCCAGTTGTTTAAAGGTGTGTTATGTGATGGCGGACTATTCCCTGCCACAGGCTAATGTTATTTGCTGTAATTATTTTGGTGTAACACAAGATTTCCGTGTGATTTTGCACCATTATTCCCAACAGAAAGTAACTTTAGGGCTATGTGCTATTTTAAACTGCAGTTTTTAGCGTAACAGGCTAAGTATTTGATGTATCCAGAGCTTGATAGCCACTTCTGGGTTTTCTACTTACCAGTGGCAAAGGGGGCTAACCCTGCAGTTTATCTTGGGCAGTATTTAAAGCAGCGATCAAAGCTGTACAAACCAATTGTCATCATGCTTCTCCGGGGGGAATTTTGAAGTACATTAATGCTCCTTCTTTGGGAAATAATTGTGCCACTCTGTGACTTCATTAGGTCTCCTGGCTGTTTCAAAAGATGTTCTCTCTGGAGGTTGAAAGCCACATCGCTGGCAGACAGCATCCCAAGGGGCCGAATGAATAAAAAAGGAGAGATTATAATGAGATTGAGTTAGCCATGACCAGGATTGGGCTTTTCATTATTCCACTGGCTGAAGAGAGAGAGAGAGAGGGACAAGGCTGACATAAAGAAATGTGTTGTTGCAGGACCCACACTCACCATCTGCCATGGGGGTCCAATGGTAGGCAGCCAATGCATGCTTATCATTGCCATGGGTATCAAAGGGGCCTCCTCTCTGGAGATTGCTCCATTGAAACTGCAAATGCCAGTCCTTGTACACACATAAAAACCTGCATTTTGTTCAGAAGTAACACTTGCTATTGGTTTAGCAAATTAAAATAGGAGGAAACATTGGAAAACCTTGAATTACTTTGTGTTTTTGGTATACTTGGTTAGCCAATGGAGTATAATTTAGATAATAATAGTTTACAGTTTTATAATACATGTTGCTGCATCCTGAGGAGGTTATTAACTAATAGATCTTTTTTGTCAGCTAGTGTTGTGTTTTTTTCCCATTCAGTGTCTGTGGCAGCAGTGAACCAGAAATCAGGACCATTGATCATGACCTGTCCTTTGGCCAGTTGTTCAGAAGTGCCACAGACTGCCTGTGTGAAAGAGGAAAAAAAAAAAGAAAAAAAGAAAAATCAATAGGTTTCCATTATCTGGTTGGGCAGTGTCACTGGCCTGTCAATGATCCTGTTACAGCGGTGGTACAAGGGTGACACGAGCCCACACTCAATCGCTGCTGACAAGAGGAAAACATGCTGACAGGCACCAGGAACAAGTTGGAACACAGATTTGCACTTCAAGCAGTCGTCCGAGGAGGTATCGTGCAAGGCCACCACGCGGCAAGGGGCGAGCTCGGTTGGGGTGGGGTGGAGGGGTTGGAG
>NW_023339674.1:24155828-24169156 GCF_004916995.1 Morone saxatilis | reverse complement strand
GTGCAAGGCCACCACGCGGCAAGGGGCGAGCTCGGTTGGGGTGGGGTGGAGGGGTTGGAGGGGTTGGAGGGAAGGGGTGGGGGGGATTCCCAGCCAGGCTCCTTCTACTGTCTGACTGTCTAGCTCTCTACCACAAACGCTTTTATCCTCCCATAAATTATTCACCTCTGGATACACCAAAGGAAACTCAGTTGCACTGATTGTGGCTCAGGGCAAATTTATAAAAACCTAAGGCCCAGTCTGCATGCACTGCTCGGCCACTCCTGCAAACTTATGCAAACCACCTACCTACAGTGTGCTATGTACTCTACATGAAGCATTGGATTATACATAAAACACTGACATCACTGACCTTTTCTATTGCAGATTTATCATAGCAGGAAATGTTCATGTTCTCAGTTTTATGGCAAATAACCATTTTCATAGTTATGAACGGACTTATTAGGCTTCCTGCCACATTAGCTCTTAACCCACAAAGAAAACAAGAGTCTGCCCTCATCAGTCAGTCCAGATGGCCCGTCAGAAATTAAGGAAGACGTCAACTGTCTCTTGAAAGAACATGAATCAATATATTTTGACAAGGATCAAATGTGCTTCAGATGAACCTTTTGGCCCTTCCAAAACAGTCTCTCCCCTCTTGTCAAACCTCTTTATTTTTGTTTGTCTACATGTAATGACCAGATATCCAATGACTCATGATTTCTGAGATCACTCTTAGCAACAAAATGTAATATTTATGTCAGTGTGAACTCCTGTCTGACAGTATCTTTGTTTGACCGTGTTACATTTGGCCATAAAAATAGATAATAAACATATATTTCCACAAGCCTGCAGCTTACACACACACACACACACACACACACTGGTTTTTATTCAAGCTTTTATTGTATAATAGGCCCTAATTAGGACATTATGTGACATCTTGCTCCTTGTTAAAATACTTGAGAAAATACTAGCCTATATATATATTTTCAATTACGCATACATATGTGTACATTTCCCCCTTCTTATGTAGGCAGTTCAGTCTATAATGACTGGGGAATTCAGGTTAATATGTTGACAAGCTTTAACAACAGCGGGTCATGTTGCACAACACGCATGGCCGCCTCCGTTCACTGCAGCAGCTGACAGGTCCTAATCATGCGCTGCCCTAAAGGCACTGGGGCAGAGAGGGTTTTAATCACTGAATTATAGACCAGCGCCAGGCTTCAAATTGAGACGTAATTAAAGTCAAAGTTGCAATAATTGTTTCGGCTAATTGGGCAGACAAGTGCGTTATGGTGCGGTTACATTATCTGCTGTAATTACCTGAGTCGGAGGAAGTGTTTCTGCAGGGAGAAGGAAGGATATACGGTGTGCTGTTGGATTTGTGTTCCAAATAAAACTGTTGGAAACAAAAGAAGCGGTGTAGCTGATGGCTGCGTTTTTATTAAAAATAAAATGTGCAAAAAAAATCGCATAATTCAAGTTATAATTTCCCTTAACTTTGCCTATACATTGAGCTGAGGTTCCTCCAGACAGGCTGAGCATCCTCAGCAGCAGCACTGTGTCATTTACAGTAAAGGGATTACTAATGCAGCCAACAATATGCCCAGTCTTGACGATGCCGCACCTTCGGCAACATCATTATTTCCTATTAATTACTCGCCAAGCGAATGCCTTTAGAAACGGAGCTGCAGTAGGTGTGACGGGGGAGCTGGTCAGGGAGCAGCTGCCCTGCATCCCGCCGGGCTCAGACTGACCTCCTTTTTTTTTTCTTTTTTCTTTAACATCACTAAACTGGAGGCTTGACATGCCGTATATACGAGCACAGAGGCTTTTTGATTTGGATGAGGGGAGAAATGTAGAATATGAGCCAGAAATGACGAATCAGGGAGGATTTCGGTACAGCCAGAGAAAAAAAAATCCGATTTTAACGTGTCTGTTTTTATGCCTATAGTGTCTGTAGTGATCCATCATATTACACCCGGACTACTGAAACCGCTTCCCCCTTTAATATGGACTCCCATCCACACTGATTCAGTCATATTTTGTCCATCTGGGTACCACACCCCCCCTCTATTCCACAAAAAAAATAAGAGCATGTGCTTTAAATCCCGCAATCATTCACACAAAAAGTGAATATTTACGGTTGTGATTGTATCCAGTAATCACTTAGAGGAGTGTGAAACGGCTCTATGGGATTAAAAACTGTTTAGTAACCACTGGGCCCATGAGCTTTATGTGTGCTGCTGATGCCACTGTGCGGTTTGGCCGTTGGACGGCAGGGGGCGCTGCTCATTTCGTTCTGAGAGCCAGGATGAGAGACACATCAACACAAAGTGGTTACACTGAAATAGATAGCACGCGATAATAATGAAATAAATGGATTAAAAATAAAATAATAGCAGCGAATTAAGGTGGTAATTTAACAAAATAAAAGTCATTCAGTCAGCATAATCGCTGCAGAATGTGGCATTTTATTTCTTTGGCCTTTTTGCACCTTTAAAGCTGTCTGAGCCTCTCCTGTTCCGTTTATTGTGATGCTTTTAGACATTACTGATAGAATATTCCTGGAATGATGTCTCACTTGCAGCCTGCACGGATCCCCCTTCTCTTTCAGGGTGCAGGAGGACATTGAGCTCCAAGCACTGAGGCAGCAGGCTGACTTCCAGACCTCCTTTAAGGCCCATTTTTCTGCAGGTGATTCCTCTCCATTTTTATTAATCTGCAGTGGACACTGAAAGCTCACATCCCCGCCTCGCTCTCAGGACGCACAAATGCACAGGTCTCCTCAACATCACGTCAGTAATCCAACAGATCCCAGAACAACAAAAAAAGCTTTGCCTTTGTCGCATTTGAGGGAGAAATTTAATTACAACCGCGGGTGTATGCAGGCAGTGGAAAAAAAACCAGGCGACAAATGAATATACAGAGCAAATGACAAAACATGAGGGGGAATAACTGACAGATGAAAAGACGGAGGATGTGCAGCTAACAGGCAAAACGCGCCGGTACAAAGCCGCGCACACCTTTGAGAGCAAGAGTTTGTTTTATTGCACTTCTCCCGGGTTGCATCTCCTGTCGATTTGCAGGAAAAAGAAGGGGGGATAAGTGAACATGCCCTGTTTAAGAAACAAACATGCAGATTAGATGGGATTCTGACAACACACGGCTCAGACTTCATGTCCCACTGCTCATCTCTCAACAATGAAAAAAAAACAGAGGGTTGGAAAAATCCACTCAGCGCGGTTGACAACACTTACCGTCATTCTGCACAAATAAATAAATGCAAATAATGAGTTGGCATCTGGAAATAAATAGTGGGAGTTAAGACAAACTGATACCTACTCCGGTCCGCTTAAGACCCAATGGGTGGCACGAGGAATCTTTATTTATAGACACAAATATAAAATATATAGTGTGGTAAACGTGAATGTGACGGATTTGGTGCACGCGTATAGCCTATTATTATTATTTTATTTATTTCTAAAATAGAAATTAAACCCGCAAAAAAAAAGTCTGTCTTGGCGCGCAGTGAGGCACAGTGGATTTGGGCGTCGCCAGCAGGAAGCCTCTCTAAAGAAGAAAAAAAATCAGACCTTACAAGGCATGTGTAACATTTACTTCAAGTGCAGGGAGTTGTCACCTGTTATGTGGTACCAGGCTACATGTCAGCAGCAGCCTCCACTCACTCACTCCCCTCCCAGGATGCTGCTCCACTGTGGACTGCCAGCAGCAGGCCTGCAGACAAACACACCCAGGCTCACCTTATCATACACACCTTCAGACTGCAGCTGCACCCAGTCCTCAGGCCGGGACACACCTCGAGTGACCACCAGAGGCCTTCAGGAAGAGCTGACATATATATTTTAAAGAGGGGAAATTAGGATTCAGTGTTCTAAAACCACAAGTGAATATCATTTATGTTGTGGATTATGTGTGTAATCATCAGTATTAGATGCTCATAGATGCTTTTAGAGGACAAAAACAAACAATAAAAACCTGTATAATAGTTTTATATTTGATTTATTTTATGCTACAATAGGCTATATGTTCATAAATTTAGAGAATTGGTAATAGAGGCTTTTTGTTGGTGTTGTAGGGTATGTAGGCTGATGGGCTCACATGCTCCATGTTAACAACTAAATCAAATAAATCTATTAATTCCTGATATCGTCATGAATATTTTTTCTTTTCAGAATACACTGCGTGTTTTAAAATGTCACGTGACACTTAATTGGATCATGACGTCATGTAAATCCGGGAAGTAAGCTACAGGTAAATAGTAAACCTGTTTCAGCTGCTTTATTGCGGCTGTGCGAACTGACTGTCACAGATTCATCCGAGAATACCGCGATGGTTTGCAAAGTTAGATGCTCTTCTGGATTTCTTCACGTGGAGCTTCGGACTGGATGAAGGTGTGAGATCCGCTGAAGGGGAATCCACACTGCTGACTTTACTCTCCTCCCACACTGAACGAACACTGATGCACAACGCTCTCTTATAAAGGGCTTCAGTGTCGCCATGGCTCGTTCACTCTGAATGTTCAGGGGCCAAATCTCCTACAGCCTCCTGATCGAGGCCAGTGGTTCCCAACATGTGGCTCGAGAGCTCCAGAAGGTCTCAAGATGAATCTAAAATCTCACATTTTCTGTTTTCTACCTCTAATCTCTTCCTGGTATTTCTTAGGAACTTTTACAAAATTTTCTGTATTATTATATTATTTGTACTAATTGTAGTATTATATATTTGTAATATTTAACAATCATATCTATTTCATAGAGTTTTCATGAAGCTTGGCCATTGTTTTATTAGCTCCTTGGTTGTTTTAACTGCATACGCATGAGGATGAGCATTTAGGATGAGGCTGTTTATCAGATAGTGGAGGCTGAATATAGCTTGTGTTCAGGTCTTCAAAGTAAAGGTCTTAAAAGGTTAAGTTTTAAGTTTTCTTAATTCCCTTAAAATCAAGAAGGACTTGTGACCCACTGTGAGGCTTTGGCCACCCCTAATGGGGGTCCCGACCCCCAGGTTGGGAACCACTGGTCTAGTATCATGAGCTGATTAGGGATAGGAAAGAAAAACAAAATCACTTTTTTTTAATTACTTCTGAATTAGTAGCAGAGTTCGACACTAGAAGGCCGTTAAGTGTGATGTAGAAACCTCAAGCCTCCACACACACACACACACACACTGAGAATGGACTTTACAGTGAAGATGGAGACATCCAGCAGTTAAACTTAAAGAAATTAAACATTGTTTAATATTTACAAGATTCTGGTATTTTAAATGAGGAAGAAGGAGAAGAATCTTTTTTTTTTTTTTTTTACTTTTAACGGAAAAACTGTATCAGACACAAATTATTATTAGTATTTTTATATATCTTGAAACCTGTGGAGAGGATCTTTAAGTGGCCATAAGCCAAACTGGTTGGGAATCACTGTTGTAGTCTGTGAGAATGAGCTATAACACATTGGAGAATAGCAAGCACATAATTGTTGATTTTCTGAAATAAGAATGTGAGCTCCTCCAAATGAGAATTAGTTTTCTTTCACCGCAGTAAACCGCTAATGAAGCTCCCACAAAACATTCAGAATTATTTCCTCATAACCTGCGGACCAGTGTGAAGTCATCTTTATACTACACTTTAAATGCTCTTCATTTTTTTGCCCAATTTCCCACTCTGTGAACTGTAACAGTACATAGTGGCAGCGTCCCCACAGGCCTGAACATTACGTGCCGCTGTGCGTCAAATCTCCCCGGCAGCCTCATTATTCCATTCTCCTCCACCAGCCAAGGTTGATCTAATCACCAGATCAACAAGCACGATGTGTGAGAGAACAAATAATGGAGACAAAATGAACAAATGATTAGTATGCTGTGAAAAGTACAATACGTTTCTTATTTAGCATTTAGATAACTATCTATCCTGAGGAGCAAGCTTCAAAGTTGAACTCAGTTTAGGCGAGGGGGATTAATTCTCTCTACTGCATGCTTCATTGAATCTCTCATTACCAAACTTTGTCTGTATTGATGTTAGATTTGATTGAAGATTAGAGCATTTAGCAAATCTTGCTTTTCCGCATGTATCAGGCTTTTTCAAGCGCGGCGCAGCGCTCGCTGGTCAATACCCTCACTTTTATCCAGTGTCTGCTTCATTTAAACTTAATCAACTCCATCAATGAACTGGAACAGCGAAACGTCCCCTGGAACAATAGCTTTTGTTGGATAATGCTTTGGTCTTATTCCCAACCGGGTGGCGATAAACCTAAAATTACACTATGATGAACTATTTCAATCAATATGATAATGGAAATTGGCTTGGGTGACTCTTTGCAGGGCTTAAGGAGGCAGGCTAAAGCCTATGTGACATTAATACATCTCCATGCTCTCTCTCCCTGCTGTTGCAAACCCCCTACCTCACTTTATTGTCCCATCTTTTCACTGACATTGACTGCACCATATTGCAAAGCGCCTGGTAGTTTAATGATCTATCTGCACCAGGGAATGCTTGTGTGGAAATGGATGCACATGCTGACGGTCTCATGCATTGTTTTTCCAACTAAATTATAGGCTCTATACTTTGTTTCCTGTAGTGGCTCAGCGGGGTGTAGATCAATCATTGATGGCACTGTTGTAAAGCAGCTACAACGCGGCTTTTGCTGCTCATTTGGACATTTTGTCCTTGTGTGGGATCCAGTGCCTGTTATAGGCTACAGTTCATCATATTTATACTGCTACCAAAAGACCAATTTCACAAGCCTTAGCAAGGAAAACGCATGCTTCCCATCTGTTGCATACTAATAAATATGCCACCTTCTGGGACAATCCAGGAGTGATCATGATGATCAACTGCCAAGTGATATGACTTACCATAAACCTGTTTATTTGAAAAGTTTCCCCTCAGCCAATAATTGTCAAATTTATTTCGGCATCTATTATCATTTTTCTGAAGTGATTTATAAAGCAGGCTGAGTTGTTTTCCTCCACACCTTTCAGAGTCATTTCATTATCATTTCTGAAGCCAGTGTTGGCACACGCGGCGAGACGGATGCCTTTGTGTTGTTTCACACAGAAGTGAGCAGTTATTACTGGAGCTGAAAGTCACAGCTGTCCTTTAGCAGGGAATCACTGATCAGCTCTATCTGCTGTGAATGACATGCACTGATGGAGGCATTGGTTGTTTTTACAATCACAGGCATTTATTTGTAATTGTATTTAAACCAACAGCACAGTGGGGTAAAGAAAAGCAATATCCTCACCTGTGCTTCAGATATTCAGTTTCAGTAAACTGCTATGTCAGATTCAACTACATCTTGTGTTTAAACATACAGTGCTGAAAATGCTCAAATAGAGGCCAGGGCCCTTTATTTCCCAGAACCGCAGAGAGAACTTGAACTTGTCATTGTTTCCCTCATAAACTTTGACAAAGGAAGAATTCTGAAAATACAAACTCATCAAATGGTAGGAAATCCTGTTACTGTAAATAACAAAATGAAATGAATGAACAAAAACCAAGATTTATTCTGACAAGCCTTCTATAACAAAGTCCATAATAGGCATGGAACAATATGAAAATTTCACGTCACAATAATCTTAATAATTAATTATCACTATAATAATGAAAATATGCTTTATACTTTTAAAATGGCACTAAAACATACTGGAATCACTTTACCTTACATTTTATATATATTCACTGCGTCACAGATAGGCACCTCGTTTCCACACATCCAGTTTAACTTTTATTGTGAGGGATACAATGAGCAAGCCGAGCCTTCAGCCACGGTGACAGGTTTAGGATTTTGGAATGACTGGAAAGATACAGCCTCCTCTTTGTCCCCTTGTTCAAACTAAATCAGGAAATCAATATAGGAGAGTATTCTGGCAGGACAGTGATGGTATTCTGGATTATTTGTGTTTTTGTACCTTTTTGGAAGCCATCTCAACAATAATTTCTGTAAGGTGTGAAAAATAGACTTGAAACCTGCTTGAAATAATAATCACCTGACTTTGTAGTTCTCATAAACTCTTAAGGAGTGTTTTAGCCTCATTCAGCGCATTGTTTTGGTTTTATAGTTCCGAAATCTACTGTTTTGGTTCACTCTCACTGTATTCATCAGCCTTGTAATAAATAAACCCCATTGTATACCATGCTACCATGGTTAGGGTTTAACTTGTGAACGGACATATTGGAGCATTTAGTGGGTAGGAACGTAAAGATATTTTGCAAGACTGTTAGATTGCGATGCAACTATAAAAGAAACATGATACTCTTTTTAAACAGCAGAGGACGCTTTCTACTTTTGACTTTGTTTGATGTCGTATGTAACTCGCGTCAATAGCTGTATCAATGCATCAGTTTCACTTTTACAAAGAAAGGAAAATATGCATTGTTTTGCACAGTTTATACCCTAATTTAGAATGCATTATTTAACATGCTAAAGACTATTGGTAGAGACCAAAACAGAGCTAAAAGGAGGTTCAATATTGGACTTCACCAGTTGGCCTGAAACATGACTCCAAGGTGATAATGTCAGTGTTGTATTTACAGCTTGTTCTGCTGTGTGTAAGTGGCCAAAAAAAATCCATCATACAGATATAAATCGGTCTGTAATTGTGATGTTCAGAGGAGTAGTATTATACTGAATGTCAAGTGTGCATTGAAATAACATGACAATGTCATGTATGCAGTTTTTTTTATTTCCACCAATCATAGCAGATGATTTCATACATTAGTTGCCTCTGGCCTAAGGTGCTGATTGGTGGTGACATAAGTTGCTGTGGAGTTTGGTTCAAATTAAAAAAGGGCTGCTACTAACGTTTATTTTTATTTTTGTTTAATGTGTCGATTTAATCTTTGGATTCATTTGTTCTACAAAATTCTTAAAAATACCATTAAAATGGCCCCCATATGTTCCCAGAGCCCAATTTGACACCTTCGTTTATTTGCATTTTCGTCCTAAAGGTATTCAATTACAGTGATATAAAACATGCGAAAAACAGCAAATTCTCACGTTTGAGAAGCTGAAGAGAATGTTAAACCTTTTTCCTTCATGTGTGATTGCATGACATATATGATTAATCAGCTATCAGAATTGTTGTTGATTAATTTTCTGTGGACACCCCTGCTCTGTGCGCCAGGTCTTTATCCTTCGTTGCAATAGTAAATTTGAAGCCTTTAACTATTTATCCACAGTCTCATTAGAGTTAGTTTTGCTGGAGGACAGTTCATCATGGCAGAGATGGATACTCCCTACCTCCCTCACCTCTCGCCTCCTGCAGCAGCCACTGTCAATTAGCCTGTCCTGCATCTTAACTGACTGAAGCTGCTTCCATGTCACCATAATCCAGCTAACATGAAACGCCAGATGTGTCGTTTGACACTTTTGAATATGTTGTTTGCCTTTGTTTCCATGTTTTACTCCCAGTGCTGGAAATGATTTGAGAGGACAGACATGCACAACAGATACAGCACCTTGAACATCAAAGGCCCGCACCGCAGTATTAGAAACAGTGTGTGTGTGTGTGTCTGTGTTTCTGCTGTAACTGCACGCGCTCACACACATCCACATAGATGCAGTGAGTTTGTGTGCATGTCGGTGTGCCTGCCATAGAAAAGCATCCGAGACAGCCCAGAATATAAAAATTTACAGGCCTTTTTCCTGCTTTGTCTGTCTTCTTTCCCATTCTCTTAGGTGAACGGGGCCTGAGTGATAGACCCAGAACCTTTCATCTCACCCAGTGAGTGTAAATAGCTGTCATGTTTGATTGACGGTCTGACGTGCACATGTGATGCCCTGGAAGAGGGGAAGAGATTCGGTGAGAACACAGTACATGATGTCTTCAAACCAAAGCTGTAATGAATGAGTAATTACACAAAAACCAACAGTGTTCTACATTTCCTCAGATGAGGGTTCTCAGAGTTCATGCAGAGAAATTTGCATAAATTCCATAACAGCCTATACCGTACGAAACTGGATCCACATTATTGACTTATAGTGACACAAATCTTCATATTTCATAGATGCTAAACAGAATAATTTCACAAACTGGCTTTATGTTAAACATATAAGTGCATAAAACAGAAAATAATGACTTTCTCTCTGAAATACCATCACCCAATCACTTTTCAGTTTGGCTCTGCTCAGCTTATAGCCCGTAGAGCCCCTGGAGCACAACTAAGCTTAAAGTTACATATCACTATTGCTAACTATGATATGAAATTTGTTGTACCAAGCATGTATACATTATGAAATGATGCCATTACTTTAAGTTACATTCAAAGTAAAAGTAATGATGATTCTATAAAAGATCCTATCTGTTGGTTCTATCAATAAACAGATAAGCCACAGGCAAATGGCAAACTGCAGGCTGCATAGAAGTACAGACCTGTAACGGTGTCCTGAACCAGAGGACTTACTGATTAGAGAGAGTATTCAGCTGTTTTGTTGTGAGGTAGAACGACTAGAAATACACCCAGTCTGTCAGTATTTAGAATGACACCTTTTCAGTGGTTTTGTCTGACTTTGGTTATGACTGAAACATCTAGTCAATTTCTGGATGGATTGTTAATCCAGTCATTCAAGGTCCCCAGAGGATGAATCCTAAGATCCTCTAAATTTTCTTCTGGCATCATCACCAGGTTCAATTTTTTTTAAACTTTATGACTAAATACCTGCCAAAGCTGTGTTTTGTGTTTAGTGCAACCGTTAGCATGTTAACATGCTAAACTAAGATGATAAACATGGCAAATATTACCTGCTGCTAGGGATGGGTAAATCAGTACATGTCCATAGTCAAATGATACCTGCATTTGATCATTTTTGTGCCCAGATCTAGAAAAAATTACGTTTTGTGTGGATTCAGTGTGATGCATAAGCGGTCCACTACCGCAGCTACAGCTAGCAGCTACATACAATCTGTGGTGGTGAAGTTGATTGTGTTGTATTTAGCTCCGTACAGTACCATACACAAGTACAGCCTTACAGAGTTGCTAGCATGGCTGTAGTCTTTGTGAGTCTTGTCTATACATACTTCCCTCATTTCAGCAGGGAAACACATGATCATTTTGGTTGAGGTCAGCTGACTCACTAGGCCATATTGTGATGATTTTGACTGATATTACAATTTTGATATCATCAAGATCACAATTTTCAATGAAAAACTATCAAAATCATGTTGATGTGACATTTGTTGGGGTCAGTACCAAACAAACACCTGGAGAACGAGATTTGTAGGCCAGGGCACCTCTTCAGCACTACAGTACTTCATTATAGGGCTGTTTGTCACACATTTGACCTTTTATTAAGTAATTGCTGCTTCTTCGACTTGTATATTGCACTTGGCTATTTTGCAATTTTGATAATATTTCAAACCCACTATGGATATGAACTTCTTCAAACAAACTCAAGTCAACACTACAAATAGTTTCAGATACAATGTGCTGTACACAATGTGCCACTGTCCAAATACCCATGGACAGCACTCTATATGCTGTAGTTGCATACCCTGTTGATTTAATGAAGACTTAATGTATTGTTTTAGTATACATTATGCAGTGAGTATTGTGATGGCTGTGTGGCTTGACACATATTTCTTTGTTTGGCCCTAGAATGGTAATACTGATGTATTTTACAATAGGTTTTTGCTTTGATTTATTACACAAAAAAGCCCATCACTCTCATCTGCACTCCAATGGGCTGGAACTGGCGAGAAAGAAACAGTTTAACTAAAGAGAATATATGCATCAAATGAAAAGCAGATGAAAAAATATGCAATTATGTTCCTGATTGGGTTAAGTATTTCTCTGCCAGCACATGCCAGCTACCACTAGAACCTGTCCCAAATGGGTGGCTTCCAGGCCTGGGCGAGGCCCCAGAAAACGTCACATCAGAACGGTGCCATCTCCCGCTACTCCGTTTCCTCAGATCCACGGCCAGTGCGTCCCCCTCGTTCCTCTTTCCTCTTTGCTCCGCTCAGCCCTTCTCTGCGTCCCAGATAATGGAGCTCAGCTTCTGTCTGCCAAAGGGTCCGGGGCTGCCCGGGAGTAATGACCTGAGGGGGTACTTTGTGACAACCAGGGTATAATAATGCCTCCAGCCACGGACAAAGCAGACCCTTGGGGTCAATTTTTAAATACTTTTATGTTTTTCACCGAGGGTAAGAGTCATTTGTTTTTATTGCAGGCCATATACTACATACACACCGCAGAAACAACACATTTGTTCCTAACAACAAGGGATACAAAGTGTGTTTAATATTGTTTATTTCAAGAAAATGTGGTTAAGTCTTGATAGAACCACGCTGCTGCTGACCTATCGCCTTTGATGAAACATCTTCCACTTTTCAACAGAATTTATCCGGCAAATGTCTGTAGGCGGTAGTCCCTCAGATCAAAATAGTTTTATTGAGGCACGCAAGGGAGTATGGAATCACCTGCGAATGAAAGGCTTCTCCTAATAGGTTAATTGTAACAAAAGCACAGGGTCTTGCCCCATTGAACAGAAGAGGATTGTGGAACACAGGCCTGTGGAAATGATGTCAAGCAATGTGCTGCCTGTTCTCCCCTGCAGGGCCAGAGTTTGTCTGTCAGCAGTTAAATGCTTACCTCCTGCCCCTCCCCTAACACTCAACAATCAATTTACCTCCTCGGGGTCTATGAACCCAAAGATTTGACCTTGCAGACTTGAGCTTTGTTTCCCCCCCTCATCTCTCACACCTCAACGAGCACTTATTAGAACACAGAAGAAAGGCATTTTTAAGTTGTTTTTTATACACACAGAGCAGATATATTCAAAGGTTTCTGTGGCCAAAACCATAAGAATATATTTTGTAAATGAAACCTAAATTTCCATACAAATCAGTTTTAGTATTCTGTTTTAAATACCTGATATAATTCCTGTTTCTGACAGACTGTGCCATTTTGCTTCAATAAATATGATCAGGTGATTAATGGAATAGTTTGACATATTGGGAACTATGTTTATTTGCCTTCTAGTCAAGAGTCAGATGAGGAGGTTGAAACCACTCTCATGGCTGAATGGCAAACATGAAGCTGCAGCCCAACCATCTCCTGGCTGTAGCTGGAAACCCTGGGAAACATCTAGCTCTGTCCTGCACATAATGAAACCACAACGTGTCTTTATTACACTTTGGTTTTTGTACAAATAAAACAAACCAGATTGACAAACATCAATTGACCCTTCCTAAGCCCCGTCCCTTTTTGCTATGTGCTCCAATGACAGTTGGGCAAGCCTGGTCAGCTTTCCTTCCCACCAATTTTGTAGATGGTTAAAAGATAAAGCACACATTAACAATTGATTGAGGCACGCAAGGGAGTATGG
>NW_023339674.1:24124826-24155808 GCF_004916995.1 Morone saxatilis | reverse complement strand
GAATCACCTGCGAATGAAAGGCTTCTCCTAATAGGTTAATTGTAACAAAAGCACAGGGTCTTGCCCCATTGAACAGTTAATTAGCAAGTTAACTAGAGTTTTGCTAACAGCTTTCAGCTATTACTACTAATCATGTCGCTTTTATATTTTAATATGTTCAAATTTTAGTTCGCTCCACTGTTATTGGAGCACAGAGCAAAATTCTCATCTAACTCTCGGCAGGAAAGCCAATTTTCTAAAGTGTCATTTCTGAATGTAAAAGTAGAAAATCAAAGCCTATACTTGTTTTGGCAGGTTGTTCTGGACAGTATGAATGTAAGGTATTTTTTTTATAGAAAAACAAAGCCAGCTCCTGATTAATGACCTCTGCATTATAGGTAATGATAGTGTTGGATTTAGACACGAATGCATGTATTTCACTGACAAAAAAGCAGTTTCAGTAGTATATCTCTAGTAGTGTATTCGACTGTTGATTTACTTTTATGTTGATGGGTACACAGCCTGGGGATGTCTCTGTGTCAATCAAAGATTTCAAATCCCAAGATTTATTCAGTCCCCCTCCCATTTGTACAGTAACCAATGGTGACAGTGCACACCCAGCAAGGTGCTAGCTAATTGGGCATACTGGGAATAAAAAAAGAGGAAAAGCAGCACCTTTTTCTCTTATGTGATATTTATTGAAACTGCTGATGGCTCAGCACAAAGCTTGCTTTAGGGTGCGCGAGGATAGCTTTGTAGTGGAGCATCATCTGTTTTAAAAGATTATCTTTATGATGTTTTTGCTTTTTATTTTATGGTGTTTTAGTTCATAGCAGAGAGAAGTACACAGGAAATGGTTCGAGAGAGGGGAAATGATACGCAAACTCGCAGAAGTTGGGTTCATATTACTTCACTTACTAATCCCACCTACCGAGTTGGGATAAAATTTACTTTTTATATCTCAGCAACCATTGGAGGGAGTATCACCACATTCAGTACCGACATTCAAAGTCCCCACAGGATGAGGCTTTTGGTCATCTGCTGGCTCTTTGTCTGACACCACCAGCAGTTTTCATTCCAGTAAAATAGATCAAAATCTACTGGATGGACTGGAACCAGATTTTGTATAAACATGCATTGTTCCCAGAGAATACATCTGACTTTGGCAATCTCCTGACTTTTCTTTCACCATGAGCAGAATTAATTGTAATAACTTTGGTCATCCTCTGACTTTTAATCCAGCGCCATCATCAGGTCAAAACCATAGTGTCCACTGCAGGAATGAGTCAGAAAGCCCAGAACTAAGTTAGCATTTTAGCACTTCCAGTTGCCTTACCTCAGAGTCAGGTTTTTTTGGAATGTTTAGATGGCTAAAATAAGTACCCAGAAAACTACTGACATTCCCGTCAGCCTCAGGTTTACTTATGTAGTGCAAATAAGCAGATATTAGCATGCTAACATGCTACACTAAGATGGTGAACCTGGTCAACAACAATAGTTAGCATTGTGATAATGTTAGCATTTAGCTCAGACCCGTTGTACAGTACAGCCTCACAGAGCAACTAGTATGGCTTTAAACTCTATCAAAATAATAGACTTTCAAAGAGAGGAATTCATAATGGCTAGTTCAGAAAATATGCTGTGACATCAAGTGAAAACAATAAAAAGTGAAGTTGCTTTGGTTTTTTGATATTGTATCATCATTTAGATGATTTTACTGGTCAGTCACTTAAATAGCAAATATCTAATATTAAAAAAACATGAAGCCTACATGTCTTATTTTCTCAATTACACTTTCTCTGCGCCTGTAACTGAGGCGTTGCTCTTAGCTTTTGTCTGACTTGTAAAGGTATAATAAACAACAACTTCCATTGTACAAGCTGGTGTGTAATAGCACAGTGTTTCAGTCTAAAACAGGCTTTTGAGATCGTTCTCTGGCATTTGTGTGGAGGCTCGGCTTGTTTTTCACCACTGCGTTAACCATTAAGAGAACACCATATAGTTTGTGTTGGTGGAGTTTTCAATTTGCTGAGGGGAAGACAGAGTGGTTGAGAATGTATACACGTGGGGGAAGAGCTGCAGTAACAGAACTCAGCTGGAGTAGGTTTCTTGAGGGAATGCTTCAGGAGCGGGAACGGAGCCAAAAGAGCGAGGAAACATACTTCACTTTATTGATTTTGTCGATCGTCTTAAATGAGGGGCACTCCAGGCCAAAGGCTCACCTCTGCATTTTCTCTCTGTGTGCCTGTGCTCTTTGGTGGACAACAAGCAGTAGTTACAGGAACTAAAAGAGGGATATTATGAATGTGTTTATGTGTGGGAAAGGTGTGCGTGTAGGGAAGTTTTAAATCGAATGTATTGTTTTCAGAAAGTGTTGGATATCAACCTTTGGTCGTTATCTTATAGTTTTCATGCCAGCTGCGTGTGAGGTGCACTGCCTTTTGTGTCTATGGCGTAAATAAGCCTATTGTTTGGATCACATGCATCATTTTGAAGTCCAGAAATGAGCCAGTGTCCAAGAAACACACCTCGCCTACACTGCCCCCATCACGGATCATGACCTTTTGCTTTACACCAGAGATGCACTCTACTGTTTGTGACTTATTCATCAACTGTGACTTGGTTATTAATGACTTCTCAAGGCAAATATTGATTAAGTCAAGTGTAACATCACTTGGCTTAAAGCAAATGTCCATAAGCAATTACGACTTGTAGTCTCTGAGTATTTTCCATTTTTGTTTTGGCTGACATACTCATTTGTTTTATATTCCCATATGTCCTGTCAGGTGGGACTGGATTTCTTTTTGTACAGTCGGTGTCAATAGTTATTCAATAACCAGAACCTGAAGTTTTTACCGCTCACCCTAAAGACATGCACACAACCTTTGAGTTGTTGAGTCATTTTATAGCTTTTTTGGCTAAAATCCACCCCGTACATTTTAAAAAGATTTTTGTTGGTTGACAGAAATATTTATTATTTACATTATTAGGGATGCATGGGAGGATATAATCTTCTATCACTGCATATATAATATAATATTTCCATATTAGTATATATTTTATATAGCGAATATGCGTGAAATTCATTAAAAAAGCTAAATATAATAACCACATGGAAATGCCTGCTTTTGGCCTATCCAGAGAAGTCCCCCTCCTCTCAGCAATGTGTTTTCTAATTGTAACTTCACTCTGATATTTGACTGTGCAGAATAATGTACTGTATGTGTTCATGGCTGCTTCACATTCAACACATGGATGTACCAGCAGGATTTTGTGACATCACAGCTAGTTTTGGGTGCCCATCGGGGTCCAAAATACAACTTACATTCTTCTGAAATGAACAATATTTGCATATTCATATTTGTGGCTATTTCAATAGGAAGGAGTTTCTTTAAGTTTTTGTGAAAAGGAAATGTGAAACAAATTTTTATTGGTAAAAGTATTTTTAAATTATGTCTAGGGCTGCAACTACCAATTATTTTAATTACCGAATAATCTATTTTTGATTGTTTGATTGATTCATTCATTTTTTGGTTGTGAAGTGTCAGAAAACTCTTTTGCGCAGCCAAAGCTGACGTCCAAAAATGTCTTGTTTTATCCACAACCCAAAGATATTCAGTTTACTGTCATAGAAGACTAAAGAAACCAGAAAATATTCACATTGGAGAAGCTGAAATCAAATAATTCTTTTTTACTTGCAGATTAATTTGACAGTTTGCAATTTATCAATTAATTGATAAATGTATCAATTAATTGATAAATTGCTGCAGCTCAATATGTGTGGAGTGGATCTTAAAATATAGGATATCTTAGTATACTTTACATCACATTGCTGTAAACAACAACAAAAAATCCTGTAAACAGTCCTGAAACACTACAGAAAGAAACAAAGATTGAGATTGGGAATTTTCTCTCATTATACTGAAATATAGTTGGCTATTTTAAAAAATGTAAATATTCTCAGGCTCCAGCTTCTGAATTGTGATGATTTACATGATAACTGAATGTCTTTAGGTTTTGAAGTGCTGCTGCAAAACAAACACTTTGATGACATCACAGTGAGCTATACCATATTGGAAACAGCTTTTTTACTATTTATTCACTTTTTCAAACCAACAATAAATCTTTGTGAGAGAATGCAAGGTAGATTAACAGATAATGCAAATAATCTTTAGTTGACGCCTTAGAGCACGTAATGCTGTTTTTCTTTGAGTCGGTGCGGTGTCTTGTATTTGATTATATTACTGAGCACTTACTGTATGGGAATCTTAACAGAATTACACTGTTTAGGTGAAATCCCTTTCGCTTACCCTCATTTGGTCCTTGTGTAGACTTGCACTTTGTGTTGAATTGACACTTTGGTACTGCACAGAGACACCTCTGCAGTGTTGTTTGTTGCCATCATTGTGGATCATGACATATTTTATAGGCTGGATGTTTGGCATTTTCTTCCTAACAGCAGGTTCAACCTGTCTGAAGTAGTGTCTTTGTCTGATCTGAATGTTGGTTTTGAATCTCCTTGTTATCCTTTATGATTGCCTTTTCTCTGACAATAACACTTTAGCTGTATTGAGGGAATGGATATGAGTTTTACAGGGTCTTCCCTTTACATCCCCTGGTTGGTGCTTCCTTATCTTTTGTCCCTCTCATTTCATTACACAAAATCCCAAAGAAACCACTGGGCAGGATCAGTTAGTCCCAGCCAGCTCAGTGGTTTTCCTGTTCTTTATTAAAGTGTAATCAAACATCGCTTTAAGTGGAAAATAAATATCCAGATCTAATAAGCTGCTCAGCCGGATCATGTAAATGCAAATTTTCAAGCTGGTTCCCATCCGTCCCACCGAGGGGAGAACAAGTCGCGGCAATCGCCTCCTCCACCCGCGATTGTAAATCAAGGAAAATAATGGCTGGATAATGACCAGTTTGCGGTCTCAAGCAGATTGAATGATAACAAACCGCGCATGTTGCACGCAGCTTTTCATTTAACATCCTATCATGGGGAAAGCCGGCGAACAGCTTGGTGTGCCTCATTAAAGGGGTTGTCGAAGCCTTGTAAATTTTGTGGAGCAAGGGGTAGAAAATTCACAAGACAAACTTCCTGATAGGGGAAGACAGGGTTTATTCCCCGCCCATAGGGGCCTCCTGCGCCGATGCGGGGAGCCTGAAGATCTGAGAGGACCAGTGAGCCGCCAACTGCATTGCAGTTGTCTGCTTTCTAATGTGAAGGAGTGAGAGTGTGAATGAAAAGGGAAAAAAGCCACTTAGACAAGCGCTAAATAATGATTTATAAGACATATAAATTGCTTCGTTTTCTTGTTTGGGGAGATGCTGATTTAGCTGCTAATTGGTGACAGAAACTGTCAAATGGGTGGCAGATAGTGATTGTGGTGGCTTCTGTCAGGATTAGGTGAGAGGGAAGGAGAAAAAAAAGGAGCTTTCTTCTGGTGAAGGCAAAGACAATATGACGGCAGTCCCCTCCCTTCCCTCGTCTGATATTTACCCAAAACACATTAAACAGATAAAGAAGAGAAAAGAAACAATAAGCTCGGGATTATGGACCCTGTCTCTTGCCTTCGTCTCGTGCTCTCATGTCTTCCGTTTTTTTTCTCTCCTCTAAGCTGTCTCTGTGATTGATTAACGTGTTTGTTTGAAGAAATTCAGAATGTTTGCTTGCACAATAAAACACACAGACGTAGGAAAACATGCAGGATGTACACAGACACGAGCACACACGCAAAGACAATGAACTGGCTATAAGCAGGGAGACAGCGGAGGAGACGGATAAAGACTGACTGACTGATCTCTCGAGGGCATCTTCCTCTAACCCTGCCTTGACTCTCCTCCCTTCTCTCTGGAGCATTAAAATGAACAGTAATTAGGCTTTGATACTCTGGCAAATGAACAGTAATTAGAGTGTGCTACTGTGGATCCTCTGCCTGGGCTGCTCATTGAATATTCACACCATTATTGAACGTTAAGATTAGCTCGCCGCTGTTGTGCACAAACAGTGTGGCATGGCAACGGCCCTTTGCAGATGGTGTTAGGGGGATGGTGGATGCAGTGTGTGTGTGTGTATGTCTGTGTAGTACTAGTAGACAGGTCGCCCAAGCCTGGCGGACCCTCAGAGGGGATTTTCTGGTTATTAGATCCTTGCCAGATCATGGGCCAATTATAAAGAAAACTGTCAGTCAAGGCAAAGTGGCTATGTGATTAGCGGAAAAGGACAAAATCAGGTGAGGAGTGTGAATCTTTCTGGAGGCAGCTTTGATTTGCTAATAAGAGGGAGAGGGAAAGGACCGGGGCAGGGTCCCCAGCTGTAGTCCTGCTTTGCTCTCTTCATTTTCACTGTGACCTTCTTAGCACTGCTGGTCTAATCTGCGCTGCAGAGGAGACATAAAGAATGGCTCTCGAGGGGGTTTTCTGGGTCCGGGCTCTGAATGAGGCACAAGGGGGTTAGCCACCAAAAAATGAGAGCAGTACCCCCTACTCCCAACCAGAGGGACATGAGTAATCAAATAGTTCCTTCAGCACGACAGGGGCCAAATGCTGCTTAATTACCCTAATAGTTTTTAAAGACTTTTTACTCCTGATAAAAAAAAGAAAGAAAAAGCACTTAAAGCTATGTCACAGAGAGGAGGAGGAGTGAAAGGATAAGAGGAGGGAGGGAGAATCGCTTGTCTCTGAGAGCATCCTCGGCAGACAGAAGCTCTGTCCGCTCCTCTTCCTAATTTCTAAAAGCACGACAGTGTATCCTAATTTAGTGGCTGGTGACCAGGGCTGACATTGAGGGGCGTGGTAGGGCCTTTTTTTCCCCCCCGGCCGTGGTTTCAGGCTGGGGAGAAGCGAGCACAGAGGGGAGACAGGCAGCACAGTGCCAGCGCTATAATGAAGCGCGGTAGACAGCAGGCCTGACAGCTCTGGCAGGTGATGCATGGGGCCCATGCTAATTCTTCAGCAAGCCAGTGATGGATCCTGAAATCTTGACCACACATCCCATTAGCCCCTGTCTGTGACAGGAGAATAAAGATATTAAAAAATCCGGGAGAAGTTGGGAGAAGGGGGTGCAGGGGGACGCGGAGCGGGACGTGGACAGCCAGTCAAAGGACCTTACGCAAACCTCCAAGTCCTCTGCAATATTTTCAGCAGCAAAGTTATTGATGACTTAACCTCTGGGGTGCAGGTTATGGGTGATGGATACTGTGCATCCCCAGCATGGAACAGCAGAGGATAACAAGGTAGACAGTGAATCACCTGCCCACGGCTGATAAAAATAGAATATGACATGTTCTACAGCATATACACTGCATTATTCCACTGTAAATTCTAAAGAGATGTGTGAACTGGGCTTTCCTGTAAATAGATTAGTTCATTGAATGGGTTTTCTATGGTCTCAGCTGTTCTGCGCATCCCCACTGCCCTGGCTTTTGCATCTCAGCACTATGAATGGAAGAACTGTTTATTAGGCTGTCCCTGCCAACTCCTCTGCGACCTCCCCTCCTTTCAGGAATAAAAAAGACTAAGGAAATAAAAAGCGGAGGAGGATGTGGCGCTCCTCAGCTATCAAGCACTCAGGTGTGTTTACCATATATCTTTTATCTTCCTGTGCAGGATAAGACTAATATTTTTGACAAGTTTTGTGTGAAATATAAATGACCCAGTCTTGATACAAATAGGAAAACCAGCAGCGAGGCGAGCCGAATCGCAGCCAGGCCCCCAGAATCCTTCCTATTTCTCAGGGTTGACAAATAGCACCAAGGAAGTTCCAGGGGAAACTGAGAGGTTACTGTGACAGACAAGGAGCACAATTATCACACTATGATGAAAGAGCCATGGCGAGCGCGCGTCGCACCGTTAATTACCGTCCTTTTTCCACCAGCCTCTAATGTGAGGAAAAACACGCGATGACAAGTGTGTAAAAGAGCAAGCACTAAATTACTGTCAGGAAAAATAAACGGAGGATCGCGCGGCCCGCACAGTGATTTACGGGGGCAATTAGTCACCGCCCCACGGAGATGCTGAGGACAGCAGTGCGGCGGGAGTGTGTCAGGGAGAGAGAGTGTGAGAGACACCCCTACGCTCCACCCACACTTCTAAAGAAATGGGATGGGAAGTGGGAGAATGTTCTCTGTGCTCTTGGCTGAGTGACCTTTGTCTGGCAGAGGGCCTTTATCCAACTTTTCACTGGTATTAAAGAAGTTCAGAAATAAATGATCAAGCCAACAGCAGTGCGGCAAACATCCTACTTCAAATCAATGCCATGTGGTCATATGTATATGTATCATAATAGAATGAAAGAAGTAACATCAATGGGCAATATGGAGCAAATTTAGGTCACCGTTACTTGTTTTATGCTGAAGTAAGTTGATTATGACGCAGGTGTAAGACAAGCTAAAGCAATGTCTGTCATTACACTATCAGTAGAACACAGCCTTTTGTCTTAAGTCGAATATGTCAGCGTACTTGAAATGCTAAACGTCTAAAATGAGCAGCCCCCCACTCCACCATCAAACATCAATGGGCTCTAATTGTTTCTAAACGTGACACAAGTTAAGATACTTCAGTTTAAAGCCCGTCGTCACATCTCAAAAGTGACGCTTGATTTCTCGTCTCGTCTCCGCTAGCGGCTTCTGAGACAGGGGGTCGCGTCGCAGTCGTCACATGTCCCTCATATTTCATGCTTGGCTATGAAGCGAGCCTTTCATCACGCATTAAAATACCTGCTGTACTTTTAAGGAAGTAAAACCACTGGGAATATGCCCAAGCGGGTGGAGAGCCCATTGATTTGTAATGGCTGATGACAGATAGTGTCACATCATCTTTGTTAATTTCACTCATTCCGAGCCATTGAACAAACATGGCGTGCCCGTTTTTTTTTTTTTTCTCTGAGAGAAATTTCTGAAGTGATAGGCTATTGTTGAATAAATTTGAAGTGTGCCTTGTTAAGAAATTGTCACACCGTGTGATATCTTACAGACGTGTGATGAGATAAAGTAAAGATGGAGGGGGGTGGCAGTCGGAAATTTATCTTAATATATCCATCACAGCCAACTAAAAACCATTATAGTTGAGCACCTTAAAGAAAACCCTCAAACACAGACTCTTGACTTGCTAAGCTTTTGAAGCGCTCACTTTACTTAACGCTAATACTTGATGCTAACATGACAAAATGTGTTGGGGGGATATTGACATTTTAATCTGCCTTGTCATGCTCATATACATATTTAGACTGAGCTTCTGCACATGCCTTTTAGGACGATAATAACACTGCCAGTAAGCTGAGTGTTATGGGCAGTGTGATATGAAATGGGAAGGGGGGGTTTCACATTCTCCCGGCCATACAAATCCAGTAGGGGCTAGTGAGTGGGCTTGCTAGGTTGAGCCACGTTTCCAGGTCAGTGGCCTTGAGCATGCTTGGTTACAGCTGCCTTGCCCATTCTTATTGGCAAAGGTGCCGTAAGACGGGGTTGCGAGGGGCCATAAGTGGTGAGAAGGAAACGGTGGAGAAGCTAACCAGGAGAGGACCATATGCATGTCCAGTAGACTGCTTCCCCCAGGCTCTCTCTCTCTCTTTCTTTCTCTCTCTGTCTTTCCACATCCCTCACTTCACTGCATTATCCACTCCTTTGCCAGGGCTATAAGTGCCAGGACATCAGACTTCCTCAAGCTGTCAGCCTTGTTTTTCCCCCGGAACAACACAATGTGAGATTGGAGGAGAGTAAGAAAAAACAGCTGGTGGAGCTGGAGAGCGATGAGTAGAGAAGCCCCTCGCAATCACATTGAAGAAAGGTTTATCTTCAGCCGCTGCCACTGCCAATTAAATGCATTTTCCTTTGTGGCTGTCACGGCCCTACGTGTCACACACCTTATTTTACCTTTTGCTATTTGGCGTACAACGTTATAGTCAAAACTACTGTCTTGTTATTTTAAAAATGTTTAAACTGACAGTGCACTGTTACAAATGGTTACAGTCTCTCTTATATCATTCTCTAGTTGCTTACAGTTTCATGACGCATCCTTGACTTTTACATGTACTGGCTAGGACCCACTATAACCCAAAACAATGGAGATGGAGATTTTCAAATTCTGTGGACATGAAAGCTTTGAACAAGCTTTGTCTTACAGTTTCAATACATGCCATTGATGCACATTTTATTATTATGAATAATAACCATCATTTCACCGAACTGGGGCTTAGCAGATCAGCTAGTTCAAGCAATAATTTAACATTTTGGGAAATAAAATTATTAGCTTTCTTGAGAATGAGATGAGAAGATTGATACCACTCTGATGTCTGTGTGGTAAATATTTACCTAGAGCCAGCAGCCGGTTAGCTTAGCTTAGCATAAAGACTGGAAACAGGTAACCTGGCTCTGTCCAGTGGTAAGAGACGTATGTGTCAATTAGTGAGCCTAAGAGATGCCAGTAGGTGGATTTTGTCATCTTTGGACAGAGCCAAGCTAGTTATTTCCCCATTTCTTGTCTTAAGCACTAAGCTAAGCTAACCAGCTGCTGGCTGAAGTCTTAATATTAAAAGGACAGATATGACAATGTTAGCTCCACTGGAAAGCTAATATGTTTAGATCCCAAAGTGTCAAACTAGGCCGACTCCTTTAAGTTTGACAATTAATGCTAAATGTTTCACATACCCTAGTTTTCCAGTATTTATATTATATTTTCTAGCGCAGATTGTTGAAGCCAACAAATGGTTTTTGGTTGCAGAATGTGACCTTTAAATAATATGGAAACACAGTTTGCAGTAGCAAATGGTAAGTTATGTTTAAAATATACTGTATATTTTACAGAAAGATATTTGGGGTCATAATGAAGCAAATGCAAAGAGCTTGTTTTTCTCTCTGTTAGCCTAACTCTTCACAAATCTGTGTGTATTCTCAAAATATTCTTCACAAAACCCACATTGGGGATTTAAATGTGTAATTTTATCAATGTTAAGTTAGTTATCATCAAATTAATTTTGCAGTCTTTGTGTTGTGTTTTTCTTGTTTATCAAGAAAAGCTATTTGAAAATGTATTGGGGCTTTTCTTCATAAAAGAGATGCAAGTGTGAAAACACACTTCCACTTTTTTCCGTCTTTATGGCTTCTGGTGTTCTGCAAAAACAGGCTTTGAAATTAGGCTCACTAACTGGCTATGAAATAACAGACAGCCAAGGAGAAGGTAAAAAAATTGGGTCTATGAATCAATATGGGCAATGGGGGAAGGCCAAATGTAATAAATAATACAATAACAAGCCTAACTAATGAGCTGTTGCGACGGTGCAGTTCACAGAATAGTCCCTTTGTATGAATCCCTGCTAATAATCTTGGGGAGCCGGTGGATGATGAAGTGTTGCCATAAGGCAACACCTGTGCAATTAAAGCAGCGGATTCTTTTGCACGTAACATTAATTTCAGCCCTTTATAAAGGCCCGATGAGCACACTAATAATCTAGTCTACTTGACTCCATGTCTAGCTGAAACAGAGCATCTAATTAGGTAAAGGTAATTAATTAGAGATAAACGGAGCTAATCAGGGCCCGTTAGCACTCCCACTTTCTTGGCATTAAGACACGGAGCCTCCTGCTCTCTCATTGGCCGCCCTGTCATCTGTTCAGTGAACATGAAAAAGATATGTTTTTAATAGAGGCTCTGTGATCTGACAATGAACTAGCCTGCTCCCTCAAGATCAAGATACTGTTCTATTGCTTCTCTAATGATCTTATTAACCGCTGAATTTCTTGGTAAATTACTGTTTTATAAAATTTGAGTTTCTCTTTAATGACCATCATGATAGTTACACATGTACTAATTGGGGTTAGGTGGATAACAAAATGGAATGTAGACATAGCAGCCATTACGTTTCATAAGAATGTGACTAATAGAGCTGAAAGTCGATCAACAGAAAATGAATCTGCAAATATCTTGATAATTGATTAATCATGTAAGCCAAAATGCCAAACATTCTGTAGTTCCAGCCTCTTAAGGATGAAGATGTGATGCTTTTCTTTGTCTTATGTGATAGTAGGCAGAATATCTTTGGATTTAGGACTGTTAATATGACACAACAACCAGTTTTAACATGTTAACCTGCACTCTGAGAGCTTGCGATTTCTTTTAAAAAAAACTAATTTCTGAGATTTTATTTTTTATTATTTATTAGGAAAGTAGTTATGAGATTATTTGATCATGAAAATAATAGTTATTTGCAGCCGTAGATTGTAAAATTATATTCATTTAATATATATAAATAGAATAACATTCATTAAAAAAAAAACAATATCCACTTAGTTGGTAGCGTCTCATACCTAAAATATGTAGTCTACTGGTGGCCCAGACTACAATCTTTAACAAGAAATAGTATTAGAAATACACAAGTGTGATTTTGTGTTCTTCCCCCAATATTTCATGAGGGAACATTAAACCCCAGACGGCAAACATCCAACTTCCTCTCATTTTTGTTCTAATTATAATATGAAAGGTGAAGGGGGGCGGGGGGGCTGAAATGTATGCACATGGATGGAACACTTGCTTCTGTGTTACATTGATGCAATAGCGGCATGAAGACCCCTGCGCTTGTACTCATGTACCTATCATGTCCAATTTCTTTCCAATAGATATTCCAGTCTGTGCATATGTGCAAATACTGTTTGAAAACGGGAATTTAATGGTTATTGTAATGAATGTTGACTTAGCAGATCAGAAAAGCAGGAGGAAGGAAATGCGAGAGATCCTGAGAGAAGGAGAGGTTTGTTTAGATGCTCGGGTGTCGTTGGGTTTCATGAGGAGGAATGATTTGGGGGAAACATGATTATTTTTTCCCTCTGCTTTTCCTCGTACACAGGGGAGTCGTCTGCTACAAGAAGGCAGGGCGCTCCCTCGACACGCATCATTAGAAGGTTTTTTACAAGCGACAAGCAGGCTATTTGGCTGTCATTGGGATTGTTTGAAGAGAATATGTTTCTGCACCATACTCCAGGGAGCCCCACATCAGGAAAAAAGTAGATCACCCTTGAGCACTTGACACTGCTGTTATGCATTTGTCAATATTAAGGCTAAGAGGTTGGGCCAGTGTGTGTAAATTGGGAGTTTGGCACCGTTGCTTGCCTCAAATGTGAGTTGACCTTTAACCTGGCATGTCAGTCATTCGCTAACCTTGTTTTCGCTAATTGCTGCATTCAGCCTCGCCGGTACTGTTCAATTATTCAATTGTACCAAAAATAGTGAGCAATTTCTAAATGGGTTTCTAGTGTGCTAACACTTTTACAACTAGGTTAGCTTTTGTTAATGTTGTTAGGCCATTTAATCACTGATGGCAATCACATTCATTTTCAAACTTTCTCAAAGCAGCAAAAGCAAAAGAAATAAGTCTGTGTGTAAAATAAACTGCAGGAGACAGCAGTGAAAAGTGAAGTGGAACATTGTGCGGACATGATGGACTGTCATATTCTGAGCGCGGCCCATAATGCAACCATCACTGGTCCAAAGTGCAGGGTGTGTGCAGCGTTTACAATTGAAATGAGGCAGAGTGTAGGCATAGAGATCCTCATTATATCATTTCCCTAAGGGCTGAGGGCAACGCTTTAGTCGGGAAGGAGGGAGACAAGTGCATCCTTGCCCGTTCCACAAAGACAGAGACGAGTAACAGTTTGGTTTCAACACCAATCTCCAAATGGCTTTTCAAAAGCGAATGGAGAACAGCACAGTGGGGAGAGATTTGTGTCTGTGTCTGCGATTCTGGTTCATTTGTCTGCTGTTCACCATGGGCGAAACAGGCAAACATGGCACACGGGTCACATCTGATTCCCCATTGGAGACGAGATGGTGAGAGGATGGCAGCAGTGCGAGGCAGCATTGCAGCACTCTGCCGTGTCCAAAAGTATCTGCATCAGTGGTGCTGATTGTGAGGCACCCGCTGGCGCTGTTTAGATAGTTTGACTACATCAAGCTCCCTTCCAGACGGCTCTTACTGGTGCGATTAGAGGAGGGTGAAGATGAAAGGTGTTCGGTGTATTTTTAAAATTGTTGATTTTCCGTGTAATGATAGCTCGTGCAATTAAGCACTGGCTTCAGGCTCTGCATGTCCTTGTGAAAAAAATCTCAATTATTTGTGTGTGTGTGTGTATGTGTGTGTGTGTGTGAGAGAGAGAATGAGTATATATCTGTGTGTGTGTGTACATGCACAGATAGATTTTCTACGTTGATATTGGAATATTAATTCTATACACCAAACAGATTTTTCTATTAGTGTTCTATAGATGTAACTACTTGCTTGATATATGAGATGTGCATTTATTACTTAATTTACATTTACTTAATATATTTACCCAAAAAGCAATTATAAAAACAGATCCAGATTGCAAGTAGTAGTAACATAACAAAGTAACATCTATAAATGAAATTGTTTTTCTTGCTGGTGATGCTGAAAGTGCTATAAACATGCAGTAACACCAGCGTCCTCTTCCTGTGTATTGAAATGAACGTGCCTGACAGCAAATGTTTCCTCTTGGATTGAAACATAAGCCAGCGTTTTCTTTGTTTTCTGACGTATAGACAGGACATTTTATGTTTGTCTCTCTGTTAAAAGGCGCTGGGCATGTTTGGCACAGTGATGGGGCTGGGGTGGGGCTAACCTGTAGGGGTTGTTGTCAAAAGGGCTAAATCCGCCATGAGAGTAATTGTGCTGTTCCATGGCATTCACTTCTGCTAAATGTAATCACTTTAAATAATGTCAGTGACATCTTGTGAAGTATTTGGTGGAAGAAAAGGCACTATGTAGGGCAGGCATCTTAGTGTGTGATCCCGACTGTCTGTGCGTTATCTTCTCTTTCATTAGAGATGAACAGCCTCGGGTTGGATTGGCGGGGAGGGGGTGGGCAGTGGGTACGGATGGGATGGCTTCACTGGAAATGGTAAATAGGATTATAAAGAGGGCTCCAGTGTTGCCTAGAAGACAAAAGTGACTGATGATTAGCTTAATATTTGTTGCACAATGCAACACTGGCTGAACATTGTGAACATTTATTGCTAGTGCCAGGAACTTTCAGCAAGCATTTCATCACACCCAACTCTGGCCCTGTGAAATCCCTTGTAATTTTACAAACAGTCAGCGTGGTAGAGAAGCAGGAGAAAAAAAAGAGAGAGAACATGTTATCGGCGGCTGCCTGATGTGCCTTCTATACCTTGAGGCGCGGTGCTGGAAAATTCTGCGTGAACTTTCGACACTTAAATGCTAAAATGCGACTGATTTGGGATGATAATAGGCACCCTAATAGAAGCTGATCCTTTGCAATGGCTTCGAGTCTTATAGCACGCAGCTGTAATGCAATGTGAGTCGACAGTTAGAGGAAAAAAAAAATGGAGAAAGGCACAGATAGTGGAAGATAACACAACACATAACCCTCCTTGCTGGCTGAGAGGGAAACATGTCTTGTAGTGCTCTGCTATGTATCAGGGTCGGTCGGAGGTAGCGGCAGATTGGAGAGGGAGCAGGAGACGGGCCAGGAGACAGTAAGTGGAGTTGGCAGAGTGAGGATCCAGGCGAGGGGGCTTGACGGTGTAAGAACGGAGCTGACCCCTCAGTCCTCCAAGATCCACAAATGGACGGAGGCGCTGGACGGGACAGGCCTGGAGTCAGAGACCTGCTCAAGGTTGACAAGAGCCGGGGTCAACCTTCAGCAAACCCGACTGTAAACAAGCTGCTGGAATAAACCTAAAGGGCTCGAATCAGGAGTGCTTCCTTGGTAATTCTTCACTTATTGCCATGCTGAATTGGCCTTAGTTATTTGAGGGCTGCCTCAAAAAGAAAAGCTCTTGTAAGTGTACCACAGTGTTTACTGAGGCTACAGCAACAGCCACAGAAATTATACAGTAGTATGCTCTTTAGCTAGTTCCCATTCACTGCAAGGGATCCTAAAAGTTTGGTTCACCCACGTTACAAAAAACTTATTTTTCTGACTTACCTCTGGTGGTATTTAGCCCTTCAGGTCATTTTGGTTATATTTACCCAGGCTTGGAGAGATGTCTGCCTCCATCTCAATACAATGAAGATAAGTGGCATTTTGTTAGTGTTTTGTGTGTGGAAAACACGCACACACACACACACACACACACACACTGATTTAATAATGTGTGTTCCCAGCAACAATGTCCTGGTTACTGTGGTTAATCTGCACATTTGACTGTAAACAGTTGTCATTGGAACTACTTTCTACTGAAGAAATATTTCTATTGAAAACTGCTGTATGAACTAGCAGCACACATTCACCTCCATTGTATTTGCGGGGAGGCAAGAATCTGAAAAACATGTATCTTAAAACTTGAGCAAGTGAAACTAAAACTGAGCGTGAATGTTCATCCATGACCGTGGAAAGTTTGATATTAAAAAGTCTTGGAGGATAGGGCCACTGTTTTTCTTATTGTGAACAAATTCCATAAAAATACAAAACCAGCAATGTCTATCATTTATAATTTTCCTACACTATATGTTGCACTCAGCCCTCAGCCTATTGGTTCCTACTGAAGTTTCTTTTTTTTTTTTAAAGGCTCAATAGTTTCCTAAAACAGCTGGGCACTGTAGTTTTTAGCAAAGAGTACTAGTTAGGAGTAAATAGTGCATTTGTTGGGAACTATTTTTAGCTGTGGATGAATACATGTTTAGTGCTCTAGTGAGTATTTACAGCAGCAGGTCTGTGTCTGTGGGATTGACTCAAAATAAATTAAATCTTTATGGTAGTGAATGTCACCCAGTGTAACACTGTGGCTTACTGATGTATTAAAATAGTGTTTAGACAACAGTGGAGTGATATGGCACAGAGCAATAAGATGTGTCAGGCCTTGGACACATAGACACTCAATACTAGGACCAATTCTTTGTTCTTTTTGTGGGATTGGATGGCAAAAAATAAATAAAATAAATACAAAATAGGACATTGCTGAGCTTATCTCATTTATTTTTTTGTCAAATCAAAAATGATGTGCACTGCTAGATACCATAGAGGTAAGTATGAAAATATGCTTTTTGTACTTCGGTGAACTGAACCTGTAAATCTTTGTGGAGTGATGCAACATTTTGGAACAAAGCTGGATCATATGTGTTGACTTAGCAGCAGGCGAGCTGATCTATGAGAGCACATTTACATGAGACTAGCTGTCCTGACTTGTGATAAATTGAAAGAATGGCACAAGCAGGTTCAATTATTGCGGAGATAAATGTGGCTGTCGTCTGACTAGAGGAGAATGTGTTAGAAAATAAACTTCTGCTCATCTGTGTTGTTCATCATCTCATCAACACGCGGGGGTCCTATGGTGACCATGTCCCAGGCAGACAGACGGTTTGTCAAGAGTTTTAATTAGTAATGGGGGATCTCTAGGGGATGGGTCTCATGGAGGGGTGTGTGTGTGTGTGTGTGTGTGTGTGTTTGTGAATATATGCATATATGAAAATATTCTTCCTTTTCATGAAAACAGTTGTTTGCTGATTGTGAACAATACAGTATTTCATGAGTTTAAAGCATCCTTCTTGCACAGTGGATGTTAGCGCGCACACACACACACACATACACATTTTGCCTACCGTCAGAGAGAGAGAGAGAGACAGACGGAAGCCGCCAGCAGTGACACACGCTCGCATTATTATTATTTCTGATGCATTTAATATCCTCGGTTTAAGCTTTGAAGACAATCTTTGGGGAATATTGAATCTAACCATTCTCTTTTGCCCTGGATTCCTTTCTCAGACAAAACTTTGTTAATTAGCCCCATACCTATAGGCAGAGTTTTCATTTTCTGAGTTTTTGATATTATTAAAGATGCTGCTGACTCTTCCCACCCTGCCTCTTCCTCCTCCTCCTCCTCCTCCTCCTCTGTTGTCTTGTTATCCAAATGTGCCATTGGCATTTTTTGTATGCAAATTTGGGCCAAGCGTTTTTCCAGCATCCTCCCATACCATTAATGGCTGTGGCCCACGGTTGGCCCTCCATGGCGGTTGAAGCGGAGTCTTCAGCTGTTTCTGAATGTTTCCTTAAGGCCCTCTTAGCCCGGTACACACCAGCCATGTCTTTTTAGGAGTTATTTCAGCACCCTTGTTCTGGGGTAGTTCAAAGTCTTCACAAATCCAGCTGTCAAACTAAAGTTAGGCATGGGACCTTTAGAATGTATTTTATAATTCAATAGGCCCTTGTGAGCACACCGCCTCCTTTTTCTTCGCTCCTCATTCTATAAACTTGCCACAAATTCCTTCAAAGTCTGACTTTGTTTTGCTGATACTTTTGTCAGTCAAATTAGCACCAACTCTGTTTAAAGTCAGTTTGCACAATACAGATAGCCTACCACTTTAATATGCCTGGATTACAGAAATCATTTCAATATACAGTATTTATCTAACATTTATTTGGCCATGGGGTTACTTGATATACAGCTGGGTTGGCAAGAAATGTTTCTAAAACATTTGTTTTATAAAAACACACCTTTGTAATATACAATCATTTCTATATAAGAACAAATTGAAACTCCCTCTATGTTTTTGAAAAGAAATTATAATATACTGTTTTCAAATTGAAATTAAGATTGACAGTTTATAACTGATTATATTATAACATGACTTTCCTGCACAGTGCCCAATGTAGCCATAAGTGACAATTATAGCATTGTATGCAAGAGATGAACTTAATGATAGTACAAGTACAGAAGAGTCATAGTCAGAGTAATGAGCTTTACACTGCAATATCTGTCTAATGTTTGCAACATTAGCCGCCATAAGCTACTGGTCATACCAGACCAAGTAATACTGTTGCAGCATAACTACTGAGTGTATTGAACTGAACAAGTTCTACTGCTCATTAATACAAATTTTCCTCTGTAAGAGGTAGAATGTGTAATTTTTTTCTATCAAGAGTTACACAATCTCATTAGTATATTCAGTGTAACTCAGTGGCTGGTTGGAAAGTTGGTCCATTTTGATGGTCGACATTCATGTTATTTCATAAAGACTATATGTGAGTACATCAGTCAACAGTAAGATCACTTTTAAAAAAATAATCAAGTTCGAACAATCTGTAAGTATAGAATGTAATAATCATTTTTTTATGAAATCCAAAATGCTTCTTTGTGTCACTTACTTTATGGTTTGGTGTTTTGGTACTATCCGTTCAGCACGGATTGTTAGTTTTCTCCATTTTGCATTAGCAGAGACAAAAGCAATAGTCTTAACTGATAGTAATAGTAATAGTGGAAGCAGATAGTTCCTATTTCAAATTTAAAGTAACATCCCTGATAAGCAGATTATTGTTAAGTAATAGCCACAGCCGCAAGACTGATGGAGAATGAATTTGTTTTTACATTTGTAATTTGAGACCAAAACATTTAACAGAACAGGCAGGCAGGAAATCCATTCTGTTTACAGCATTACTTTTCTGCGAAGTAAGAACCTTACACCTTTTATAAGCGTTACATTACTAATGGCATACTAATGACATGATTGAAACTATTAAAAGCACAGCTACAGATGAGATGAATTTAAAATGTTTAGCTAGATGAACACTCGCTTCTACAAAATAGTTGACTGCCTTTTGAATAATTACATTTACATCAGGCCTTTGATTTGCCTCTAACTTCAAGAATTTGAAGCGATAACCTCCGGCTATGTGATTCGCACTAAAGGACTGCTTTACATTGCCAAAGGGGCTATGCTAGGTTCTCCCCATCACACAAACGGATGTTATTCACAACAATATGCAAAGTGCTAGCACCTGGGACTCTCAAAAGGAAGTAGACTTGAGCATTAAATCACTGGAAAGTCATTATTCAAAGAAGTTCTATATTTTTGTTTTCATAGCATACTAAAATGCATGATTTATCTACATTGAATAGGTAATATGGTATTACATATCACAACCCTGGGCTTGATGTATTTCACATTGAAGCAATTTACAATATACATAAGCATCTGTGTGACGATACTATAGCAGTCTGAGGGGATATTTTATGTGTGTGTGAGTGTGTCTATTGTGTCTGTCTAATGAAGAATAAAAAGTCAAAAGTCTCTGTTGCTCACAGCCCTGAAAAATGTAGACCTTTTAAATTCAGTCTTGCCTCAGTGGCTCTGTGTATCACTCTGCAAAGTGCTGGTCAGTTTTGTCTTTAGGCACTTGTGTGCAGAGGAGGTGTATTTTGTAACCCTTGATCTAGACATATACAGAGAGGAGCAGAGGGGAGAGCCATGTTGGAATGAGCCACTTCTTCTGATGCTGCACCCAGGCAAGCTTTAACAATGCTGTAAAGCATAATGACAGCCCCTCAGAACAGCACCATGATCACAGGCAGTAAAACTATGCAGATGGTGGCAGATGATCAGTGCCGTGTGAACAGAATACAAATGACTGCAGTCCAATAGAGTGAACTGTGGATCCCGTTAGGACAAAGGCACAGTAATGGCCGCCTCTGGGATAATACATAGCCTTCTGCTGTTGCTGCTTTTATGACAGCAAACTTTTCATTTGTTAGAAGTTATTGAAGTTATTTGCAGAAAGCTGCAAAACTGACAGTGTGCTCATGTTGCCCATTAAATCCCATATGAAGGGTAAGTGTGTTCCCATTGTATGTCCTATATCTGTTAATACAGCTGGATATTTACTGAGGCAATTCGGGTTAAGTACCTTAGATACACAGCAGCGTCCCAGCTGGGATTCCAACCTTCTGGTCACAAGTCTGGTCTTTTAAACATCCCTGCTAATTGGGCTGTGGGTAGATTTCAGAAAGTGTTCAGGAGACCAGCTTTCCCCTGGTTACCAGTGCCAGATTCAAAGTTTGATCACACTATTCTGTAACAAGCATATTCTGTTATATTATGCATGCAAGTATATGAAGGCCTTTAACAGCAGTTGATGCCACAAGAAGGTAAGTAAAATGGAGTATCCATAGGTATGTTTTTATCAGTGTATAATCACCTGAAAATAAGAATCCCTGTGTTTTTGTTACCTTAGAATGAAACATTTTTATCTACAGAGGCAGCGGGTCCTCTTCTATGGAGGCCGCCATGTTGAACCGCCATGTTTCTACAGTAGCCCAGAAGAGACAAACCAAACACTGCTCTAGATAGGGCCTTTCACATTTTTCACAGGAAGGAGTGGTGAGATGAGTGATAGCTGGACCTTTAAAGTTATAATCCTCAAGATTTTCATCATATCAAACCAAACTTTCTGTTCTAATTTTAATGGCTGGCATTTATTCACATTTAAATTGCATTTGCATGCGGTGGCGGAGTCCGCCATTACTGCACTAGATTGAAATTACGTGCACTTCACAGGAAATGACACATGCACATACTGGAAGAAATTCAAAAGACGAGCTGGGGCATGTGCACATTGTATGTTATTTATGTGCAAAATCAAGTAATGAGCTAATATGAAAGAGCAGAAGAATGGTGTTACTTCTCACTTATATATCTGACACAGTAGCTTCTCAAAGTGAGTTTTCTGCCCCCACTGATCGATAAACATGCTGTTTTTAATGGAATTTTAGGATTGTATTATTAAGATAATACCAGCAACCAGTTACCACAGGTTTCTCGTGTCACCCTTCCCTTCCAAGTCTAAAACATACTTGAATATTATATTCGATTTCTGCCAATAGAGCCTCCTGAATGTTACACACCGGGCCTTAAAGAATTGTAACTTAAAAGATTGGATAGGTTTCCTTTAATGTACACATGATATTTATATAGATGGGACATCGTTTATATCATTTCTGTGTGTCACCAAAGTGTATTCTGACTTGGATTGGTCGTTGTTCAGTGAATTCAAACAAAGACACGTGTTCTGTCACATTTTGTCAATGCAGTATCCCTGCTGTGATTGGGCATGCACAGTGTTAGTGTGTAACAACCCCTGACAAAAGCATGTGGCAGAAATGGGTCACTGTATTTTTGTATCTTCAATAAAGCAATGACCGATAAATAAAGCTTCTTCAGGTTACAATGAAACACCAATAACAACAACACTTTGCAGTAAGAGCAGCCTGTGTGTTCTGTCTTCAGACAACATCAATGTAACCATTACATCTCACTAATAGAATATCTTGTTTATATGAATATCGCTTTGTTTATAGTTAATAATTTGTATTGCATGTGAAATCACATTGTGCGCTAGTATTTCAAATAGAGAGTGTCTCCTACCAGGAGGTTGCTGCTGGCAACTTAGCTTTTGTTGTGTAATTTATGTAACAAACAACCTGCAATTGTTAAACATGATCTGATTGCTAACCCATTGTGCTGACTGCTCCTGTGTTTCTGTTGTGCAGTGTAAATAAAAGTAGGTGTGAGTTTGAATTAGTGAGCTAAAATGCCCTTTGTTGGGGTGTGGATGGTAGGTTTGGGAAGCAGTGTGTGACCCCCACAGCTGGCTCATTTGTACTGTACATTTAGATCATTTTGAAGTGTGTGATGCAGCATTAGAGTCCCCTTTAACCTCTGAATCTTGACTGAACTGTGCATAATTGGTTGGTCAGCTCCTTTGCTAATTAGTGTAGCATTAATGTGTGCAGCCCTGGGCCAGTGTGGTGCCAGTGTTGCTGGGGGAGTGTGGGGGCTGGCATGGCTCTGTGGAGCAGCCACCATTAACACTGGCCTATAGGCAGCCTGCTGGGAGGTGAGAGTGCTCTAGACCCAGTCAGGTCCAGACTCCGGGTCGAAGGCTCGGAGCTCCCTCCGATCCATATCTTCAATGTCCTTGTAAAGGAGCGCCGACGCGGGCGCACAGAGCACCAGTGACGTTGCAGAAGCTCCTCTATGATCCCTCGCTCTGTACACTCATGACAGGCATGCGACCCCTGCCACTCCTCAGCAGGCTGCCCTCACTGCCGGCAGGGCAGTGCGAACGGTGACTGATGTTGGCATGAGATGCGCTGCCAAGTGCCCTAGCCTTGTGTCCAATCATGGATGTTGATTTCAATTAGCTCAATCACATGCTCCAATACTGACCTCTCTCATTCAAGGGCTTTGTCTGTAGTTGCATTTTATCTTCTCTGCACGTTGCCTCATCTGCCTCTCGGCCAACAGGGTCAAATTGTTTGGTGTTTATGTGGCTCCAGGTAATGGTGGGTCCTTGGTTATGTTGGCCAAGACATTTCAGCGGTGGCCTGCCAAGCCTTGTTGGTCATCAGGAGGTGGGGTAAAGGGGCAGGGGGTTGGGCTAATGATGTAAAAGCTACCCTGATAATCAGTCTGAACAGTGGTTGGTCCTGATGGCCGGTGGCTGCCTGGTGCTGCGTTGATTGATGCTGGCCTGCGCTTCCATACAGAGCCCTGCCATGTGGACCCCACTGTGTAAACACTGTCACTGCGGTGAATCCTTTAGTTCCTTAAAGCCTAGATCAGTGGCAAGCTTTGTAATCTGCAGCCATGACCAAAAGGAGGGGTGTAAGGGGATCACAGGACTGTGATCACATGGGTAATTTGATAGTTTGAGGATTTTCATGGACACAAAATGTAGCTTTTGAAGTGAAATACTTCAGGTTTAGTGTAATATTTTACATTTATTTTTGTTACAGCTCTTATTTCTGCCAAAAAAATACTGATGCTGACTTTTTTTTGCTAGAGGTCTTCAAAGACTGATAAAACCATAGACCCGTCTCCAACCTTTTATCATGCCTCAGCCATGAATTTCCTTGCTCCAGAGCCCATTGTCTGAGGCCCAGTGGGGGGAGGCCATTTCTTTAAATATCCTCAATGTCACTGCGATGCAGCGTAGGTCGGCTCTGGGGCCTAAAGACCAGAGCCGTGCTCCTCTCTCCCATCCCTTCCCAAATGCTGAGCTCACAGTCAGAGATAAGTGCTTCTCCAGAGATGGCCCCTCTCCCTCAAATTGCCTTCCGCATCTGTGTAAGAATGTCCACGATGTGCATGTTTAACATGTGACCATTAATCACAGCAAGACAGTCAATTAAAGCCATCAGAGCCACAGGGGTCTGAGCCAGAAGCGTGTGCTGGCAAAATAATACCCAGACACATCAGAGGACACTTTCTACTTTTAGTGTGGTTGCGATTAATCAACAAATTCCTCAAATATGGCTGTCGAGGGTGAGGACCACTGGACCAAGGACTGACCTCCAGGCTGGGGTGGACGTTACAGCTGACCTGTGTTTTCTTATAACAGAAACTTTAGGGACAATGTCCAATATTACATTGTTTGGTATTTGTTATGTTTTACTTTGATTATATGTAAGAAATCAGAATTAGTTGTTATGGTAATGTTTTACATGTGGAGAGCTTAATTGCTTTAAATCTCAGTTTTACATATTTTTATTTTACATACATTGTCAATAGTATGATTATATTATCTATATCATAAAATATTTTTAAATCGTGATTATGATTTTACCTGTATGGCCCAGGTATAGTACGCGTTTAGTTAGAAGTATTCAGATCCTTTACTTAGACTAAAGTCACAATATCACAGTGTGAAAATACTTCATTAGAAGGGAAAGTCCTGCATTCAAAATGTTAGAAGTAAATAAAGTATTATCATGAAAATGTACTTAAAGTATTAAAGGTAAAAGTATTTATTTTGCTCCTCTCCTATGATGTTTTATACTGTTACTGTAATCTTAAATCAGTAATGCATTATATTTATTTATCATAAGTTTTGTATGTAAAATCATAATCGACAGAGTAATAAGTAATTAAAGTTGGAAGATAATAGTGCAGTAAAAAGTACAAGATTTCCTTATGAAATGTTGGAAAGTAGAAGTGAAAAGTATTTAAAAATGATACTTGGGTAAATGTAAATTACTTTCCACCAGTGGTTTCTACTAACTAACTCTAACATCAAATTTAAAATAGAGACTTCTAACAAAGACATTTAAACATCATAAACACATAAAGAATCAAACTATAGAGCCGACATTTAACCATGCGGTTATACTCCTAGAAAACATACCTCTCAGGTCATCAGAAGTGCTGCCTGCTCTTTTATTTTCTCTTTCCATCTGTCAGCGGTGCCTTTGTCATGGGCACAGGCTATAGATAGAGTTGTCAAGTCGGACCTGTGGGTCACGGGGTCAGGGAACCTCTTCACTTCTGTTGACCTTCAGACAGACAGATTTATACACTGTCAAGTCTCGGTGTGAGTCTCGGTGCTCCCGCCGCAGCCGTGCCTTTTGTGATCGGAGACAACTGTAATAAAGACATCAGGCCTTGACCCCTGTCACTCTTCATTTCACCGGTAATTGTCGTGATTGCTGAATAACAACCAGATTTCCAACAAATGCATTAGCCAAATGAGGTGAGGTGAGGACTTTGATGGGTAGCCTTTCTGTCTTCCTGTCAGAGACGGGCTGTTTGAAAAAAAAAAACAACGTGACTCATTTGCCAGTATAATCACAGTAAATTACTTGTAGCTCATTTGCGGATTGTTGTCAGCGAGATGGAGCGCAGTTTACCCATTTGACAGCTTAGTTAGCAGTCCAAGGACTTGTGAAATATCACACTCACACCTATTTTTCCAATTTGAGAGCCATGCAGAGAATGTGAGACTGGAAATTGTGAGATTAAGCCGAGGTTCACCTCCGGCAGCAGTACCAACTGGGCAGATGTCAGATTTTTCACAATAAGAAAGAATTGTGACCTTGAATTAAAGATTTCATGTGTTTTGTTTCTATTTATTGTCGTCAAAAAAGCACCAAAGTATTTTCTGTATGTTCCATAAATCACACACTTTGTAACCAAAGGGCAGTAATTACAAGACCAGAAGGGCTCAGCTAACAAGCCAACAATAAATTTGAAATATTTTTGTCACGGCATCGCAGCATTTTCATCTCTTTTTGTGTTACCCCATGTGGGTAAACAAGCGGTTGACATAAGTTAATTATTAATTAAACATGAAGCAGAAGAGAGAAAAGCACCAAAGAGTCCCTAAAGAGACCTCTAAACAAACGGGGCGTGGAGCAGGTACCAACGCGACCCCGCTCCCAAGAGTGCTGTCTGTTGTGAGACTGCCGACTCACTAATGAGCTGTTTGCAGAACTGGGTACACAGTGACAATGACCCCTGACCTTCACCCACACCGTCTGGGGAGCAGTGAGGGGCTGGAGAAGAAAAACCTGCCCTGTCTATGCTGCTCCCTCGCTCTCTGCTCCCGGTCAAACGAGTTTTGTGACTCTGCCGTCCTGTCACGTCTTCTCAAATATTCTCCACCTCAAGAAAAGCAGCATCCCTTTCCTTCTCACTGCGAAACTGACCTGCGGTGCTGCGTAGTGTCAGCATGTCAGGAACTTGAAGACACTGGCTGAGCTGCACAGTCACTTACATAATTACTATTGTAATAAGGCCATAATGAGCATATCGAAAAACACGACCTTCAGGCGCTTCATCTCTTTTTTAATCATCCTGATCACACTGGATTATTTTTTTTTCTCCCTGCACAAGTGTTCTTTACAGTGAAGGCGTATGAGATGCTAATGACCAGTGTGATAGCGGGGGGAGGTGCTGTGTGTGTTAGAGGATGCCAGCGCGTTGCCACCGAGCCCAGCGACAGTAAAAACCCATCTAATTAACCCTCCTGGTATGACATCATGTGATTAAATTAAACCACATCATCTCCCTCTGGGTCTGCCTGGAAACAAACCCCAACAATTCATTCGCTAAGCTTTAATTTTCAAACCTGTTTCAAAGGCCTGATGCAAAGATAATTACCAGCCTCATCTCTGGTGGGTTTTTGTTCCATGCGCTTGTTCATTAATAACGATAAGAGGTTGGAGGTTAAAAACTCATTTAATTGCCTTTATATTAATGACATTATGAATAGCAGGGACTGTTGGAGTCTAATTCTGTCCAGTAGTTAGTCTACACGCCGGGCCCCCTGGAGGGCCGCTCATTTTGCCAGAATTACACTACGGCAAAACTAGAATTAATGTGCACCACACTTTAACAGCGATGACAAACATGCTCTCCAGCAAGGAATTATCTTGAGAAATGGCTGCGGAGACACTCTCCCTCTCTTCCTCCCCTCACACACACACACAAGCACAGGCTGAAATTGCATCATGAATCCACATTTTGTAAACAGAGTCCACTCCAACTCATTGTTAGATATTCTATTGCCTTTCAGGGCCCTAGCACTAATTAGAGTCTCTTTACCCTCATGTCCTGTAGAGGTGAATTCCTTCCCACCTCCGAAAAGAACTGCAACCGAGTCGGGCACTGATGACTAAATTGTACTCTACTTAGGAATAATGATAATGAAAATGCCTTTCAGCCAAGCCATTTCACCCATGAATATTGCAAAGAGGTAATTTCAGCGAAGCGTTGGCATTTTAACTAATTTAAATTCCTGTTATCGCTTGGATTTTTTGGCTGGTTTTATGGTTGCTGGAGCAGATTTAGTTGTGTATGCATTATAGCCACAAGAGCCTAACCATACATCTGAATGCTAATTAAACATTTGAATAATCAGCTGAAATAGTGGTACAGCGAATACTCTTTTGTATGTGGAGCTAACATCTAAGCATCTCTCAAGACAGGAAAAAGCAGATTTTCTTTTGTACCCATTACAGTATCCTTTTAAATCTGCATTGTCGTATATGTTTTCTCCATTTTTTCTCTGTTCCCTTCCCTCTACTTCCTGACTCTATCTGCTTATCCCCACACTGTATGAATAAAGTAAAAGTTACAGAATTTGTAGCATAATGATCCTAACTAAATAGCACAAGGAACTTATTAGTTTACAAGTATCACCAGCCAGAAATGAGGCCAAGGGGGGATGATGAATGAGTATATTTCCCCAAGCAAAAGGCTGACCTGGATACGGCTTACTTCCTCCCCTTCCCCAGTGCCAAGTGGGCCACCATTTTTCACTGGCCTCACACTTAGCCACGGACAGGCTTATTTGGGCCCATGCTAACAGTAGCCGCGACCCACAGTCTGCCTCCGCCGCCAGCCTCCCTCTGCACTCATCCGAAAATTGTAATCCCTTCGCTGGGGCCCGGTAATTTGATCAAATAGCATGCACCCTTCCCCACCACTTATTGGCCAATTAAGTCAAGTTCTCACGCAGGGGGTCCAGCTGGCTCGGTGTTATCTGGGGATGAATTGATTGAAGCCATTCCACATCTATGAACCCTACTTTAATGATGTAGGTGATAATACTTGTAATTCTTCTCAGTCAGGGGACTCATGGGCGCAGCTGTTACCGCAGTAATCCTTGTCCTGATACACTGAAGTACCAGCAAGGCATTAATCTGTCTCTCAGATTCTCCTCCGCCAGCTTTTTCTCCACCCTTTCCTCCCGCGTTCCTGCCTTTGCTTATGTCTTGTAGCTAATACTACATCTGTGAAATGTGACATTGAAGGTGTGAGTAAAAAAAAAAAAGAAAAGAAAAAGATGAGGCGTAACACGCGATTGTGAGGGATCCGATGTTAATGATTACGCACCGCTTGCATTCCCCAGTTCGGGGCCCTGACCACTTTGTTAAAAAAAGACACTAACGCCCCCCTTCTCCCTCCTCCTCCAACTAAACCATGACAACTTAAGAAGGATAGATTTAGGAGTGAAAAATCAATAAATACAAGCATTAGTTTCAAAGGCAGACATTAACATTCTAAAACAGACTTCTCTTATAATCCTGCCTCTAGCCATTCAGTCAAAATATCAAATTATCATAATGAGGTCTAACTGCATATAAATGCTAAGCATTAAAATCAGAGAAGGAGGTTACACATAATGCGATACTTTCTTTATTAAAAAATTGCACGGCATCTCTATATAGGTACACATTTCTATAGGTTCCTCACTTAATGCCCTAACATTAATATGCATTGCAGCACGTTTCATGATTGTTAGAACACCTATGACAATGGGAATAGCTAATGATAGAGCATGAGCGTCAGGTCCTCATGCCTCTGTTTTACATATTTCTTCATAAAGGTGGAATACTTTGTCAGAAATTAAAAATACAACAGATGACCTGAATTTTAGGCACATTATGCACAAAAGAGTTGAGCGTGCTCTTAAGAGTGTCGACGGTGTCTTTTAACTCGAGATCAGAGAGGGAGAATTGCATAGAAATTAGTCTGAAACCGGAGCCATCCCTGCTAAGTTCCTCGGTTAGAGATGGGAGAGGAGAGGTTATCTGCTCAGCCGCTGGGACCTTGACAGGCTCACTTCTGCTCAGTCAAATCGCTGTGCTTCCTTGCAGCTCTGCAGAGCCGTACACAAACAGTAGCTAATAACATGCTCCGAGACTCCGTTAGGTCACGATTAGGGTCCTCGGGGTGCACAGATCTGGTGGGGTCACGGGGGGTTACCAAAGCCAGGTGGAGTCTGGGACAAATTTATTAAGGGAATGAGATCATGTAGGGTACTCTTAAAAGTAGCGTCAACAAGGGCAGACACCTGAAGGCCAGCTGGTGCTCCGTGCCACTGACAACACTCACCTGCCAATAAAGGATGAAGATATTTCCACTACAGTTCGTTACCCTGCCTCGCTTTGTGTGCCTCCCCTTCAGATGCTTTGCTGGGCATTTACTGTCTGCAGTTATTAAAATAATTTCCACATATTAATGTTCACGAGGCAGAGTATCCATTTATCTGTGCCATTAAATTTACATTGCCAACTTCTGTAAAATGTATTTCCCTCAAAGCGATTGTGTCTTGTAGGGAAACATAAAATCTTACATTTTGTATTATGTGTGTAAACTTAAGTGTACTGATAGAATTTGCAAATCACTCTGAAAATGCATTGAATAATAATGAATAATACATAACTGCTGAGCAAATTAGACTGGTGTGAGCTCCAGTGTGCCCCACTACGAGTGTTAGCTGAATGCCATGAAAGATCTCGATATTAAGGATGAAAAATTGGGTGAGTAAGCGGCACTAGCAAGCTGGATCAGTCTCATGGTAAACAATTTAGCGTGGGGGCGTTCAGTAATTACTGCTTTCAGTCTCATTTAGGAAGCCTGTTGGCGCTCGGGAGCGTGATGTCACTGCGATGCTGGATGCGTTTCTAGATTCGTGATGTGCAGATATGAACAGTGATTTAAGTGACAGGACGTTTGAGCTGTCATGCCCGCTTTGAACACTTCCTATTTTTCCCCCTCCTTTTTTTTTTTCCTGCTCCCCTTCTAGACAGTGTCACGCCTACTTTTGTCTGAACACATATTGCTCAGTTTAACTGCTACTTTTTTGTCTTACAAGTGTGTGTGTGTGTGTGTGTGCGGGAAGGAGCAGTAAATGATCAGCAACCTTGAAGCCTGTTTATGTCTTCGACTAACATGGGAGTTCATTGAAAAATCAAATGAAGATACGCATTATGTACACTTATGTACATACATTGCAAATTAGCAACGCAGAGCATTGCATATGTATGTGCATGCGTGTGTGTGTGTGGCTGCAGGATAAGATAAGCAACAAGCATTTTGGGCTTGTAAACACAATCATAGAGGAGCGTCTGTTGGTTTGTGTCCTTATTATTTTTGGCAGGGTTGCATATGTTCCCTGTGCAGAGCCGAGCTTGATTATCATTCCAATCAGCAGAGGTGGAGAGAGTCACATTAATTTGTAGTAATTAATAGCACTGCTGCATCTGACAGCACATGCTAACGAGACCCTTTGATTGTTTGGATCTCTAAGTGTGCCTCTCCTTGTTTGCATCACCTCGGAGGAATTCGTAATATCAAAGCTTAGCGCTATCTGATACTTGTCAAAATGCAATTTATAAAAGTTTAATTCTTTTATTGATTTAGTTTAGGTTTGATGCCTGCAGTGTCAGCTCCCCTGGTAGAACTTAGTGGATTCAAATGCTTGTCACCAGCTCGGCCTCCTTTTTACTGAGAACAATTGCCATAGGCCAGCCCAACAGGCATGGTTTAATTGCCATTAATTAAAAGCATAAATCTTTTTCTTCAGTTGCTCTGCTCTTAAACAGGGCTTTGCTTTTTTTTTCTCTGCTTGTCAGAATCCCTCCTGGCTAGTCAGGATTCAACCCCCCCCCACCCCCATCCTCCTCCTCATCCCCCC
>NW_023339674.1:24117939-24124726 GCF_004916995.1 Morone saxatilis | reverse complement strand
TCTTCCTCCCTCCCTCCCTCCCCTTCCCTCTCTGCTCACCAGACGTTTCTGGAATCATCTTTTTAGCACACTCCTGCATGATCTGACATGAAGTGCGGGCAGCATGGTGATATTTAGTAAACCGGCTTCCTTCTTTATTGATGTATAATGAGGTCAAATGAATCCCCTCGTACGCATGCTTAGATGGCTCCTTGCCTCAAATCCTTTCTGACAGCGAGTAAAACAGCCGGCAAACACAACGCCGGCTCCCAGAGACATGGTTGTGAAAAAGCAGGAGAGAGAGAGAGAAAAAAAAGCTCTTTTATACCTTGGCAATTTCCCTCCTGTCTAGTCCTTAATTAGACACTTATTACCCTCTGAACAGTATTGCTCTCCTGCTCTAAGCCTCTAATACTGCAAATACTGGATGGTAGAATTAACATTAATGCCAGGTTTATTATCAAATGACAGCTCTATTTACTTAAAAAAGAAAAAGAAAAACACAGCTATTTTTTTGTCAAACATTAACACACTTTCATAGAACTTCCGTTGAACTGTGCTACATTCTGCAGTTTTACATTGGCGGTATGTCGGGGTGATATTTGGCGTCACTCAAAGCAAGAACCATAGTTTAAAGAGGAATCACTGGTGTCTTAAATTATCACTGGTGTCAAAACAGTTCAGTTCCCTTTCATTGCCAAGCCTCGTCCCCTCGCCCTCTGCCCTGCGTCCTCTGCTCCTGGGTGGCCATGTCACCGTCAGCAGCTCATTGGAGCCCTACGCCCGTTTACGCATGTTAGCTTTTTGCTGCATCTGCCAGCATTCGCAGCCATTCCCCCTGCGCAGCTGCATACATATAGTCAGGGCTGAGCCTTCCCAGGCCTTATTAAAGCCAAGAGAGTGTTTCAGCTCAGGGTCATTGAGAGAGTGCAGCACATAAATATGTTAGGGCAGCACTATCAGCCGGTCAGTTTACTGGGGGTGATCGATGATGGTCCCAGCACACTCACCCAACAAACATCTTAAGCGGACGCGGTTTTTGCTTAATTGGGAGCTTTGCAGCTCAGATTCCGACTTATTTGATGTTGATGATGAAGTCCCAGGAAAGCTGGGGGTATTCTTGTAAACTAAAGGTGTATGCGTGCTGTCTTCATTCGTACGCCGGTCAGAACTGTTACCCGTCAATTTGACCTGCATAGTTTCCCTCTTCTTCTGAGGGAATATGGACACACACACATACATACACACATGCCCCGAGCTCATTTTTAATCCTTGCAGCACACTGTGAAGGCAGGAGGAAGTTCCAATTAAAATTAAAATAAGCTCTTTTAACGGTCTCTTAAATTGACAACTGAACAATGATTTTCGAATTGGTATCTGTCAAAGGTCTCGGAAAATCCTCAGTTGATAAGGCCCAACGCATCCAATTAGTAGCAGAGTAGGGCCTCAGCCAGTAATGATTTCCAGGTCCCTTAAGATGTGGCGCGGACACTTATTGCAAATTACTGACAAAGAGCCCTGCTGTATTGATGAGGGGGAGAACAGCCAAGTTTCCGTGTTCCCATCAGGTGGACGAGCACCAAGAGGGGCCTGAAGGAGAGCCTGGTTGTCTCTCGCTCCCCCCCTCTCTCTCCCTTTCTGCAGCTATAATGTGGCCTCGCTGTGTAGCTCATATATAGCCCCCCTGCTGACACGGACTCTGAGAGACCAGCCTCTCTTGACATGAGCCCCAGCTCAGGGAAAATGCTAATGCTAACATGAGGGAGGTGTCAGGAGCAGATCATCAATAATGTCTGCAAGTTAACTGCCCTCTTCTAATTATAGCTCCTATCTCTCAGGGCCGCAGGAGGCTGCAGGGCAGCTCCTTAATTGAGCTGAGGTAGATTTCCTTCCCTATCATATTCGCAGACCCCATTGTTTACAGTCCTTGAAACTGATTGAAAGGAATCAAAAGATTCACGAAGATGTGATTCAGTGCAGAATGTGTTTGGTATGCAGGAAGAATGAATAAAGGGGGATGATTCTTGCTGGTCAGGTAGGGATTTAGATTTGAAGGCCATACTATAGCCAGAGGTCATATCATTTATTCTCAGCATTGATGCCTCTGGAATGCTGTATGTGTTATGTTTTGCTTCTCTGTGTTGCAGTGCAGACTGGCACCAGAGGGGCAAATAAGAGCAGCCTCTATGACAGTCTAGTAACTAGCGCTGTTCACCTCAATTATGGGAGTTAATGAATAGATAATCACATTTTGCATTTAGATTTGCTGCTTGTGTAGCGTTATTGTAGAGCACATTTCCTCCGTGGTCTCCGGGGAGCGTCGCTGGCGGGTCTACAAAGCTCTCAGGCCATGTTAAGTCCCCTGATGTTTACACGAGTCTGCGGCTTCCATCCTGCTGTAGGCTCAGTAAAGAAGGTGTTGACCCTGGTGACCTGAGCCTGCTTCCATTGGGTGAGAAAGGGCTGCTCCATACTCTGTGCTTTAGGGTCAAATGGTTTGTAGTTTGTAGTTTCCTCTAGTTAGATGTTTGTTGCAAATGACTGTTGAGAACTGGGAGGATTCGTGCTGATAGCAGAGTAGGTATCTCAGGCAGGGAGGGGTTTGGGATGTTTTTGACATTTTTGCTCAAGGAGATGATTGTGCTTCCATCTTCATGTGTTCATCTCGTGAATACAGTATGAGCTGGCTGTTGATTGGTGATAAACATGATATCACTGTTTGTGTTCATTTATAATACATGCAGCAAAATGTAATTTCAGCCACCTGATCTGCATTGGTTCATTGTCTGTGTGCCGTTGTAATCCCCACTAAACTCGCAGCCCTCTACATGTCTGTGTTCCTTTAAGATGAGAGAGGCTTTGATTTCCCCCATCTTTGTGTCACACTGACTGGCATACTATTTGACAGGTGGAGTTAAAATAGAGAAAATTGTGGATGAAAATTCGTCAGTCTCAATCTCTTGCCCTGGGCTGTAGGCAGCACAGACAGAAGCCCACTGCTTTGTGTCAAATGTTTATCAAAGGGCCTGATTAAATTGCTGTGTTCAGGGTAACAGTGTAATAGAAAAAAAATCAAATCCTTATACCTTGGCAAGCCGTCCTTGTATGATTGTGAGCAGAATAAAGCGGGGGATGCTGCGGTGCCAGAAGAAACCTCTGACCAGCCAGCTGTAAAGGAGGCTGGAATATCATATGCCCTTTGTTGTCGCACAAAAAGAGACGCAAGCGCTGAGATCTGTTGTTGTTCTCACTTTCCTCTGTCTTCTCAATCATTCTTTTTTTCTCCTCATCGCTGGAGGAAATAAACCTGGCCCCTTTTGCTGAGGCCGGCTAGCTTCCCCTGGCCATTCCTCTCTGTTTTGTTTCAAAAGGGCAAGGCTCTCCAGCCTGAGCAGTTTGCCCTGCAGTCCCACGCCAGGGGCGATGCTTGCCTCAGCTGCTTCATCACCGGGGGACTGGGCTAACGTCTCCTGACTGCACTTAGCTGTGTTTCTCTGATACGGTCATATCACATCAGCCTGGGCACATGTGACATTGCATCTCTTCCTAACTTTAAGCAGTTTGTTGCCATCCATGTTCTTTCTGCTTTTATCTTCCCCTTTTTGAGTGATGTTATGATTTGTTGCAGTATTTTCTGGCAGCGCCGCTGCCACACGTTTGTGTCGGATAACAGGGCCTATTACAAGATCTCTCGATCTGGCCAGTTTTCCCCTACAGGAGACAGAGAGAGCTAGGCCTCCCCCTCCCAGTTTTTTTTCCTTTCTCATCCTTACCCCCGCATTTGAATTTCTAGATAATAGGCTTTGACTTCTGGCTGCACGTTTATGGGTCTTTTCATGTTATCAGCTTAGCTCATAGCGTGGAGCTGAAGAACACAGACTCCTAGTGACAGGCCAGCCAGTCAGCAAGGCGAGCCTGTCAGGATCTCTCATACACTAATGATTTCCCTTTAGTCTATTTTCTGTCTCATTGGCCGTTTCCTTCAAAAACAAAATTGCTCATTTAAATTCTCATGCCTGGGGCATTTTGGTCTTCAAATATTGTTGGAAAGTGAAAGGATTAGGCAAAATATGCTTTTTTAAAATGTTAATATATTTTCTGGTTCACTTTCTCCTCTGAGGCCAATTAGGGAATTTCTGCTGGCTGCATTAATGTCAAACTGACATCCCCAGCTATAATTACACTGTGCTTGAAACCTAACTTTCACTTGTGGGTAGATGAGTGTGCCTTGCAGTGACACAGAGACTCGCTCTGCCAGCTTTTGATCATTTAATCATTGCTTGCTTTCTTTCACTCTTTCCTCCCTTGCTTGCTGATGAGTTCACCTTTTATTCCTTCTGTTGCAAAATGCAATGTTGTGTTTCATTATTCAGCGCCGCATTTTGCAGGGTTCGTTAGTGACATCATGCCTCCACTTTGCCTGCTCGCAATAACACAAGGAGAATGGGATGGTCCCTTCAGGTGCAGATACCATATGTACATTGTTTACTCGCTTGATTCACAATTTACATTGTGTTGTTTGTGTTTTTCGCCATGGTTTTTCCACAGTGAAGGGAGTTAACGTGCTGTCAGGAATTGAAGGATGGGTAATGCGTGGCACAAATGCACCATGTCTCTGCCAGTCCTCCTTATGCTGCAGTTCTGTGTCAAGACCAGGGAGACGGCTAATGATGGTTAATGCTTCCACCATGAATATGAATGCCTCCACAAAGTGCATCTGGAACCGTATGGCAGATTCCACTTGTGATTTGGGCTGCTCTTGCGTGTCAGTTGCCATGGAGCCACTGATACTTAACACATTTTAGATATCTGTGAGGAATATCGTAGATTGACATGTTACCAAAGGGTGCTAAGCCAAATAATTCAAGAAATATTGATAACGGACATAATTATGAGAGACAAAGTTTGAGGTTGAGTGAGATTTGTGTCAGCCATTTCTTTTTCATATTAGAATGAAAGAAAATACAAGTTGCATTGGGACTTGAATGTATTTTACACTATATATTATTTGAATTCTGATCTATATTCCAGGATATAAGAGGGAAATGTTTCAAGAGTGCAGAATTGTGTGTTTAGTGAAGACTTTCAGGGGTTTGTGATTAGGATCAGGTCTCAATACAAAGTTTTTCTTCCCAGAACATACAGCACGGGGGTGGGAACGCCTGGACAGCCGCAACTGGAGCTAAAATGTTGCTCTCAGATGATAGCAGAGTCTTGTGAATGAGCTGCACCCCCCTCCCCATTTAGCCTCCAACAGCTTGACAATTGTGATGCCAATCAACTTAATGACCCTATGATTGTTTTGAATTTTCATTACCCCATGTTGGACACCATCAATCTGTTACAGTATGTGCTGGTTTGTTGGCTCTGGGGGGGGAGGAGCGAGAGGAGGAGGTCCTCCGCTTCACACCAGCACAGTTTTGAACAAAGTGTTACCGCCACGCTTCCTCACCAATATCGTAAATGTCGCACCGGCCACCCTCCTCAGCCGCCTCCTCCCCCCCCCTCAGCCTCCCCGTATTCATTTCTCCCTCACCTCCCAACGTGACCGTTTGCATTGTTTCACCCTTTTGCTTGGACTCCAGGTAATAGGAAATGGCACTGACCCCTCCTGATCCCCCCGATTACCTTTGTGAAGCGTGAATGTGGTATGGAATCACACATCAGGAGACGAGTTGTAATTATTTTTGCGATGCCATCAGCATGGATCAATCACTCAGGGAGGCTGCTAGTGGAACGCCGCTCGCAGCCATGGACGGAGCCAGCAGCGACCCTCTTTGACTGACAGCTTTGGTAATTAAGTGATTGCATAGACCCCTCCGACTGTTATAACAACCTTGTCAGGGCCAGTCTGTGTTTGGAACACACTCAAATCAATGTGTTCTCCACTCCCTGAGCATTTTTGATCATGTACCTCACACAGAGGGAGAAAAAACACAATCCTTTGCTGTGACGTTTCTTTCTTTGAATATTTGTTGTGGCAGCAAATAGCTTTGCATAAAAAAATACACATAATGTAGATTTTTTGGTATTTTATTCTCATAGCAGTTCGTAAATGTTAGTGCTAACCCTTGATGAATAAAATCTGATTTTACTCTCTCCTGTTTTTATCCCATTTTGAAATATATGGCATAGAATAATACTAACCTGCACTTCAAAATTGAACTTGAATGTCAAATGTTTCATTACTGCATGAGTGGAAATGACGTTCAGAGGTTGGAATAACATACAATATGTCCATCCTAAATGTCAGATCGCTCTCACGCTGCAACCTTTAATTCCAAAGCTCCTGGGATGTAATTTTGCATTGAAATTTGATTCCCATCATCACATCGTCTTAGCCTTTTTCCATCACACGGAAATGAAAAATGTTATCCATTTGCCAGAGGAGAAGTATGTTGTCGTGCATGTGTAATCTGATCACTGATAGACCTGTAAAAAAACAGGTCCCCCCCCCCCAACTATCACAACATCCACCACACTGATGGTACACTCACTTTAATAAATGAGTGTACCATCAGTGTGGTACACTCACTTTAATAAACGCATGTGCTGTAAAAACTGATGTGGTATTAACTCATCAGCATACTATGGCAGAGTCATGTGTTCAGTTTGTTATTTACTGGTCTGGAAAATCAAATTACAGTAGGATGCAAAATAGAATATCCAGGTCAAGTTAATCAAAAGTCCAGCCACTAAAATAAAATAAATTAAAATGTGTAACACTATTGTAACTGGTTCTATTTCACATTCATAAGCAACAGTAAACACTTAAAGATGTGATGTTTGAATGCTGTATGTGCAGAAT
>NW_023339674.1:24087382-24117787 GCF_004916995.1 Morone saxatilis | reverse complement strand
GTGATGTAGAAACTTGAAGCCAGCAGTGCACATCCAGTGAGAATGGAATTTACAGTGAAGTAGGAGACTTCTCGTGTCCAGCAGCATTTCCATATTCATAGATTCTGGATTTTTTAATGAGGTTGAAGAAGTAGATGACTTTTTAAGGATTTTATTGTAGAAATTTTACCTTTTTCTTTTTGCTGGAAAAAACAGAGACACACATTATTATTCCAAGCAGAATATATATGTCTTAATATAAGTCTGGAGGGGCTCTTTAACATTTGGTTTATAACTCACAAAGCAAATATAGGGTCATTTTAGGGGTTATTAGTGTAATTGTTCTCGCTTCTATGAAGCATCAACTGGTCAATAAATATATAATGAAAGATAATATAACACAGCTGCAACATGTGTCTCAAGTCCTTATTCATATATATGATTATAAATTATGGGAGGATTTATTTATTATTTCCACTTGACTATTTATTTTTTATGATTGCTTTATTTAGAAATACGTCTTTTCTCTCCATGACAACTGAGCAAACTCCATCTTAAAATGACGAAGGCCATTAGATGTGGATGAAAACCGCAGGACAATAAATCAAGTAAGTGGCTCTTGAGTACAATATTTTTTTTTTTACTACTACTACTATTTCCATGGTCAACAATGAGTTTAACAGTTTGAAACCTGTCCATATGATTTGTCTGAGTATAAATGGTTAATGCTTTCTAACATGTGTGTACATCATTAAATTTGATAACAGCTCATTAACTGTTTGCATTTACAGGGGCTTATAAACATTGTTATAGTCAGTCACATTATAAAGTGTTATAAACATTTGTTAAGTGTTTATGTACTACTTGTTAATGCTAAATATGGGTTAACGTGTTACCAAAACTGTCCTGAATTAAATCATAGAGGAATGGAAGCTACTGTATAAAAATATTTACCTCTTCTTGAAGTGCCTACTACATAACTTTATTATGTACTTCATTTAGTCTAAGTTTTTCTTTTTCTATTTCACAATATACCCACAAACTCATGTCCGTTGTGTATGTCTTTTCAACACCTGCATTTAGACTAAGTCAAAAAAGTGTCAAGTTTACTGTAGAGCTTTATTCAACTTCAACTTCAACTCAATCTGAGGTCTTGAACAAACTGTTGCCTATATCACCAATTATCACTCTCAAAGTGGTCAAATTCAAGTTGTTAATGCGCCAATCACTTCCACACTTCCACATATAGCACTGTAGGCAATTACACTAGGAATAAAAAGTGCAGGGAATGTATAAGTTCTACGTAGATATTTAAAAAGTTACTTCTGTAGTGGTTTTTATTTGGACCTGTGACTTAATTTGGTTGAATAAATGATTTCAGATCTGTCCTCCAGCTGTGGAAATGACACAGTTAAATGAGTTGACTGGGTTAGATTCAGAGAAGAGGACTTGATCATGTTGTTCTAAGATATTATTTTTTACATCTGAAAGAAACACAACATTATTTTTCTAATTGGTGTCACTCATAAAAGTGCAACGTTGCTTCAGTTTTATTTCAGGACATGTTCAGGGTTCACTGAGTGCTTCACAGCATCCAGACACATCAGCAGCAGCAGCAGCAGCATTGTTGATATTAGCTGTGATTCTTTGGACCAATACGTCTGCCTTGATAGCATCAAAGATGTTTTAATTCTCTCTGAACTTCTGTGTCTGTTCCTAGAAGATCATTAGAGATTTTGGAAGTACAGTAACCACCCAGTTACCTCTCCTGTTTCCACCACTTCTCCTCTAAACCATACACTCTTTCTTGGCTTTCCGGCGTGACCTCTCGGGAATGACACAAACACACAAAAAAAGATTAAGCGTGTGATATTTGCTGGAGCCAGACACTTCAAAACACATGAGACCTCCGCGTGCCCAGGTGTTAAAATGGTCTTGAAGTCTAGGAAGATATTTCACAGAGGTTCATTTTCACTTTTTTTTCTCTTTCTCACTAGAAGTCGGTCTTCACTTCAACAGATCTGCACCAACATGGATGTAGGATTTTAAAAGATTAGATTTTTAGGATTGTGAATGATCCAGCAGGGTGTATATTTTATAAAGTGCACTGGTAGAGGTTTGACAGCCAGTCGCTATATATTCTGGCACGTGGGCATTTAATTTTTTTATTTTTATAAATGCATTTCTCCTACTTAAACACTGCCCAGCAAACAGAAGAGACATCTGGGTGATCTAGGTTTGATTAGCCACTATGATCTTCTGACTTGCTACATACCGTCAGACAGCTTGTCCTTTTGCAGCTTTTAATCAATGTAATTCCCCGGCCATCTGTCAAGGACAACAGCACTTTGATGGGACGGTCAGTCAGACATTAGACCACTCCTTGCACATGCCACAACAATATCAACCCACAAGTGCAGTTGGCCAGTCCAGATTTTGGCTCAGTGGTTTCTAATTTAAAATATATTTTCAATTAAAAAAAATGAGTATTTCTTCAGATTTACCATTATATTAATTGACCTCTGAATGAATCCACACTTCTGTTAAAATGTAATTTTTTTATTAAAATATTGTGTTTTTTATTCACGACTATACATATAATTTCACAAACTGTACATTTTTAGTCATCAACACATTTTATTGAATGAAATAAAATGCCTATAATTATAGATTGTGTGACTGGGATTATTTTCTTTAGTAACTTTAATAGATTACAAACTCAATTTTTTTATTTTAAATGTAACTTGATTTTTTATTTTTTACTATGAGTTAAAAGCAGGAAAGATTAAGGTTGACACTATAAGTCACACTGTCTTATAGCATTGCTGTTTCCAGATGTGTGACCTTTTTACTGGCCTCAGAAATGTTCAAATTCATTTTCTAATGATTTTATTAAATTTAAATAAAAATATTTTTTTCTTGTTGCAAATTTTCGTCATAACCAATCTCCTCTCCTAATAGCCTCTCATCTGCCCTGATTGGATCCTGCCTTTCATGACGTTGATCGCACTGTAATTAAAAAAAAGACCTTGGTCACCAAGGCGGGAACATACGGCTATTTAATTTACATAAAACAGCCTTGAACTTATTTTAACCTTTATAACATCTTCATTTCAAACTTGCACAAACCCTCCCGCACCTCTCTGTGCGTGTCCGGCTGCTCCCCCCGCAGTGATTGACAGTCTAAATGCGGGGTGTCTCTTTGTAAACGCTGCAACTGTGCAACCTAAAGGTCGCCAGCGGTGAAGTGACAGCTTACACGCGAAGCCGCCAGAGAATCAATATGGTGCCAGCCACTATTACACTGTCCCATCATCGACCATCAGCTGAGGCCAATAAGACTATACCCTAACTGGTAGCATTCAATTTGCTCCTGCGGCGCCTTAAAGCTAATAAAGCGATTGATTGGTCCTGTTTTCAGTTGCTGAGCAGCCTCTCCACACGCTGACTGACATGTTTAAGCATCGCTTTGATCCGATCGGAGCGATTTGTAGGGAATAAGGTTTAGAAAAGGCCTGATTACAGGCTGCATATTCTAATTGCTTTCCACTGTGGAGATGATGTCTTTCTGTTTGTGCCACGCTGTTGTTCTCTGCCTGTCACTTTGTTTTAGACCGAGCTGCATGAGGCGCTGGCTGGTTGATAATTATCTTTAACTTAAGTTTAATATCAGCTTTTTCTGCGGCTGTAATGTGGAGTCATCCGGCTCCCAGAGGCCTCGCTGTGCTCAGGAAGCTCACTGTGTGCACACTCTGGCCTCGCTCTGTCGCCGCCTGGTGCTCACACTGCGCCTGCATCTCATGCGGGAGGAGATCCACTGAGAGGACTCATCCGAGCCCATTATTAACGCTGTTCGAGAAATAAAAGCTGACTCCTAACCACCGTCCTCTCACTGCAACCTTAAAGAGGATCCATCTAAAATAAACTCATTTAATTCATTCGGTGTAAGGCCTGATGGGAAACAGGCTCTTCGATTTTTGAATTAAATGCTGAAATTGAAATAAACACCATCAGCATGCTGTAAGAAAAAAAAAAACACTCAACATTGAACCTTTTAGAATATGTGAATGATCCAAACATGAATACTGTTAATTAGAATTAATTAGTAATTAATAGGATTTGTCTTATTAATAAAGGTTCAACCTCTTGCTTTTCTGATGCAGCTCCGTGTGAGTCAGAAGTATAAAAATCTACTAAATAGCAGACAGCATACGGATCTTTTTTGTAATAGAATGAGAACGCTTTTTTTCTAATGATTACAATTAATTTCTTGACAATGTGTTGCATGTAAAAACCAATCGAATAAAAATAAGGAAATCGGCAATAAATAACGCGCTTTTTAATTGATAACATTCGGTAATTTTTTTTAAATAGACAATTAAATCGGGAACAAACCTACAAGTCCGGACTTCTGAACATCAGCATCTTCATCCGTCTCACATCATCATCAGCACCATCATCTTTATCAACCTGCTGGGGAGGAAGAGGAAGGAAGAAGAAGAAGAGGAAGAAAGCACAATAATAATAAACTAAACCCGCTCCATGATTCATCCTCAAATTCCGGGGAAAGTGCGGAGGCTGTGGAGAAAGAAAAATCCATCTGAAATAAAATAAATCAAAAAAATCTCGTCCGCCAAAAAAAAAAAAAGAAGAAAAAAAAAAGAGAAGTAGAGCAGCAGCATGCATTCAGCTCTCTGTGAGAAGTGGCGGTTCCCATGAACAGACTTCATCCAGAGGAAGAGTGTGCACACAGACCTGCAGCCTCTCTGCAGACACTCTGTCAGCTGAACGCACCGCACACATTTTCCCTCCATATCCTTCAAATCCACGTCGGGGGGGGAAAGTGCTGAATTTCTACTACCTTTGAACACTCATTAGCACCTCATAATTACTTTACTAATTAGGATGACATGGTTATTAACAGGATGCGCTGTCATGACAGTCACCACCACTCCTCCTCGCTCCTAAATATGCCGACCTTGCGGCTCTGAGAATATATGCATAAAGATGGATGGCATCCGTGACACCGCAGCCCTCACCAGGACACATCGTGGCCTGGTTTTCACTCCTCACATGGTGTTTGATTTCATTTTTTTTTTACTCCAAATGATTTTTCAATTCAAAATCAGGTCTGATTGATAATTTGGCAAACTCTGGCAACAGTTGAGCCTTTTTTCACAGCTTTGGAAAGTTTAAAAAGACAGAGAAATATTCTGGAGAGTGAAACTGGCTGGAAAGAAAGATATTTCTAATGGATCCTACCATAATGCTGGCACTGCTGAGCAGCCACTGTGGATGTTTGCCTTTTAGTTAGACTTAAATGGTTTAGAGCTCATGATCACATTTCTCTTCTGTTTTTATTTTCCACTTCCCTTTCCAGTCGCAGCTTGGATATTTCATACAGAAATGTTCACAGCGTGGCCTTAAAGCACATGCATGTTTTTTTTTTCCTCCTTTTTTTTCCTCCTTTTTTTTTTTTTAAAGAGCTATTCTAGAATTAAACTCAATTCAATGGTTGGCTTGAACTGTCTAGATAAAGAAACAACTCCCTGATTGGTGAGGTGCCGGAGCCGGTCAGGATGTAAGCCAATGGCAGCGCAGGGAGGTGGGGGCAGGAGAGAAAAGGCGTCGAGTGTTTATTATAAAGGAGAAAATATTAATTCCCCCTCGCCGTGGGCCGTGACGTCAGTATAGGAAGTCATTGTAGAGCAACACTGGAGCGATTAGCAGCAAAAAGGGGGAGCCTGATGTCGAGGAGTCAGCCCTATGTATATCTCTCTATACGCCTCAACTTTTAACACAAAGTTCAATATCCAAACACAAAAAGCGACGTGGACTACGCAGACCCACACTTTGCTTTTGCGCATTTTCACTGAATGTAACCTCTTGGAGCCGCTTGCAAACGTGGATTTTGTTTCTCTCCTGGGTTTATTTGCCAACTCTTTTCTTTTTTAAATTGTTTTTGTAAGTCAAGAGTTCATTTTTGCGGACTTTCTTCTGATTTGCAACGGAGGAGAAAGCATCTCACTGTTGTTATGAAGGCTTCATCACTCCTCTCTTAATATGGAAGGATCCAGCGGGTCGAGTTTTGGGATAGACACTATTTTATCCAGCGCTTCTAACTCTGGTAACCCCGTGCTCATGAACGGAGATTTTCGGCTCGGCGACAGCAGGACAGCGGATTTCAGGAGCCAGGCAACCCCGTCACCATGCTCGGAGATAGACACTGTGGGAACAGCCCCCTCGTCCCCCATCTCGGTCACCATGGAGCACGCCGCCGATCCGCATCTGGTCCAGGACAGCCTTCAGCATCACCACCATCACCACAACCAGCCGCAGAGTTTGCCGCTGTCGCCTCAGCAGCAGCCGCTCGCCGGGGCCGGCTGCGCCCCGAGGACTGCCACCTCCTCGTTTTTAATCAAAGACATTCTGGGCGACAGTAAACCGCTGGCAGCCTGCGCACCTTACAGCACCAGTGTACCCTCACCCCATCACACGCCAAAACCAGAAAGTGCCACGGCTCCGGACGGCTTCAGGCCCAAGTTGGAACAAGACGAGAACAGAAGCAAGTTGGACAAAAGAGACGACATTCAGAGTGAAATGAAATGCAACGGTAAGAGCTCCTAAAATCTGCTTTATCTCAGAAAGACGCAGTTTAGGTTCATTATTGTTGTTTGCTCAAAATACACTTGAGGTTAATTATTATAGGCTACAAAATAAATAAACTGTAGCCAACAAAAACAAATATAGATCAGGGACTGAATAAAAAAAAAAGTAATTAACTGTAATATTATTATTATTAATAATAATGTTTTTACTGACTGATTCTTTGTCTTACTTCCAGCCTCCTTTATTAGTCTAATAGATGTGAAAACAGATGTAAGCCTGGTGATTTTCCCCGTGCGCGGGGCCTCCCTAGTGGGTCAATTAGAGAGATTATTGTTCTTCCTAGAGGGGGGATCATGGAGCACCGAAAAACAGCTACAAATAGAGATGGATTGACATATTGATTTCTCGTTTTCTGAGGGAAAAGAACAAAAGTAAGAGGAAAAACTCCAGGTGACAAATACACACAAATTTCTTTTAGTGCCACACGTGTCAGAGCGCATCACTCTGAGCGACTATTTATACAAGTTGGTGAAAGTTTGACACCGAGCACACACCTGTGATGTTTTTGCTGTTTTATGGGCTCAGTTTTGCAAGGAAGAATAAATGAAATTGTGCACAGTAAGTGAATACAATTCCAAGTGTTGGCCTAATATGCTTTCATGTTTAACCGCTGCTCTTTGCTCTGTGTTTAGGGACTAAGGAAGAAGGTGACCGGGAGATCTCCAGTAGCAGAGACAGTCCACCGATGCGCACGAAAAAGCCTCGCAAAGCACGGACAGCCTTTACCGACCACCAGCTCAACCAGCTGGAGAGGAGCTTCGAGCGACAAAAATACCTCAGCGTGCAGGACCGCATGGACCTGGCCGCGGCTCTCAACCTGACAGACACACAAGTCAAGACCTGGTACCAAAACAGACGGTAGGCAACAGCATCATGATTACATGTGCAGACACAGCAAACACAGACACATAAAACCAGAGAGGGTGCAGCAACAGAACCTGCTCCTGGTCCTGTAGAACTCTCTCTGTATTAAAGGAGAGATCCAAGTGAGCAGCGCGAACAGCAACCGGAACCACACTGGGGTATTTCAGAATTTTTAAAATTAGGATCTGATTGTTGTTAGTTGCTATATCAGTGCGGGAGTAAGCCTTTGAGGACGCCCACTGTTTCTGTCACATCACATTCTTATTGCATTTTTATTGAAGTTGCTGAATTATTTTTTTCAGCCAGTCGCATTCACATTTCTCATGTTTGACAGGCCCGTATTGTGGCTCTGCTTTTACCCAACACTTCTAATGCATGCAGGCTCAGTGTGTGGCTACACAGAGGCCACACAGCCATGCAAAACTTTAATTTTTTTTAGCCAATCGATCTCCCTGCTAACGGCAGGCCCGGTGATTTTCTACATTTATGTTTTGAGAAAACCAAAAAGATCCAATTTATTAGGATTTATTTTTTTTGATGAATATATTTAGAGACATTTGAGGCTGACATTATGACACATTCAAAATAAAAGTTCTGTCGAGATGGATTTAGCAGAAAAAATAAATTCTGAAAATATACATTTTTGTTTAGACTTCCTGCTTGCCTGCATGTGCACATTTTGGTTTACAGCTCCAATAGGCCTATTGCTCACATTATATCAATTTATTTAATATTTGCAAGTGTCACAAAATATTTATTCTTGCACCATATCCTGTCAGTGCACATTTTACCTCCTGGGTACAACTGCTGAAAATATCCTTGAGTTTAAAAAATACTTTCTCCCCCGCAGAGCTTTTTTTAAAATCCTGCAACTTTAACATTTCGCCTGCGACTTTTCAAAATAAAGGTTTATTTGGATACTTTATTGTAGAGCCTGTATTTATTGTGTTTGTACAGGAGTGAGAAAAGTTTGGATCATCAAGGAGATCTCAGAATACTGTCTTGATATTTGCTTTTTTCTTTTCTTTTTTTTGCCTAATTAAACCTTAGCCATAAATTGGTGCCTGCAATAATTAGGCCTCTGCATACCAATTAAGGGGGCGTTTGGGGAATTAGCAAGAGACCGGAGAGATTAAATAATTCATCTCTTGTATTTTGATCTGATTTCCAGGACGAAGTGGAAGAGGCAAACGGCGGTCGGATTAGAGCTCCTGGCTGAAGCAGGAAACTACTCGGCCTTACAGAGAATGTTCCCGTCGCCCTATTTCTACCACCCGAGCCTGCTGGGCACCGTGGACAGCACGACGGCGGCCGCGGCTGCCGCGGCCATGTACAGCAGTATGTACCGGACTCCTTCCGCGCCGCATCCCGGCCTCCAGAGACCCCTTGTCCCGAGGGTGCTCATTCATGGCCTTGGGCCGGGGGGGCAACCGGCACTAAACCCCCTGTCTAACCCCATGCCCGGCTCACAGCATCCGCGATAAGACACGAAATAAGACGAGAAAAGACGATGACCAGAAACCTGGTTGAACACGTGATGTGAGTAACTGCATCGGAACCACATTGCAGGACTTTTCCTTCCCCCCAAAAAGACACATTTAAAGACATTTTACAGAAGTAAAGGAGGTATTTAATATAGGCCCAAATAGCCTAAAGCCCAGTCCTATAGACTCTCTGTCCGGGCCGAGACAGACCACCAGGACTGCTCATGTCTGATTGTTTGTTTGTTTGTCTTTTGTACAAATACACTTACATTAGCAAATAAACTTATAAAGTTTATTAGATGGAGAAGAACGGAATGAATAAAGAAGTAATGATACTAATTGAATTGTAGACGCTTCTATTGAAACTGGAGTTCAAATTTCATTTGTATCGCTCTCATGAAGAAGAAGATGCAAAAAACAAATGTGTAAACTATCAATTTATCAATTATACGTGACTGATTATAAACCGGGTATATTGCTCTAATTAGTGGTACAGCACTTAAATATATATATATTTTAAATTATAAAAATAATTTACAGTAATTATGCGGCTTTTATTTTGTTAAGATAAATGGTATAGAATAATTGAGTGTAAATATCCTGCATATCAACATTATTATTATTATTATTTACTGTAATTATAGTGGTGTCTAACCCACATACTGTCAGCTCACCACTTTTTTAGGCTGACATAATTTTTATGACATAAATGGATCAACGTAAATAATTAGTCATAGCAGCATATGGTCTTTAAATCGGACGATATTTAATTAATAGTTTCAAACTAGTGATCACCGACTGGAGGTGAGTTTGCACGCCTTTATATTCCTGTTTACCAGCACGTATACATATGGATGCGCAGCAGCTGATTGGTGGTGGGATGAATGGTTTTGATGAGTCGGGTATACTGGGAATGTGGCCTTGGCTTAGCAGCTGTTCCCTGGGAGCACAGCAGACAATAAGCCTGAATTTCTCAGCGTGAGCGATCAGGCGCAGGATCAGGAGAAAAAGCCTGCAAGAAGAAGAAGAAAAAAGTGCTGATAATCTGTTCATTCTCAATAACTAATAGCCGTTAGTGAACTTGTTCCAGGAAGTTTTGAGGGGAAATAATCTCCAGTGACCACAATGCACATTCTGGTATTTTTCAGTGTCGCACTCATTTTTGCATCACTTTTGCATCATTTGCATATTTGCGCCATCCTTCTTTGGCACCTTTTCTAAAATTAGTTTGGATGTTTTTGCACATAGTGCGCTGTGACTAAATGATCCCCATCTTCCACTGTGATCCGTTGCTTCTATCGCAGTGTGTCTGCGCTGCGGCAAGATGCTGCTTCAGGACCTGAGCAAACACAGCGCGGGTCTGAAATTAAATGTTATCAAAATACTTTGATTTTATTTAGCCTCCTATGAGCGCGCACCCCGGAGAATATGGCGGGGAGGCGCTTCGTGTGAATTAGCGCCTCGGGGCCCGTTTGTTTGGGTTTCTTGTCTTTGAACCTTATTACAGTGAGCCAAACTGACCTTTGCTGCTTTATGAAAAACATGAGGAATGCATACAAACCTCCAATAGCCATACACATTAATTTTACCTTTTACATTTTTATCCAAACATAACAATTTAAAGAGTTGATAAGCGCGTATTTTGTTGCTGATATTTTTATTCCGGTCATATTCCAAAAACACCTAAATTGTAAAGCTCGATCTGGAATTATTTAAAAATAGATCTCCTAAGCAAAGCGGACATGTACAGCTCCCCGCAGACAGAAACACATGACAGCAGTGTCACTTTGCCAGCTGTAAACACAGGCTTAAGTTTGACTGTTTCTTAATACTTTGAACACATGTTAATGTAGCCGGTTTAAGCCGCCTGCTCGCCATCCCCTGCATGGACACACACACTCTCTCTCTCTCTCTCTCTGTCATTCAGTGCAAAAACAGCCTCACTGCTTTCCCTTTCTGCGGGTTGCATTTTGGACAGAGCGCCTGTGAGGACACACCAGAGCCATTACATGCGTTTTTTCCTCATTTAACCAAATTAGCAGGGCCTTCATTTTCTCTGGCTCCACTGCTCACAGTACAATTATAGCGCGCTCCTCGTACAGCGTCGTTCAGAGTCATTACACTAAATACAATATCCATTCCCATTAAATCTCAGGGTTTATGGATAATAGGGAGAAACCACATCGGGCTGCAGAAGGAGCGTTTGGAGAGCAGGCTGTTGGGGGATAAATCGCTCCCTTCTTGGCCTTGTAAGCAATTGGATGTGATTGCGAAAACAGCTCTGGCCTATATCGTCAATGTTGAAAAATATTAGCCCACCATATTGACCCTACAGCTTCTGCCCATTACTGCAGTGTACTGCCGACGCACGTTGTTCATATGCATGACTTCTACAGCATTATTTATTTATTGCACTCTGCGGGTGGGAGGGGTGGGGGTGTCGGCGGTTGTGCGGGCTGTTCAAATTCATTAATAATAGCCTGAGCCATACAGCAGCACTGAATTAATAGCCTGCTACCATCTCGCACTATACCTGGTAATTTTTGGGGCGTTGCTGTGATCCGATTTTTGTGTTATATATATTTTTTTGCAGTAATTCCGCAAATTTCTCGCTCAAAACAAAGCAGCTCTCAGTCAGTTTAAAGTGGGCCACAGTGAGTCTGAGTTAAACTGGCAGCATGAGGCTGAGTGGCATATTTTTTTAAATTTGCATTTGTTGTGGATATCAGTGCCAGTATGAATTTAAAATTCTTCTTATTATTATTATTAGTATTATTATTATTATTATTATTAACAAAGGTCAAAATGCGAAATTATTTTTTGACCGACCAAATATAAATAACGTGAAATATTTCAGCAAACGGATTAAATTTGATGTTATTTTTTTTTTTATTATTTGGACTACAACTCCCTGTGAATCCGCTGCAGAGGCCAAACGCAGTTTTGGGGAAGATGAGCAATACTTGAGAAAACACAATCACTGGTGGAAAAAAAAGGGCAGCAGACTTGAATAAAGAGGATTAGGCCTTTCTTTTACATGGCGCATATTATCCAGAACAGATGGGCTTTAGAGAGTCGTTTTCTTCTTCTCGTTGCCTCGAGGAACCTTGTTGGGCACTTTAATTGCCACTTTTTCCAACTGATGTAATGGTGGGATATCTTTTTCATTACAATAATGAGGTAACACTTGCTCTCCTTGGCCTCTCATTATCACATCTCCTACATCACTCACTAAACACAAATTTAACCCCACCCCCTTCCCCAAAAAACCTTGGCGCTAAGTTCTCCTATACATCTTGTACACTATTATCAACAGCTGCTGTCTGCCTGACTGTGTGTTTCATTAAGAGCCTGCAGGAGAATCTAAAGCTCTGCATAATAATAGTTTGACCGGCAGCGTTTAGGCAGATCACGTTTTAAAATATTAAACCATAGCTTCTCTTGGAAAAGTGCATCAGATGGACATACTGGTTAGGTACTGTGCTGTTTTTGCCACCAAAACACATGCATGCATCAAGTTGGCCTATGGACTGATCACAGTCCAAAACACATAAAAGCCAACTTAGAGAAACTAGATTTAGATGGTGAACACCCTTGATTTTCTTCCCTGGGCACTTCTTTGACTCTTTTCCCAATCATCAGCACTCTTTGAAAAAAAAAAAAAAATCCAAGGGTGTGCTCCCAATTTTCCTAATTTTAAACCCTAAACTGTAAGTATTGGCCTCCAGCTACAGGATGATGCTAAAAGGTGCATTCTGCTCCACATATTTCACATGACGGTTGAGAATAAATACTGTATTCTTGTGGTGTCATCAAAACAGCATGGACACCTTTGTGTGCAACCTCTTCAATTAATTTAATACAAGACAAAAAACAGAAAACTTTAAAGGAAGGGAAACCCCCTGTCTTTAGCATTAATTAACATTAATTTTACCATTAATGTTAATGCTAAAACATTTACAGGTATGATGCAATATTGCTCTTGCTGATGGAGGCATTATGGGTCATAAGAAATGTATCGTTAAGCATTAGCCTACCTGAGCAATATACAGGTTAAACATTTAATTGTTTATATAATTTTAATTCTAAACATGTTAGGGCTCATTAAACCTTTAAGCAGATATTGTGATGAAACAGACCAAAAAATAATTTTACTTTGAGATCTCTTATCTTATTTGTCCATGGTACATGCATTATTTATATCAAATTAACTGGAGTCTAATTTTCAGTTCATTAATAATATGATTTTGTAACTCTGGGATGTCAGAAAATCCATAACAGTGGACTACTGGGTCTTATCTGCAAGTTATTTTGTCATCCATGATACTTAAAGAGCACCGAGGTCAGGACGCTGCAACTGAAAGAGAGATAAATGATTATTAAAGACTGTTACTCCCAATTTGCCTTCTGTGCACAGTGTTGCCATTCTCTCTGACCTGGCAACATGTTCCCTCCAGTCCCTCTGTGCTGGTATAACAAATTAGTGACAGGAAGTATTTGTGATAAGAAAAGGTGCTTTATAGCATTCCCTAACTAAAACTGCTCCTAAAGTTTGGTTGTTAAGAGCAGTGAGTACCCAATGAACAGACTTGTTGACACGGAGGCTGTAAGCCATCCACTCGTCATCTCATAAACACCCACCTCACGGCTGAGCCTAGACTAGCATGGACATCTGCACCAGTCCCGCTGAATGATGCCGTATAGCTGCGACATATCATAGTTTAAATGGCCTCATCATTTCAGCAAATCCAGCCAGTTTCCCTCTCTCTTTTTGTCAAGTGACAGGACAGCTGATGGCAGAGAAGCTCCGCTACCTTTCAAGTTTCAACCAGGCGCCATCACATGCGACCGCACAACCAAGAAGAAAAAAGTCTGTCAGCAGTGATGTCAAAAGCTTCAATTTTTACAGAGCAATTAGGGGTTTCATCACAGCGGAGTGATGTCAGGATTCATTACTGCTCAGCAACAGCTAATTGCTTCAAGGTTAAAGTAACAGATCTGACGGCATTATATTTTAAGTGACAGACTCAAATTCTGGTGGTGTTTCACAGAGCACAGCGCTGACATTAAGGGAGTGTGCTCGGGAGGATGGGGACTGAGAAGCAATTGAAATTACTGCACATTAGGACTGGGATTGGTTGGAGTAGCAGTAACTCTCTCAGGAACATACATAAGGACTGTTTGGGTCTGCCTCTCTAAGGGGAAACAAAGGACAATAACATACACTTTGCAAACATCCTTTCAAGTACTCCGTTCTCGTATCGTCTATCTGCCCTCATGGGTGTACAGTATTGACCCAAATATGTGAAACTAATGGAAAATCTAATTTGTGTTAGAACTTTGCACCCATCTAAACTGCTCAGCAACCTGTATGTCATATCACAGAGAACTGCAGGGGTTCAAAACCGGTTTTGCTTGGGATCCCTACAACCGAAATTATACTTTCCATGTCCACAAAGGTCCGCTATGGTCCGCGTGATGTAAAATTTCATTCATTCATTTGAAAAAACAACTGGTGGAAGGTAAAGTATTAAATTAAAATGATGATGATTATTGTATAGAATATATATTTGCTTCTCATGACCACTTGTAGGGATCCTGACCGCCAGGTAAGGAGCCACTTTTATACAATATTACACCTGCAATGTAATAACACGGAGCAACATTAGCATTCACTCTGAGTTGTGTTTATATGGTCACAGTCCAATATTCACTCTGATTTTAGCTCCCTTTTTGGTCTCCACCAACTCCTGATGAGGGAAATATCTATCTTTGGTGTTCACCAGCTAGCTGCTTACTTTATCAGGTCATTCAGTCATTGGTCATTTGGTTCTGGGCAGCCAGCAAACAGTCTGTTTTTTCTCTTAAAAAAAAAGCTGCCTGCTGTGGCCAAAACAACGCTGTGAGAGCGGTGAGACTGAACCAAAAACCAAAGTTAAGTTGCGGGCCTGTCGATCAAAACAATGAGCTGAAAGTCGCTTTAAACCTTAGAACTGTAGAACTGAGGGGAACTGCAGTAATTTTCTGTGGGAGAGTATGTGATCCATTGTTGATGTACAGTATTGATTATAGCCCCTGTAAGACATGGCAGCAGTGAGCATAAGCAGCAGAGAGCTGCGGCTTTAGTCTGGGCTAAGCTAGCACCCTTGGATTTAGACCTTTTCATAACTTAATGACCCAATTTAAGAGAGAAATCGAATGTATTTGAGCAAAATGAATTATAGATTGGTGCATCCATGCCAGAGAGCCGCTGGAGTCATTTCTTTCAAATGAGCAGTTGTTTACCCTTGGCTTTTTTTCTCCTCTCAAAGTAGAATACCTGATCCTTTGAACTGATTGTTTGTTTAACCGCTGCTGGGAATCAAGAATCCCCGAGGTCTGAGTAAGTGTTGATCTAAGGTTGGATTTGAAATAGCCTAATGAGGAACTCTTTGGATAATTAGTGATAGCTGGAATGCTTGTGGATAATTTGAGTGCTTCGCCACCCTGTATGAGCAAGACGACGGGGAGGAGGGCGGATGATGAAAGAACAGAAAGATCAGGGTTAATGAAAATTAGCATGTCAAGTTAGTCCCTACCTCTGTGTTTTTTTTCTTTTCTTTTTTTATCTTTTGTTCTTCGTAAGATGCGTTATTGTTGATGTAATGGAACAATTAGCGGCGTGGTTCATGGCAGGGATAAGGTGCTGCTGCTGGAACTGCAACTAACGCTGTGGTAATTAGAGTCAGGGTGGTGTCTAGTGGTGAGGTCCAGCAGGAAATGAGGAGGTGGCACTGGGCCTATGGGGAGAGAAAGGCTGTCCCCCTTCTGTGCCCACTCAGTAGTCTGTGGGAGACCACAAACAAGAGCTGTGCCCAGTACAGACAATCATACAAGTTTGGACTGGTCTGGACTAAACCACCAGTAATTCTGCTTTTGATAGTTTTCACAGTTGATCCGTCTGTGTGTGTGTGTGTGTGTGTGTGTGTGACATTGTGTGTGTGAAGACACATGGCCATGGCCGGTGTAAGTAAAGATTTTTATGTCTTTTATAAGGTTGAGTTGTCATTTGTCTTTATTCAAGCAAACAGCACATCTATTAAAGCCAAACAGTGCTGTATATGCAGTCAAGCCAAAATTAAAGAGTGATGGAATCGCTCCAGAGACATCCTGATCTGTTGTATGATGATTGTTAAAGAGAACTGTATAAATAACAATCAACTTCATGTTGTAATGATAAATAATATCTACAGCAACAAAAGCAATCGTGTCTAAACAGGACCAGAGCTGGATCTGATTTTACAATATGGCAAAGCGAGGGTGACGTTAACCTCATTTCCATCACATTGTTTGTTTTTGTTTTGAATCACAAGAATAAGCAGCAAGCGCTTCCTGGAGGTTGTTGTTGTGGCACAGTTAATTACATTTTGAAATTAAGGCTGTCTCCAGATCAGCTCGGTGAAGAATGACATAGAGAGCAACACTGGGTGTGAAGAGAAGGACTGATATGGAGTTTACAAGTACCTGCGATGTGCAAGCACAGGCCTGCCGAGTGGTGAAATGTGATTAGGAGCTTGTGCTAAGCACTGTCTGGCCCTCACACCATTTTACTGCTGCGGGCTTCAGGCCAGAATGCAAGCCAATTGGTGCCACGTTTCTAGATGTTTCACAACCGTCATTTCCTGCAAGAATTAAACTGACTGTATTTCTAACACATGCATCTGCAGACATATGTCAGTATCTCATACACATAAAGTGGTGAGAAACTTGGACAAAACAGTGTGCATAAACAATCTGAATTGCTAAAAGTGTCGCTAAATGAATAAGGAAGGAGAAGATCACCAAGGGAGTCAGAATGGTGCATTGAAACAATAGTTGAGTTTTTCACTGGCAGTTGGAAATAAACAGAGCTTTTCCAGGGACAAAACTGGCCTTTCTCTGCATTAACTATGTGTATGGGCTTTTTTTAAGGTTATTTTCCCCATAGCCACACAAAGCAGCTACCCCCCTAGTTGAAGCGATTTGCTGTTCACAATGCCTCAGCTTAACCAGCTAGGTCAGGTCAAGTTGACTCAGACAATAGGGACTTTAGTGTCTCACCCACAGCACAGAGTGTCGCAGAAACAAAGCAAGCTTGCTGCAAGTGGAGCAAACGTTTCATAAAGTCGTGGCCTCAGTCTATAAATGTCCTGTCTAATCTGCTAGTTCTCATCAAGCAGACCTCTTATCCATTTTCAGACTTTGTCTGGAAAAAAATCTATATTTGGCTAAATACTGTACTGCATTACTTTCTTACTTCCCTTTTATGATTTTAATTCAAGCATGTTCCTTCTAATACCATTATTATATGCAAAAGAATCGGTGTTATTATAGGACACATTGCCATGAAATGCAGTGAAATAGGGCTGCCTGATGAAATGAAATGAACCACAAGAGAAAATATTCTTACTGATATACTGGTTTCCACCCTAATGCCCAGTCCTACAATGAACAACATGCATGTAAAGTATTATACTAATATACAAATATTAGAAAGAATTACTGACTTAATCAATTAGTAATTAATAGCTAACAATTTTGATCATGCATTAATCATTAATATGTACGCATGTTTTTATTTAGAGAACAATTCACTGGTTTGAGCTTCTTGAATGTAATTATTGTAGGTTTTCTGTGACAATAAACTCAATTATTTAAGTTGGAGGAAGCAGGAATATGTCAGCTTGGACTCAACTGTGATGTACTGTGCATCTCAATCAATTTAAAGACCAAAATAAGAATCAATTAATCAAGAAACTACTCAAGAGATGAATCAGTCATGGAAATAATTGTTAGTTGCAGCCCTGAAGAATATGAACGTCATGTGTATAGAACCATAAAGAAATGGTGTCTTTATTGTATGACCTTTAGGTTTTTCAGCATATATACACAGTGTAATATCATACGAGGTTGCCATTAACTGTCACTGATCCACTCCTCTGAAATGACTGGGGGAGTGGCCCAATTATAACCTAACATATGTGAGATAATAGGGAGATAATTGCGTGGTGTTCACAATACCCGTTTTAAGAGCCAGCAGCTAACTCTCCACTCAGCTGCAGTATGAAAAATACATTTTAGCTTACTCATTCTAGCCCCCAAATAAAGTCGAGCCAGCCTCTAGTTATCATTACTATATACAGTATCTGTGATATCAGGTATAAATGAAATATAAACTGAAAACACTCAATATTACTACCATGCCTGAATGCAGATATTCAAAGAAAATTCCCTGAATATATCACAAGCTATATACGTTGTCCATACCTTATGTATGTGCACATCAACACCTACGGGAATTCATATACAAAGGTCTCCCAGCAGCATACACAATGGCTGCATATAGCAGGAGATGAACATCTGATTTGTCACATTTGAAACGCTAATGTTTAAACCAAAAGGAAGAGCACACAGTAATGTGTTCATTCATCTGCATAAACACCACCTGTCCCGGCGCAGACAACTCCTCAAGCAGCGAAAGTTTAGTGGCAGCCTGTGTGCAAGCCAATCAGTGGGGGCCCAGCTGTGGTTTCACGAACCCGTAGCGTTTTCAAGTGTCAGAAAGCGCTCTGAGTACTGTTGGTGGTGCTAGAGAGAGAATACTTTCATTTCATGTCATCCGCCAGCGAGACGAATAGGCGACACGATAACAAAAAGAAAACAGGGTGTGCTATCACGATTGACATCCAAAGGTAATTTATGCTGGCCCTTTATTTACTCACGCAGCTCCCATATACACACTGAGAGTTGTTCTTGAAGGCTAATTTGGAGCATATTTGGCATATTGCAGGCCCTCTCTCCTTAAGAATTTCCATCATTTGTCTCAGGCATGAGCAATGTGTTATCAAAATCCAGAACAGCATTGATCACCTCGCCTTTTTTTGTATTGTTATCATCCCTGGAACAGCTCCTTAGTGCCAAAGCTTTTGTTTGTTTTTCCTGTTGTTTTTTTCTACACTGATACTAGAACAATACTGTCACTTTCTGTCTCGACTTCTTTCCAAAAGTGGAATATGGCATGTTCCTCAAATCGTATCTGTAATGAAAAGGAAAGCTTGCCTCACATGACACCTCTTCAGCTGCATGGGAGGGACAAAGCTTGTAGTTTGTTTTGATGGTTAAAGAGGGGATGGCATCTGGCATCGTAATTATTTGAATAAATTACTGTGGAGCACTGATAAATGAAACCGAAGTGCTGTCAGATCTTGATCAGATTCAGGTTTTTTTTTATGCGCAGTTCTTTTAGAAATACAACCACAATTCTCAGAAGCCTGTTTTTTAATTATGTGTCATCTGCTCCCTTTGAGTTCAATATTTTTTCTTATTTAATAGATGCAATTCAATTATGTGTTTCTTTTGATAAATGTAATTCAGCGAGTGAAGACCTTTTTTTTCTATTTAGGGTTAGGGATTTTTTTCTTTTTCCACAACTGTAGTTTAGGTAATGGTCACTTCTTTCAAGTAGTCCACTTTCAAGAGAAGCTTTTAAAGGTAGAATTGTGGGTAAGTCGACTGTCACCACCAAAATCATATGACTGATCCACAAGGAAGAAAGGGCCAATTAGAGATCATTTGGCAAAGAAGCTTTCGATTGCTTTCACTCTCGTCTTATTTGGTCTTTTGTTGACCTCTGCTGAGAGCAAAGGCGGATTCTCTGACAACCAGGAGAGGGGCCGCTGACACGCTGCTCTTTCATCTAGCATTGTGAGAGCACAAGTGCCTGTGTCCGCCAACCACTTTAATCAACTTAATGCAACTGATACTGCCTGTTGTTATGAGCCTCTGGTCCAATTCAAAGAGGCCCACAGATGGACGATGCAGTGGAGGCTTTTCCGCAGACCTCTGTGGCCAACAAGTGCTGTGTGGGTTCGCGATGGAGGCACAGGGAAGATGGGGGTCATGGGACATGCAGACAACACTCAGACAACCTGTCTGCAAGGGCATGCTGGTTCCTCTCTCCTTTCCTTCCATATCCACGTCTTTACAAGGGCTACACAGCACATCTGATATGAAATGTGGGTGATGGACCTTTGTTTAGTTCAAAGGTTCCTACCTCTTTATTCCTAAGTCCCTTTGTGGATCCTTGGGCCTTGAAATATGTATAACTGTCCTTTTCATTCCAGCCATCTGAGGGGGAAATCAAAGCCAGAAGTTTCTGTAAGAATCAGTTTGAAATGGAGTGTCCATACAGTGTCATCATTTCTTAACCTGCTACCTAGCACAGAGCCCTTCATGACCTCCAAAACATGAACATCCAGTATAGGCTCAGCAACAGCATCACCGATCACAAAAAAAAAATCTAAATACATAATCATGTGTTTCATATGGGTAGCTGTGAATATTTTTAGGTAAATCGGGAGCAGATAGGCTTGTTAAATATTTGACTTTAAACCCCAGTTGCAGTAATGTGAAGCACTGTCTCATGCTGAAACATTCATGGTATTTTTTATTTTTAGTATTCCATTGTTGTAAACAATAATTTGTCATTTTTACATTTTTTTATTTTCAGTAACATGCATAATAAGTTAATACCCTTATATTTGTTGTTTTTGATGGATGTAACATACATTCCCAATAAATCCCAGTGCTAAAATATTTAAGAACATAAAAACAACAAGCTATGATATTTGTCAGCTATCAACAATAATAACAATTAATGAAACAAGTAATGAAACTTGACATGAATGAGTCAAGTAAACTGACCCGATTCCTGAAGATCCACAAAACAAAAGTTAAATAAATTACTTGAAACAGACATACCCCAAATACCTACATACCTGGCTACTGCTTACTTACCTGCAATATACAATGTCACATTTAATAATTTTACAAAAATCTAAACTTCATGTATCTTCATATAATATCTTCATTTATTATCTGTATTAAATCCCAACTTAAACACATTGCTCCAACCTCATTATTAAAAGAGAAATGCAACTTGCTTTTCTTTCGATTTTCCTGCACTAACTGCATTCAGTTGTTGACGTAACTATCAAAATTAATTTCAAATTGTTAATTAAGCTATTACAGTATGCAACAAAGGCCCTAAAGGCACTTGCAGACAGCGAGTAGTTGCAGCCGCCACCTCCATTATTTCCAATGTAAACATGATGGCAACAACCGCTGTAATTTGCCACATGATGAGATTACAGTAGGTAGATAGTGTCAGTGGTAGTGTAATCATTCGGATGGGATGTATCCGGCGGGGGAGTTGCGTCATGCTGCAGCCCATTGACAATACAGAACACTGATGTTTCCTGACCGCAGACGCACTGTCTGAAAGTACCTTTACAGTTGAGTTAGCTAGCCAGTGTTAATGTAGCAACATTGCTCAAACCTAACCTTAAACCTGGTGCTGACTGACTGACTCACAAACGTTTGGTAAATAGACATCTAGTTCCATTATTTCATCATCAAAATTTGTATAAATTGTTTTTAAAAAATCAGCTAGCTGATGTTACTTACCTCACAAAAGTTATTCTGTCATGTGGCTAGCTTTTGTAGCCGAGGTGAAACTAAGGCCCATACAGATAAATAAAGGTTTTTGGCTACAGGCTAACAGGAATGACAGGAAACAGGAGATTATGCCCATTGTTGCAATGGCCCATTATTCCGAAACCCCTATAGTCTGAAAAATGTCCAGTTGGACCGAAAGCCCATTTGTCCAACAGCCCGTTATCCCAAAAACAAACACTACTCTGAAGGCCCGTTGTAGTAACAACAGTTAGGTGACCCTCATTGTCATGGTAAAAATAATAAACTTATGGGTGGTTAATGTGAAATGGTTGTAGTTTGATTAGGTTTAGGCAACAAACCTACGAGGTTAGGTTCAGGAAAAGATAATGGTTTGTGTTAAAATGAGTACATTAGTTACGCAAGTTAAGTCACGTACTTAAGTTATGTTACTTATAAGTTGAATACGTTACATAAGCTAAGTTACACCAGGCTGGTATTTTCGGAGCAATGGGCCTTTGGAATAATGGGTGTTTGTTTTCAGGATAACAGGCTGTCGGACAAATGAGCTTTTGGTCCAATGGGACGTTATTTGGACTATTGGGGTTTCGGAATAATGGGATGTCAGAACAATGACCAAGCACCAGATTTTGGTGGCATTTGTTAAATTTTAACCTTAACATAACTTTTGTAACATGAGGTGTTGGCTGTAACCTGAGAGAAAATGTACTGTCTCAGCACAATACCATGCCTATGCTATCTTTTTCACATTGCATTGCTTTGGCTTACCGGCTTACCTTTGTGACTTAGAGTTTGTGTAAAACACAGGAGGAAATCGATGAAGGTGTATACGTGACAAGAGTAATTAGAAAGATTGACAAGTGATCCATCTCTGTTAATCTGTAAAGAGAAAAACTTAATGTAATTAAGATAATGTGATTAAGGAGCAAATGGCTGAGAAACTGTGTCAATTAATAAAATGAGTCCATGTAAAACTGTCTCTTTGGGAAATAAAATGATGATAGAAAATAGGAACTGTCTGATAATACCTGTGTCTATTGTCTGCTGGATATAGCAAATTTAATTGAGCAGTGCAGAAGCCCTACTAAAGGACAGAGAGAGACACACAGCCCTCCAAGGCATGACATTGTTTTTGACTTGGCAAAGTGCTGAGCTCAACAGCAGACCACTAACAAGGAGACAATCACCCCTGAAGGAAGGATGCATACACAGAATGGCAGGAGGACTCTTCTTTAAAGGGAAAGTGGTAAGCATTCACTATCCAATACTCCTGTGGTTAGTTCTTCAGTCATAACAAAGGTCTACTGGACGGTGATTTTCATACTCTCTGTTTCCTCAGCTTCATTTTATATTTGCACTGTGGTTCAGCACAGACATCAACATTAAGATTTCTCTTGAATATCAATAATTTAGCTTTTGCTTGGAGTTCATTTTCAAAGCACTCAGTCAGATGAAGAAATGTATCAACTTGCTTTTATCTAACACTGAGAACAAACCAATCTAAGGCATTGATGTTATTTCTCTGCTTTGTTGTCTGAATTGTGATCCCCGAGACACAGTGGAGGTTTTGTTTTTATCTTTGGATTAAGGAAGCATAGGTCTTTTTTAGATTGGGGAGTGCTCTCGCAGGGGTCAAATAACAGATTAATAGGTCCAGTAATGAGCTCCCTGGAGTGTCCAAGTCTCTCCGACTTCCCCAACCTCCATTATGTCCTTTTATGATGGATGGTGGCAAGCATCATTCACACATCTCAAAGAAAAATGACTAGGATGCCATTTGTGTGAAGGAGAAACATCAGCTGTAGTGATATATTGCTCTGGTATGATGTTCTCTTTTGTATCTTTGTTTGTCATCCATGCTAAACTGTCACTGCTGTCTCCTTTTGTTTGGTCTCCCCACAGCAACAGGAATGTTAACACACCACTCTGGGTTTCTTGAAGGTGCTTAAAGGAACTTGGGTTTTAGATCTGGCGCATTCGTCTGCTTTGATCCAGTCACGCCCTTGATGCTCAGACCACACACTTGAAAATATGAATGACAAGACACGACACCAAGGCTGCCCATTCTTGCTTCACAACAAGCCACTTACTGCTAAATCAGCACAAATCAGTCAGAGACAGTTCTAGGCAATCCAATCTACCCAATATAGTGACACCTTCATCTCAAACTGAGCACAGCTGAGGTTAATGCAGTTTTCTTACTTTTGAGTCTAACTCACAGAGCAGATTTTTAAACTTTGAAATAGTACAGATGTGTATTAATATTTACACATTAACCGCATTGTCTTTGTTTGTGATTATGTTGGTATTATTTGGCCATTCAACCACAGACCACAGACAAGAATGTCAATATTGAGTCAAAATGACTAGGTTTTTAATTTCTTACATTTTTACATCCGTTAGTGTGATTTTTCCTGCTTTCTACAACTTAAGTTGTATTAGCAAGTACTAGCATCAAAGTATACACATATTACAACAATTAAAATTACTCATTGTGTAAGGTTTTTTAATGGTAAACAATAAAGGTGTTTATGTGAATGAGCTAATGAGGTGATCAGTGTATGCAAGCAGACAGCTGAAGCAAAGAGTGCAGCACTAAGAAGAGTGATCTAACAGATCCATTTCTGACTTTGGTCCTATTAATGCTAGTATTGACACTGAAAAAAAGACTTAGTATCATTACTTTAGGTAACGATCTGTGCAAAGTTAGATTATTAGATTAGATTTGGTTATAACAAATTATGGTTAAAGTACTGGTTAAGGTTAGGGCTGGTTAGACAACCAACATTAAGTTACAGAAAAATTGCAGTCACAATTAATAAAAAAGTGTACATTAATTGTCTGTGAAAGGACACAAATTCTACTACTACTCTACTGCATGAAAGCTGAACTTTACACGCACATGCAATCACCCCCGATCACTGTTTTTGCCTGCCATTATAAAGCTCAGAGTCATTAAATTGGGCCATTATCAGATGGATAAATTGGGGGAAAAAATTCACAGTTAAACTTTTACATTAAAATGAATCAGGAAATGTTATTTTTATCCTCTGGTATGCTGAGACATCGTTCATTAAACCTCCATGAAGGCGGAACTGTTGCAGGAAAACCAGAGTTTCACACCTACTAGCTAAATCTCAATTTATGGTCAACCTGCTCTCATTGCAAAATCTTTGATGAGCAGCAAGGAATGTTAAAAATCCTTAACAGTGTCGGCCTTGTCATCTCGTGGCTGGTTAAGAAGTGTCGGGAGTGGAGCATAATCAGCTGCCACAGATCTCCCCTGGTCAGATATCTCTGTCCACCATCATTAACTGACCTTACACATGTAGAGAATAACCACAGGGGGAGGACAGACATTACAGCAGTCACAGGAGACAGATCTCAGGAGGTGATTACTTTATGCTACACCATGGAGCGATGCTAATGACCTCTGTGCTCTTGCATTAATGGCCTTTGCTGTCACATTATCATGTGGCAGAGGTGTATGAAGAGGTCCTCACCTCTCGGAGACAGTTTAATCAGAAAAAGCTGTACTAATACTTGGAATGAGGTTAGATAATTAGAACGTGCAGGGATGGGCAACTTTGATGGTGGCATGGGACAAAAAAGTTATGTATTAACCTACAATACAGTGGGAAGGAGTTTATGTATGATATTGTTAGCACCATATGCTTGTAAAAGGCAGAATTACCTCTATATACACTATATAAAGGGTAGTTCAATAGTTGGATGAGAAGATTGATATCAATCTCGTCTGTGTGTTAAAGCTGCAGTAGGTAGCTTTTATATTGATGATTTTGTGTCATATTTACACAGATTTGCACTCTATCCTGACAGTAGTACATGAGACATATAATCTGTGAAAAAATCAGGTTCCTATGGCTCGTTCTAGTGCTCCTTATAGCATTTGCAAGAATCTACCGGGCCTGAATAAAAAAATACAATCAGATCCAATGAAGAACCTTTAGTTGATGGTTGAATCTCATTCCCAGGGTCCCAAAGTGTATTTTATGCCCACGGAATGAGACTCAACAATCAACTATCATTCTTGTCTCTGATAGGTTGTTTTTGTTCAGGCCCATTGGATTCTTGTCAATGCCAGAGGAACCTGATTTTTACTATGTTAATGAAAATTACCTACAGCAGCTTTAACTACAAAACAGAGCTGGAGGGAGTCACAGTATGGTTAGCCTATAGCCTAAAGACAGAAAGCAGGCAGAAACAACTAGTCTATACAAAGTGTAAAATTGGGCCTATACAAGTTGTATCCAAATGATTTAATCTGTACATAAACAGAAATATATGAAAATGACAGTTTGAGGTTTTAGGGTAAGGTACGTGCTGAAACAATTTATTGGTTAACAATAGACGCAGTGACTATCAGCAGCTTCACAGAGTCTTGTAGTCACAGTGAGGTTGCAGACAGAGACAGCCGAAGGCATCAATAGGTAAGCTACTCCTGTTAGCCGTTTCCTACTTGTAGTAGAGAGTAATCATACACAAGACAACTGTGCTTGAAAAAGCAAATTAGTAAGACTGTTTGATTATTACGAAAGAAACAATAATTAAACCCAGAATGGACGAACCAAACTCTGGCTGTAGATGGGGGCTTGCATGTTTTTCACAAGCCACCGTAGTTTCTCCTTCACGCTTGTTTGAGTCAAGGGGTTACCGTTGGTTGCAATCTGACCATTAAACGCTACTAAATCCTACACTCTGGTCCTTAAAATCATAAATGTAAATTTCATATAAACTAGATTAAACCAAAGCCAATACATTTGTCAATTATTCAGTTTTGTCAAGTGTTGGTGAGTTAGGATAGAGCCAGGCTAGCTAGCTGTTTCCCACTGCTTTCAGTCTTCATGCTAAGCTAGGCTAACCATGTCCTACAGACATGAGACATCGATCTTCTCATCTCATTCTCTTAAAGAAACTAAATAAGACAATGTAAAACTACTTAGCTACAGTAAGTGTTGAGGGGGATTATGTACCAACCTTAAGGGCTCTGGGTAGAATGGAGCATTTTTGTGCTTTTTTGCATATTTTCCGATTAAAATAAAATGGATATTACAGCAAGAAGAATGTGTGCTGTGCAAAAGGAAATAATCTCCTGAAATGACAGTAGCACTGCCTCAGTGGAATGGAGTCTGTCATTCCAAATTCAGCAACAGTTTCTATTACAGCCTGAATACATCTCATACAGAGAGGCAAAGCTTTATGTATCTTTGGACCCAATTTCAGAGCTGAAAAGAGCTGATTGACTTAGGGGCCCAACTTAGTTTTTTTTTCCCTTTCAATGAACCTCGGCTAGAGTGAATGCAAATCAAGGTAGGTGTATTAATGGACATCTCTCTCACTGTATGAGACGGGGACTTAACGTCATGCTAAATTGTTTGTCTTGTGCTCTGGGTTGATCTCTTCATTATATGGCTCTTGGAGGATTACTCCAGGATTTGGGCGATCCCTCTGACTCATAATGTGAACGGTGAAAACAACACTGAGGTGTATATTGAAGTGGCATATGGGGAAATGGAATGGTGGAGGGGAGGGGTACGATATTAAATCAGTTGGATTTTTAAAGTCATATACACCTATTATTTATTTTTGTTAATGTGATGTTTAATGTTGCGGATGTGACAAAGATTTATAAAATTACAGGCGACATTGTGCGCCCGTATTCGGTTTAACCCTTTTATCTCACTGACCACACAACATCTCTGCTCTTATCCAGTCTATGTTACGCATTATTTTCTCCGTTGTGGCTCACTACTCTTGTGTCAAGTGGGGCCATAACTTGTGTGTTTGGGTTGCCGCACCAATACTGATGTCAACACGCTTCTGTCCCCTCTGTGCAGAACAAGACCCTGCAGGCAAATGTGCTCATGCACAAGGTCGAGTGGACAGGGCTCTCTGGCCTCATGGATGTAATGTACAGAACATACGAGAAACCATCACATTATATTTAGGTCGGCTGCTCTTGTTGAGGGTGTTTATATGGCCAACTTTTGCTTCAAATGTGAATTTCTGAATATGTTATCCGATCTTATTTTCTAACACAATTCATGTGCTAAAATGGGCTAAAAGCTCAATGAATTCTCAGTTTTTACTTGACCAGCTAAATAGAGGACATTGCTCCTCAGTCTCTATTTCTCTATAGCAGACAGCAGTGGTTAAATGGCTGCCGTGTGATTCCTGCATCTTCAGCAGACCCCAGGCCTGGAGGAAAAGTGTCGTCTTTGAATTCGCTGCTGAGACACAGAGCTCTGGCCCCTTTCTCCTCTCAACTTCCCCCTTGAAGTTTTTTTCTTATAGCTGAAAAGAGAGCAGGATTGTGCTTTAAAAAAAAAAAAACCGAGGGGGTTTTTAATCTGAGGAATGAGTGCTTTGCCATGCAGCCCAGCTCTAGAGAGAGTGCCAAGCAGGGCCGGGCAGTGTATTAATATTTAAATTCCAGTCCAGATAATCAATAGAAGGGGGTACTTCTGTGCGCTGTTACCCTCAGATGGGAAACGATAATAGGGAGAAAACCTGCTGATTAGCCTCCTTAGAAGCTCTCTTCTCTGTGTAGTGCTCAATACTTTAGGAGTGATTATAACCTATTGAGGCAGAAAACCTGATCGAATATAACCTCTTTTGAATTCCTTGTTCCCTCAATAGTGTGTCAAAAAGAGCATTCAGAGGTTCGTGTTACAAAATCAGCGCCTTTCTAAGTTATTCTCATTTCTTCTTTGCATATGGTGCGCACGAAAAATTTCAGGCAGCCTTTATGTCGTAACATAATGCTTTAATATGGGTGCCACTGCCATAACAGACACCAATAGGGAACTTATATTTTATTCTTCTTTTCAGTGTACATAAAAAATCCCAGCTTAGTCCTTTTTGTCTTTTCAATGCTTTGAACTCCTTTCAGCCTTTAGGGGGACTTTTTGTGCTGTGGACTGTGGTGTGCATTCACTGTAAAGGCACTCAATACCGCAATAAGACCACAAGCAAAACTGAGTGTCTTAAGCGGGACCACACATCTAAGGCATTTGCATAATTTAAGGAGGGGGTTAAAAAAAGAAAAGGCAAAAAACCAACCCTCTTCATTTAAGATGAGAATCGAGGCAACGCATACCTCTCTCGACCTATCGGGTTACTGCATGTTTTGGTCAAAATGCCCCAACAACAGCCGAAACACAAAGTCTTAGAATTTAAGCCTTTCAGGGCAAGATTCGTCTTTTTGTGGAGTTAAGGTTTGAGCCACTTTACCATCTTCTCATAACAGGGTGTGTCTGAAAATCTGAATGTTTAAGAGGGGTCAGGATTTTTCGCCATTGTCCTCACTTAGTTAAAGCGTCAGAGATAAAGAAAAGGGTGTGTGGGGAGGGAGGGGGTGGCAATGCTTTTCCTGAGGATAATATCTCGTTTGAAGGGCCAGCAGAAAGAAAAGCAGAAGGAGTTGAAGTAGTGGTGGTGAGTATCTTGAAAGAGAGCAAGGCCAAAGCTGAACTGCTCAGTTCATTTTCCACCTCACTGGCCGTCGTAATCCATCTTGGCCAGCTGCTAACAAGATTGAGTCTGAAGTTTACCTCCACAATGAGATAATCAGATTAAGATGCACAAAGATCAAATAATGACCCGGCTTTAGGGCAAGTTCAGCAGGCCCTTGATTGCAATGTGTGGTCCTTCAGATATATTAAAGAATTTAAATTGTCTTGCTATAACATGTATGAAATGATCGGAGATATATGTGTGAATGGACAGGGATGAGATGGACTACGATGACTCTTTAATGCTTAAACGTTAAATATTTTGACAGTGGGTTTTGTGGAAGCTTTATTTAAATCATCATCAACTTTTTCGTCTCTGCAGGGAAGATAAAGGTGCAATTTATGAACGAAAGAAGACTATTTGGTTTTTCAAAGTGATATATGATTGAGAAGTTTAGTAAATTCTACCCAGACTTCTCTTCCCCTGCATACTGCTTTGCTTTAATAGAGTAACGGGATTATTCAGAGAGGCATACAAATGTGATTGTCTCACAGCAGATGGTGCGCACTGCTTCACCTTTGAGAGAAGTTAATTAAGCCCGCCATATTGTGCTTATCCAGGGGAAAAAATGTAGATGAATATTGAGCAATCGAACCCTGTCTCTTTCCCAGTCCTCAGAGGGACAGAGGAGGCCATTGACACAGAATTATGTACAGAGTTCAATTAATTCACATCCAGTTTCCAGCACTCTCTTCCCACGTTTCCACAGGCCTCCTGAAAGTTCTACCCTCGCTAAATGCGCCACACCACGACAGCAGCCAAATTCTCAAACAACCTCCGTTGTGTGATATCAAATGGGCCAGTGGGAGGGGACTTTCCTAATTCCCCGACTCTCTCACCATCAACAAATTACCTTCCATGACCTTACAAAAAATGTCTGTTTTCACGCTCGTGTCATTCTGGTCATATTTTAGCAATGGTTAGAAATTAAAGAAAGTCACAAAACTTGACCTCTGCATTAAGTGTTTTCTGCTGTGAGGTTTTTATGGTTAACCCGTCAAACACCAGCCGACTAAAGTGGCTACAGTGTGTACTCCACAAAACATCAAAGGTAGAGTTTTAGAAAAAAAGACAAAAAAAGGGGGAACGGAGGATTATTAAACCAAGTGAAGTCAGAATAACAAAATAGTGTTCAAAGTGCCCAACATGCAGGGGGGAACCTGCTGAGTGCAATATAAAAGTAGGGGTTAAGCTTATTGTAAACTCCCTCCGCTACGTTCCAAAGGTAGATGTTACATATGATTAGAGGAACTCTGCTGGCAGTCACGGCAAGCTACTTCCGTTCCAGTTGAGCATTGCTAATTTTTTAAACCCTTCGACCACATGTGTGGCACTACTGTGTAGCTCCTTTTTTTCTCTCTTTTTGATCTGTTTTCGGGGG
>NW_023339674.1:24086918-24087282 GCF_004916995.1 Morone saxatilis | reverse complement strand
GGGGGGGGGGGGGGGGGTGACTGCAATTTTATGGTAAAATGCCTACTTGAGCCATATCCTCTAATGTTTAATCATGCTTAGTGTTTCCCAAATAATGCGATGAAAAAACTTATAATGGCTGGAATGATACAGAGATTATTTTTTCAGCTGTGTCACCAAGCCAATTCAAGTCATTGGAGTTCAACTTTTTTTATTTTAATATTTTAAATATGCTTTCAATGATTTCTGACTGCTTTAACAAAAAGTTGTGTTTTTCCCTAAATTCAAAATTGATTATCCATAGTATATCTGAATGTTTTTTATATTATAGGATTTGTTACCTATTATGTTCTGACTACTAAAGGTATTTTTCGTGTGGCTTCAT
>NW_023339674.1:24086482-24086849 GCF_004916995.1 Morone saxatilis | reverse complement strand
AAAGGAGAGTAAATGTTGGACTTGCATTTGTCACATGTTTAGAAACACTACTCCAATTCAATGTTAGAGGTGCTCTAGATGTGTAAATCAACATTTAAACTTCATAGGGGGGTGATGAGGTGTTGATGCCCCCCCAGTGGCCAAAAATTAATTAATGCAGCTTTAAGCTCTTAGTTGTAGATCATACAGTTGAGTTTACAAAAGTATAGGTAATGGATATTTCCATCAACATGTAAAGTCAATTTTGCAGATGCCTCCCAATGATGTGCCAATGGTATCTACAGTACCAACATTGGTGACTTAAGTAATAATTTAATGAGAAGATTCTACATATTTTACTTTTAACATAAAAATGAATACTCTCTAA
>NW_023339674.1:24081951-24086453 GCF_004916995.1 Morone saxatilis | reverse complement strand
TAATATTCTTGTTTTATCCAGGAGCTCCTCCCACAAACTGTAGGAAAACAAGGACATTGTGAAAAACCTCAAGGGCCTTATCTACAGCCAGTGTTTGGTTTGTCTGTTCTGGGCTATATATATATATACATGAATATACATGGCAGTTCAACATTGCGGACTCCATGAACAGTGACCTACAGCGTCTGTACATGAAAAGGGCTTATAAGGTAACAAAAACAATGTTACAGACTGGACCTTTAAAGAGAACCAAGTACAGTGTGAGCTTTTCAGGGTCAGCATCTAGAGGTTGTTAATGGTACTGCACTTTAAGGAACATCCGTTGTCTTTCAGCCATGGTGGTGGCCAATTGATTGCTGTATTGACAGTGAAAAAAAGTGATTATGAAATTACCATTTTATTTTATTATCACAGGGAGTCCCAATGTTCATAGGAGGTAGTAGAAACTATTAATTAAATTTAAATGCATGAAATGACAAGTAGACTTTTAATTTAGATCTTATTAGACCACAACATCACACTGGCTGCTAGTCTTGAAAAAAACACTAAAGCATCTGAATTTCTTTTTATTGTTACCCATATACCTGTAGAATGGATATACAGAGTTTCAATTTTTCATTCAAAGATATTTACAGTAATATGTAAGTCATATTAAACAAGATAGGTAGCAAGACTTGACAGTGACAAGATTAGCACTGGGTGATTTAGAACAGAAGTAATATCATGCGTGCTATCAGCAGTGACCATCTCACGGTATACCTCCGCTCAGGCTAACACTCATTAAAAACAGGGATGACACTGCAGGGGCCATCGGCCAATTACAAGGTTGGGGATTATGCAGCTCCATCACTTTTAAATTGACAACACAAGTTACCCAGATCTATAATTATACTTCTCTTATCTGCTGTTACATTGGCTAATGATGGAGGAAACTTGAAGGCTTCTCTGGGTTAGTTTTAATGAGTCCCCTTTCTTTAAAGACCACAAAATGCCACCAATTTAAGTCCTGCCAATGCACTCTATTTCAAGTTGAGAAACACCCGTGGAGAGGAAGAAATCATCTCGTTGACCGGCAGTGTCAGCAGTTAAGAAGCCAGCATGAGCCTGCTCATTCTCTGTGGCAGGGATCAGATTAGAATTCAAGAAATAAAAGTTTTCTGGCATGAGATGATCACGATGTCACTCAAAACCTTTAATTAAAATAAAAATAGTCCATTGTGCCGAAACACTGTGTGATTTTTAAAGGGGAACACCAGTAATTTAACAATCAAAATGTTCCTGTTCTTCGCTAAGATTAGTATAATTGTATGGTACTGGTATATTAAATATGAACCACTCACTACCAAAACTTGAAACCAGAAAGGTAATGAAGTACAGAACAATTGGAGTAACTTGGGCTTGTGTGTAACATATGAGGGAGCTGCAGTGATGATAGTTAGCTTAAAGGTGGCTTTAAAGACAACTTTCAACCACACAAAATTACACAGTGGCTTTAAATTGAAATGCCATTGCAGTATGATTATCTATGTAGCATCTGCTGTCACCTGTCTGACCTTCAAGTCATGTATTTTGCTAGCATGCACAGCAAGCAGCATCAGGAAGCACAAAAACCAAACTATGGACAAAAGTGAACGTATACTGAAGCTGAGAAATGCAATGTTTCAGAAAGAAGAAACACATAGGTAGCCTGTCTATAAAATGTTGAGATCTGGAGATTATTTATGCTCTTTGACAGTAACTTATTCATTTGAATCATCTTTGTAATAATAATAGTTTCCAAGTCAACCTCACGTTGGGCTGCATTGCCAAGCAAATTAACTGCTAACATATTATATAGTTTGAGTGGTACAGCCAAAAAATCATTTTCACTTTTTGTAAATTTTCCCTCTGCAAGTGAGTAAATGGCCTATAGATCCACATAAAAATGGCATTACATGAAGGTATATGTAACATAACTTAACATACCATATATTATTATTACAAACCATAACCTAACCAAGTGGTTTTGGTGCCTAAACCTAACCAAACTGCAAATGTTTCACAATGCTAACCACATTATTATCATTATTAACAAAGGTCCGTTATGTCTGCCGCTGGTACCCTGCAGTAGTCATATATGTCATTTTGGGAGTCATTGTCAATGTGTTGTTTGTACAACAAAATGCAAACTATAGTCCCTTTATGATGCATATAATCCTGAGGAAAGAAGCTGTTCTGTGGTACTTTCTTCTGCATACAGATCTATTTTAGTTGTTCGTTTCATGTCATCGCTTCATTTTCTGTCTGCAGTTTGCAGGTAGTAACGACTAGACTGATCTGAGCGTGTGTGCTCGAACGACACACCTTCATGAATTTTTGGCCATTTGGGATCAATGCAACGAGCTGTAAACACAGCGCTGACATATTATCACCAAGGTTATCTGGCAAAAATGTTAGTCAACAGTTGCCTTCAGCATACAAGAAACAGCATTATCATTCATTTGGAGTTATGTTTTTGGCTACGTGGCAAATGCAAGTCCAAAATGTACTCTCCTTTTTCAGTAGCTTCAGCAAATCCTGAGAAACCAGCATCTTTTTTGTTAGTAGCAATTTTTTTTGTCACTTTTTGTCTTTTATACTAATGTCACAAAGTGTCACGTGACATTTAAACTTAGGAAGAATATTAAATCTGCAATTGTAAAAGTTAATGTTTCCAAGTTAAGGCACTGCACGAGCCCAAAGTACGCTCCACTGCGGCTTTGCCTGGATTTTACTGTGTAACTTATTAAAAAACAAAACATGATAGTTCACTACAGTGAACAAACCATCATGAAGGAGCCCTTAGCAGTGAGTATAATACACCATATAGACAGAGAACTCAATAAAATTTTAAACTGTACAAAAGCTGAGTGAAAATACCTGCATGAAATTCACCACCTGGACCCTTCATTTCTCTTTAATTCAAGAGTGCAGTAAAAACGGATTTACTACACAGTGAGAGGCTTCTCTTTAATTATGTTCTTATAAATGCAAGAATTTCACCAATGCATTTTTCACTTCTCATTTAGTTTAGTGATCTTAAATGCTTATTTGGAAATAAATTAGTCATTGCAGTGTGGGATTTAGCCTTGCAGCATTTCCTTTCTGAAGTTACATTGGTATTCAGCCACAGCACCTGTTCATCCAGCCAAGGCTCCTCTGCAGAAACGAGGTGTATTTGCTCTCCTTCCTCGTGCCCATTTCATTTGCTGCAGCGTGGTATGATTGGATACTGGGTGGGGAAAGAGGAGGGAAAAAAATCTGTTTATCCACCAAGTTAAGTCAACTGGCAGGTGTTGGGTCTACCATAAAGGATTTTGATTTTCAGTGTGACTCATATTACACTTGAAACTCGAGTGGTATGATTGGTTAGTGAATGATTTAATTTGCAGGCTCAGTTGGTGTCCAGTCCGCTCAGTAGCAGTGAATTACACAATATCACAAACTGACCTGAGTGTCCTTATTCACAGCCAGGCTGACTGTTTCCCATTTTGGGTAATTGTTGGGAAGATTTGGATAAACATATTACTCATTTTAAATGTGACAAATTCAAAATATAAGTTCTGAGATACAAACTCTGAACACCAGATGCTCAGACAAGTCATTTCACTTTCTGATATGAACAGAATGGACAAAATATTTAATACAACTCTCATACAATTATGATTTTTTTTATTCCACCAACTGCAGCCTCCAACCTTCATGATGGTAGTATTCATATTGTTCTAGACTGCTTACTACTAGTTGTACTTTTACTACTTATTATTTTTAGCTTGTGATCTGAAATTGAAGCCTGGCACCTTGGTGATTTAGCAGGAAAGTGACGAGTTTAAGTTAGGGACTGTCTCAAAAGTGCATGCAAAAATGGCTAAAAGAGATTTTTCGATTAATATCCATATCACTCTTTCTTTTTTTCACACACACTTTCAGAATAACAGTATTTTCATCTTGACATTGTTCCATTAAATGCACAACCACCTTTTCAAAAGTAAATGATGCACTATGACGGAAAGAACTATTATGGCCAGATTTTAGTTTATAACATATTTTATCATGGCATGCATATGGGCTTGTTTGTCATACATTACAACGGTTAACACAGGAGGCATCAGCAAGAAACTGTTTATGCTGTTTCCCTAAAGCAAAAATGCACAGACAAAATGATGCATACGCCTCGTGTCTGAGGTAGTGCTGGTGGTCTGCGCAGAAGCCTTTAGAGATAAAATGTAAATATTCATAAAATAAGTTTTTAAAAGATGTTTTTCAAAATAGGTTTTAATACTGAGATTTTTTGGTATTTTGCAGCACCTACTGTAGACGACAAATATCAAAATAATAATCAGGGGTGATAATGTATCGGATGAGAAGTAGATCTGAAGATGTTTGCACCAATTTGTGCAGCATACAGGTAAGGGACAGCAGCTTTTTCTAAATTAAAACAAACAAGCTCTTCAACATGGATATATATTATATATATTTACATA
>NW_023339674.1:24078878-24081908 GCF_004916995.1 Morone saxatilis | reverse complement strand
CAATAAGCACTCGATAAGCACACAGAAATGTAGTCTAAAGGCATCATTCTGGTAGAAAAAAATGTAAATGCATGGTTATGTTTTCAAATCACAGCATTTTCATTTTTCTCCCAGATTCAAACAATGTAGGCTAGACAAAAACAAACAATGCAAAGCTATTTGGTTTTTAGCTCGCAACCCCCCCCCCCCTTTTTCCCCTCTTCTGTCTCTACAGAAATGACAGCAGAAGTGCACATTTGTAGCTTGCAGGTAGTGGTTGGGGTACAGATTGAAGCTATGATATATGACATGTGTTGCAAGCAGTCTCTGTGTATCTCCCAAGGACCTGTCACAGCTCCAGCACAGGCAGTTAAAGGCTCTGTTATGCACAGTTTAATCCTCCATTTAGGTCACAATCCACCAGCAAAAATAGGATTTATGTTCAGAAGTCTCTTAATTTAAGGAAATAAAGGAGAACAATTCCCCTTGCTACTTTAAAAATTAGCTTTTATCAGCTTTAGCTTTTAATATTTCCCTGTTTCCTGGCTACTCCTGCATCCAGAATATTTAGATGTGAAAATAAATAATGGCTGAAGAGCAGAAGCATCTCTCTGCTACACTGTGTGTTTTATTTGAGCACATATTAATAAAACCACTACATTTTTCCATGCTCTTTGATTCTTTTCAAACTGCATTTTTTCCACACAAAAGACACATTTCCTTAAATATAGTCAATTATGTATTTGCCTCACGCAAATAAGTAATTGTTCTCTGTTACATTTAAAGGCTCCTGATTTTCCCTCAAGTTTTTAGCCCCAGATCATCTGCTGATTAGGGCTGCATTATTCACTCAAGATTGTGTCATTGCTTGAAGCTAAACCAAGCGCAAGCCTTGTCCAATAGACTTTATTTCAACGGTTAAATGTACATGCGCACATGGTAAAATAATTGCACTCCAAAGAGCACATGAACACTTATTGTGCATGCACATTTTGTATGAGCGTGTATCATGGCCAAACATAGATACAAATGTAAGAAAAGTCAAATGAAAAAGTAAATCAAATGAAGGAATAAATAGGAGAAAGATGAGCTCAAAGAATTGATCTGCTTGTTGTGGGTTTTAAGAAATCAAATCAGGTCAAATCTCATTTAACATTTTTTTCTCCCCCTCTCTTTTGAAAATAAATTGATGCCCTACATGAATTGCAGGAGTAGTCAAAGAGCAGATACTAGCTGTAAGGTCTTAATATATGTGTTTTTGTGTTACTTTTACCCTCTGGAAATCGCTGTTACGCTTAGCCGGATAATAGTCATAGTTTGACCAGAAATAGATCTCACACTAAGCAAACTGGGTTGATATTTTCCTCTAAGTGGAGCACTGAAGAAATATGGGATCTTCTCTGTTGTGACATTGGATGATGAGAGAGGCACATCCCCTGAAATGCAGTCTGAAGGTGTCTCTGTGCTTAGAGGACACAACCTGTATATATGACATTCCACCAGGCTATATCCCTGCGTTTTGCAGTTGTGACCTATGGGTTGGGGGTTGTGTGCCTGCGATCACAGCAACAGTCTGAGGGGAAATCTGCTAAGAGTACAGTAAAGGGAGCATGTCTTTCTCCAGAGCCTGCGGCCCGCTGGTGCTGAGTAAGCCCATGCAGCAGGGGATGCCTGTGAATTAATACTCCTTGACAGTAAATGTCAACAGAATTTAAATTACACTGCCTCCTCTCTCTCATAAGCATGAGAATGTCTTTAACTTATATTGGGTGCCATGAACACGGCCACAGGAGCCTTTGGGGGAAATATTTTCTTGCACTTCAAGATGTCTCCGCGTTTGAAACCACCAGCTCAGTGTTTCTTGTCGCGTATCTGAAACCAGCAGCAAATTCAGCAGGCATGCATGTGGCTAATTAGTTGGATTTAACCGCAATGATCATTAGCGTTGTAGACAGATCTGCTGCGATCTCAAACCAGCGCCCTCCCTTGTCCTGGTCAATGGAGCGTTTCACTGTTCATTATGAGGGAGACGTTGTGATGGAGCAGGCCTGGCTGCCTGCGTTAGTGTTAAATCCCTTAGCAAGAGCAGAACAACAACAAATATATTAAGATTACATCTCCCTTAAAAATTGTTTTTCTCCCTCAGAACATTGCAGGAACAGAAACATACCAGAGTTTTATGTTATTTTTGTAACTGTTATGACAATGACATGATACTGGAAGTTGGTTTTAAATGGAAGTTGTTAGGAATGAATAGGTTACCTAGTCCTTAATGCATGAAACAAAAAAACTGCCAATGGTGAAAGGAGGCCTGCTAATCCATGTTAAAATAGTGATCAAATCAGGTTAGGATGCATATGACTTGTGTACACAATAAGCCCAGAAGTAGGACATCTACAACAAGAATAATATAATCTTGATTTTACACTTTAATGTGTGAGAGACTGCGTTAGAGGGCGGCAAAGCTTATATAGAAGTGAAAAAGATTTAAGGTGTTTCAGCACCAATTAACTTAATTTCTGCTATAATTTCTAATATCTTTGTTACTTCTACTGATACTTATGGAACTTAAGTGATGCTCATATACCAGATTAAAGCTGGTTTGACCCAAATGTATTATAAAATAATAATAAGTGTTTCAGGGTGCTCAGGTTTTCTAGTTAGAATAAGAGAATAAGAGAATTGTAATCAGTAAAAGCAAAAGGGAAAGGGAAAGCTAAAAATTGTCTCAAGTCTATGTTTTTTCGGAGGCTGGCATTGAAAAGTAACACAAATGTCGGCGGGCAGTGGCTACCCTGCAGTGACCCCCGGGACTGGACTTGTTTCAAAAAGAACACAGTTGACAGGCCAGCGGTATCAATGAGCTGACCTCTCTGCAGCCCATGCCAGCAGGTATTTTTCCAATTGTGTGTTTTTTCTTCTTTTCTTCACCTTGCCACAATTTGTTCCCGGTGTGTTAGAAGCTGTTGAGGTATGAACTGTGGATTTCAGTGGATGTCCTACTGCTACTGAGACTGGTGATCAGTGAAATGCTATCTATCTATCTATCTA
>NW_023339674.1:24075936-24078853 GCF_004916995.1 Morone saxatilis | reverse complement strand
TTTATTAATTCATGGTTCCTTGGAACTTCATCAGACATTATATCTATTCCCTTATCATCGCTCTCGGTATCTGGTGTCGTAGTTTTTTTTTTGTTCCCTGTAGTGTGACGAGCTGGTCCCACTCTGGGTATCTATCGTTAATCTACTATCTCTTATCTACTCTTTCGGTATCTTATCGGATGTATGCGTGACTTATCGTATCGTTTATCATTGTGGTGGTGTTGTTCGCGGAGCTTATCGGATGGCTGCCTGTGCTTAATAGTCCGTTTCTATGCCTCGTTGAAGCCCGGTTGTCAGGGCTGGCTTCTTTGTTGGTTATCTTGGAGTGCTACGTTCGACTTTTTGGTGTGACTTTATGGTACATGTAGTCGTTATCACATTGTAATCTCCCTTATTTCCTATAAATACGTCCAGTATGACTGTTTGTTATTAGCAGTGCACTATAAGGGTAAGCACATTCTTCGAGAATTAAAGTGGACCTAAATGCGGTTGACATTTGCTGTAAGTTATGCGTGTATTATTAATGTTTGCTTGGACTGATGTAGCACTGTTATCCATGTGAGGGGGATGGTTGGGTTTTATATTGGTGGAATTTCTCTATGGGAATTGATCTAGTAGCACGTTAAATTGGGCTAACGGCATTGCGGATCTCGCATAGCTGTGTAGTGAATCTTGCAGGCTATTGCTAAGTTGTACAGGAGCGCCCCGGATAAGAGTTCTGCGTCGTGGCGCTAGTGAGTGTGATGACATCGAGACATTCAAGAATAGCAGTCAAAACAACTATTTCTAGTTTATAGGGTGTAGGTGACTTGATGGTAGATATTGGGGTGTCCTGAGCAGAATCCTGCTGCCGTGTTGCAGCTGATGAGTTGTGTGTGGATCGAGTGAGATATGAGATAAGTGCTGGTGTTTCTCTTCAGTCTGGCATCTGGTGTTTGAAATAAGGATTTTATTCGCAACCAAATTCAGAAGTTCTGACCATTTGGAATGTTACGGCTGTTTAGCTAATTTCGTGTGAATTGATGATGCTTTAGCGTACTAAAGATGTACTTATTAGGTTTTTCGTCTTGGATGGTACTGATGGACATGTTTCTGTTAAAAAAAGGTGCTTGGTCGGGTTGTGCGCCAGTCAGCATTGCGTCGTCGTTGGTAATTCTGTTAATCTTGAGCCAAATCTGCGTTGGTTAGTAATTTGTTGGAAGAGACATTGGAAAACACTACACAAAATGATTTTTGGTGGAGTTTTTATTTTATTTTGCCCATTGTATTTTTTGATCTAAGGTGCTTGGTGCTTCTAGTATGATCATTCCGTATTGACTAGTAATCTTAAATATGTGTGTGTTTATACGGTTTATAACCGTGTTATTAAGGTCTAGTTGTATTCATTACAACTTTTTTAGGTGGAGGAAGGTCTAGTTTGGTTGCGAGATTAAATACTGAATTGTACTTTATGTATATGTGCGTCAAGTTATATATGTGTTTTGGTCCTTTTTGTAAGTTCTTGATATTATATATATAGATATGTCCTCCAGATGAATGTTTTTTTTTTTTTATCTCCCTTTAACGTCCATAGTACTAAAGCCGCTGTAGTCGTAACCCACCGAGTCTGGTCGTGGTTGAAGATCCACCACTGTTTCTATCAGTAGGCCATAAGATGTTTGTGATTTTCTTTGGTCAATTGTAGTTGCTCTTCAGTGCGATTGTATATGCGTTTGAATCATTCAGTCATGATTTGCGAGTTCCAACATACATAAATATCTATATCCTTATCTCTAACCGTTACGCGGTATTCGCTTTACCTGACCTTATCCGTTACAGTACTTTACGCTGACGCTAGACTTATGGTTGTGCCATATGGTGGTGTGGAAATGCTGGAGGCTACAGCTACCTTGCTATATTCACCCTTTTAGTTTGTGAAGATTCAAAGGAATATTTACTAGACTTAATGTACGCACACTGGTTCAAATCATTTATGTGTATAGGATCAAGTTTCAGGGTTTATAAGACTTATTCTAGGATCCAACCAAGCATGAAATCTATCTATCTATCTATCACATGTAATTCTCCCTTTTTTCCATAAATACGTCCATAGACTGTTTTATTAGCAGTGGCACTAAAGGGTAAGGGCCACATCTGCATATAAGTGGACCATGGTGACATTTGCAAGTAAGTTTCCATGCTATTTAATGTGCTGTGGCTGACCTAGCCACTTTTCCATGGTGAATGTTTGGTGTCTATCTATCGAGTTTGGGCAACCTGCAAGGCAAGCTAGTAATCTTGCAGCTATTGCTAATTACAAGGACCCCATAAAGGTTCAATATATGACATCAGAACATGAAAATAGCAGCAAACAACTATTTGCTATGTAAGGATATAGTGGAGTTATGGTGTCCTGAACAGAACCTGCTCCGTGTGCAGCTGAGTAGAGCGATTGAAATGACTGGTTTTCTCATCTGCATCTGTGAATTAAGGATTTATTCCAACCAAATCAGAATCTGACCACTTTGAATGTTACGCTGTTACAATAATATGCTAGGTAAAATTACTGTATTTTTCTTTGGAGACTGATGAGCATTTCTGGTTAAACAAAAGGTCTTGGTCTCGGCCAGTGCAGCATTGCGTCTAACTCTGTGAATTTGACCAAACCTGCGTTGGTGATTGTTGGAAAGACAGTGGAAAGACTAACAAAGATGGTTTTGGTGAGTTTTATTTATTTTTGCCCATTATTTTGATCTAAGGTGCTGGTGCTCTAGTATGACATCCATTGACAAGTGAATTAATATATAACCTTTAAAGGTCTAGTGTGTAACATTTAGGAGGGTCTATTGGCAGAAATAGAATATAATATTAATAGGTATGTTTTCATTAGTGTATAATCACCTGAAAATAAGAATGATTGTGTTTTTATTACCTTAAA
>NW_023339674.1:24068371-24075836 GCF_004916995.1 Morone saxatilis | reverse complement strand
TTCTGAGGACGCGCATAGATGACCACACTGTTTCGAGATTCGGTTACTAGTCTAGCGCGCGATATTATAGGGTATATCTTTAGTTTGGTTGGAGAAAAAAAATACACGAGTGGAAGGTGAATGTAGTCATCTCATGAAAAAAAAAATGGAGGAAGTTTACAATCAATGTTTCCTCACAATATAAGAACAAGTATATGCTATGATATGGTTGTACAGGCAAGAAAAAAAGAAATGCTCATGAGGCACTATAAAAGTCTCAAGGCTCAAAAGCAAAGCTCTTCCTTTTAATATAGCATGAAAGCAATTAGAATAATTAGCTCCACGCAAGTTAATCTTATAGGTCAGAGGCATTCTACATTCTCAATATCCGGTTTAACAAAAAGATATTCAAGCCCCGGAATCTTAGTTGGGTTGGATCCAAAAGTGCGCTGATAGAATAGGTGTGAGTGCTGGCAGCAGCCATTGCCACCGGAACTTAACCGACTCGAAATCGCACACGCCCAATCTGTGGCACAAGCCTCCCTGATTGGCTTTGCTGACTATCAACACCAGGTTTCTTTGATTGGGCTGCCTGAGTATGACACGCCTCCTGTATTGGCTTGCTGAGTGTTACATGCTCCTGATTGGCTGGCCCGTGAGTGAGAACGCCGGCCGTGGCCTCACCCGGCACGACGCCGTCCTTTTGGCTTGTGATCTGCAACGTAGAGGGTGGACCATGGTGAACATTTGCAAAGTAACGTTTCCAGGTGCGCTACCGGGTTTCAACCTGTGCTGTGGTCGGGGCCTCCTTATTGCGCTGCTGCAAGGCTTTCAGCGCCTCCTGATGACTTGCTGGCTAAACTGTCAAAAGTCTCCTGTTGAGGGCTCGTGACCTGAGCTGTCAACACGCCGGCGTGCTCGTGTCCTGACCTACGAGGCCACCACTATTTGCGCAATGGGGTCCGGAAAGTGTCTTTCGGTGTCTATCTTACCTATTTCGGGTGGCGAAGTGTTGGCAACACCTGCAGGCAAGCTAAGGACCCCCGTACTTGCAGCTCATTGCACTAAATTACAAGGACCATTAAAGGTCTGCGAACTATAGACATCAAGCCAACATGAAAATAGCCACGCAACACAGCCCCCAACTAAGTTTTGCTATGTAACATAGGGATAGCATCTCAGGCGCGCACATGGAGTGTCGGTGTCACTAGACAGAACTGCTCCGTGTGCAGCTGAGTAGCAAGCGATTGAAATGACTGGTGGTTTTCTATCTGCATCTTGAATCTTAAGGATTTATTCAACCCAATCAGATCTGACATTTGAATGGTAGCTGTTACAATAATATGCTAGGTAGAAATTCATGGTAATTTTTTCTTTGGAGATGATAGAAGCATTTCTGGTTAGAAACCCCAACGCGAACAGCCCCCCGGCACCCGCAGAAAGGTCTTGGTCTCAGGCAGTGCAGGCATTGCGTCTAACGTCTGTGAATTTGACCAAACCGTCCGAGTCGGCTGCGTTGGTCGATCTGTTGGAAAGACCAGTGAAACGACTAACAAAGATGGTTTTTGGTGATTTTTAATCTTATTTTTGCCCCAGTTATCATGATTGATCTAAGGTGCTGGTGCTCTAGTATGACATCCCATTGACCCCCAAGTGAATTAATATCATACGCCTTTTAAAGGTTCTAGTGTGTTTAACATTTAGGAGGGTCCTATTGGCAGAAAGTAGAATATAATATTAATAGGTATGTTTTCAATTATGTATAACACCTCGCTGAAAATAAGAATGATTGTGTTTTTATTACCTTAAATAAGCCGTTGTTATCAACACAGTCTGCTGTGTTGAACCACCATGTTTCTACAGTAGCCTAGAATGTTTATGTTTTTTTGCAAGTTTTGCGGTCACCGTAGTTTCTCCTACACACTTGGAATGTGAGCTGTATTCAGTCTGTTGCAGTTTGCAACTTCATTATCTACCTACCTACCTACCTACCTACCTACATACTTACCTGCCTAACTATGTGCCATGCTGGATGCTGGACTACAGCTTTCACATTTACCTTTAGTGTAAATTGCAAATGTTACTGACTTAAGCACACTGTCAAATCAGAGATAGGGAAGGAATATTACATGTCAACAGCATGAAATCACCTTTACCTGAATAGGCTCTAATAAGCTAATTGACCTTTTCCCATCACTGGCTCTTTCACTGCTGTCTTAAGCTTGGAGGAAATGTTGAAAAGTGAGTGTGTTTCTCATTTTAGAAAGTACGTGTGAAAAACTTTGTTTCTTTACTTAGCTTTTTTACGGATTTGACTTAAATGAGCAGACTTTCTCCTTTCTGGGTGTTCAGCTTTCTTTCATCTCTAACCTTCCATATTAGATGCAAGCATACCTCCCCACTAATAACTCTCCTTTCTCTGTGGAGAAGAGGAGACAGAGGGCAAATGTCTCCTTTCATTTATTTCCAGAGTAATAGTATTGTGGTGCGGGAGAGCATAACATTTATTAAGCTATTTATAAATTGTAGTTGGAATATATACATGTCAGATGTGATTCCATTCCAGTTGTTGTGCCATGTGCTCCAGCAGCATCCCAGACTGTTCAACAAGGAGGCCACATTATAACCTATAAACATCAAAATTTTTAGTCTCCCACTGCAGTTGTTTCAAGAAATGCATTTGTGACACCCCTTGGTTTGAATTCCAAAGTGTATTTGTTTAATGCTCTTTAAAGCTTGTCTCTGTAAGTATTCACATCTGTCTTTGAATTCTCTATCCTACAGAATTGTGGTGCAAGAAATGTCAAGATGGATCTTGACTCCACCTCCGTCCCTACCCCCTCTAAAACCACTTAGCCATGCTGAAGTGCACTTTGTCCGTAACTAGATATAAAGGCCCTTGTTTTGCTCCATTTGGAGAAGCCGCGGTGTCCAAAGCATTGAGTGTAAAGCGCACATCTCCTTGTAGCCTATATGTAATTTTCTGTGCAAATATGTGTTTTGTTTACAGAGGGGGAAAAGGTTCATTGGCAAACCAAGCATGAAGTGGAAAAAATATGATTCTGATGGAGCATGAGTGGTCAGTTAGAGATGTGTGCTTTCTTTTCTGTCTTGACTATCCTAAGGTCATTTCTTTCATTCTGTTAACTCCACTTTCTACCCCATCCAGCCCTCAAACCCTATTTTATCTCTTTAATTACAGTCCTCACGAGCAGACACGAGTTATAGAATTAGGTGTAAACAGAAGAATCGTGCGCTGCAGTTTTGCATAATCTTTGACATCGGTCCTATGTGTGCTGTAGAGAAATATCTCCATCTGATGTTTGCCGTCCTTAAGACTGGAGGGCAAGAAGGAGATCCATACTTTCAGAAAGTGCTCCAAATTGAACGCCAAAGGGCCAGGCTTCTATACGGTGGGAGGCAATAGTGTGTCCGTGCAGAGATGACCGTTGAGACAAATGGGAGCAAAAGTTTCCAATTGTATTACCGTCATAAAGACAAATATATTAACTACAGCTGGAGTTGGGATGCATGTTTTAGACAAAAGTGACTCGCCGCCCTCACTGACAGTAAAGGGGGGGATGTGAAAGTTGTTCAAACAAAGCCATCTACGCTCTTGTTACCTCCGATTTGAATGTTTTCATTAATTTAGTTTGTAGTTTTAAAGCAATAGAAGTTGTAATGATAAAGAAACATTTAGACTTGGAGTGGAAACTGTAGTGTTCCCTTTAGGCCACATGGCGTAACCATTTTATTCACAGTTATTAAACTTGCACTGCTCTTAAGCAGACATACATATCTCTTTTAGCCTGTGGTGTTTTTGCTCAGAGGTTTATCCAGAGGGAAGAGCAGCCAACTTTCTCACAACTGTGTTAGTACTCCTCTATTGTTTATTTTCCTCTGGATACTACTATATATGTGTAGTATTTGCCATTAGTTTAATGGCCCTGCTATTAGACGGACAGTTTCAGGTTCCTAGCATCTGTTGAGCATTAAAGGAAGTCTGTTTACATAAAAAAAAGATTTTAAGTCAATGCTTCAGAATTAGCATTTGCTCTCTGTGCTGATGTTGAAGCATGTTCCGTGTGGTGGTCGCCTCTGGTTTCATTAGAGAGCCCCTCTTTGTGGGTTTTCCTCTCCACTCTGCGAGGGCCTTATGGCGCCGACAAGAGAAGCAAAGAGAGCAAACACACTGTGACAATCGTGTCCTCCTTTTTATTCAGGAGCTTTCACCATTGGCACGATGGTTGGCCAGGTTAATGTCTCCATACAGCATGTCAGCAGAAGCATCCTCTCCACTAGATGTGCACACTGGTGTGACGGCTGGCTCCGACCTGTACGCTGGGAATATTCCACAGGAACAAAAACAACAGGACATCCCCCCCCCCCCCCCCCCCTTCCCCCCCCCCCCTCCCCCTAATTTTGGCACCATAATCAGAGGTATATGAGTTTGAGTGAAGGTGAGAAAGTAGGTGTTGTTTCTCATGTGTACAGAACCAAAAAAAGTGAAATAAAATGCAAAGACATATTTTGACACTATAGTTATTTCTGAACTATTTAATATACTCGCCGAGTGTCCATGGTCAGCTAATTTTATCGTCCCTGTCTTTATGCAGGCCCTGATAAATTCACATCAGCATCACATGACCGAGTCACATTTCTTATCTTCACAGCAAACGTGTGAATCATGGTGTGGCAAACCTTGTTAATCTGCCTGTTTACAGTTTGTTGAGCGGTATCACACTATTCAGGGCACATGGGGAGACGTGAAGCCTCTTCAGACTTCTGTACAGTCCTATGTCATTTACCGCCTGCATGACAGAATATGCAAACCATGCTTATTGGACCACTCCTCGCAGACTCGAGTGCGTTTGGCTATTTTGGACGGATGGTTTGACAAAGGCCAGCACTTCTCGAGCTTGCCGCACAAACGCTCCCATTTAAGCGTTTGGTTGACTTTAAAGGCGCAACGCTCCCTCTGCTTCTAAGCAAATCCGACATGATTGTGTGCCACAAAGTGAGTCCATTTGCCTCGACCGCTGCGCTTTCACTTGACCATGCGTCTGAAATGAAGGGACATTTAGGCTACATATGGAACAGAACGGCCGTCACATAGATTTGTTGTTCATATGCTTTGCTGAATGTGAAATTGCATCCAATTTGTTCGTGGTTGTTCTGCACTTCCCAACACTCTACACAGTGTTGGGAATCAAACTGTGCCAATATGCACTTTTTTACACACCTGTGTGATCTGACAGCATTATATTAAAACAATCTCATCCATAAAAGGCGTAGTTGTGGGACGAGCTAGAAAGTTATCTTCAGTGGTAGAAAGTAACTCAGTACATTTACTCAACCACTGTGCTTAAATATAATGCTGAGGGACTGTACTTTACTAGGGGTTTCCATTCATTCTAGTTCCCTACATTACAGAGAAATATTGTGCTTTTTACTTCACTTCATTAATTTAACAGCTATGGTTACTAATTACTTTTCAGATTCACCATACAGAACATATGAGGAGTTTAAAAATGTTTCCATGCACTAACAATAATGATCTGATTGAGTAAAAATGTTAATGGACTTTTACTTTTACTTACTTTACAGTGTGGTATTTGTATGTTACTTAGGGACATTATCTTAATGGTTCTTCCATTACTGATTTTTATTTCCAGTGCTGAATAAAGTGTCTGTACTGTAAAAGAAAATGTTATTTTTACAGTAAAAAACTGGCAGCTGTGGTTGCCAGAACTTTAACATAATGAATACGGTAGAACTTTTACTACTATTACTGTAAATATATATAGATATAAGTACTGTTGATTTTAAGTCTTAATCCATAATTTACTGTATAAGAGAGTTTTTGGCACATGAAAATACCATATTATTGCAATTTACAGTCTGTAATATGAAAAAATACTTTATTCCATATAAATTTCTTTAAAATGCTGTACAAATAAAGGTTTTGTCATGACATATCACAGTGTTTTACTGTTACAGAAACTTTAAGCTATTTAGAGTTTACGCTATTTTTTTTACTGTCATGGACAGTTTTTCACCAGAAAATAATACAGAGATTTTTTACAGTGTGCCATCACTCTTCTGATTAAAGTTTTAAAAAAAAGAAAATTGAATCGTACATGATGCTATATATATTTTTTGCATTAAATAATGTTAATGCTTATGATTTAACCAGTTTTCTCTCAAGTAAAGTTTTAAAAAATAAACATTTCACCTTTATCTGAAAGAGTTTTATATTTATTAATTATAAATCAAATACAAAAATATACTTGCATGACTTACATTAATGACATTTGATTTGAAGAGACGGTTTAAACTCTGATCAGCGATCAGATTAGTCACACAGGTGTGAGAATAAATGCTGTCCACAGTCAGTATATCCCTGGGATATCTAAGGTCTTCAGTGATCTTAGCCATGTGTGAGCTGTAAATAGAGAAATATATGCCGGGGCACAGTCTCTCAGATCCTCCATGATTAGGTTGCTTAACAGTTTAGAGGATGCTTTGAAAGTGAGATTTCTCCTCTCTTTAACTCATTGTCACGTTGTTTTTCAGGTCTATAGATTCTGCCTCTAATCTGTTTAGCTGTACTTAAATTGGCTGCGTTGACATCTCCTCGTTTTAAGGCTGGGATTCCTTTTTCCCCCTGGTCGAATACCCTTTCACGTCACTTAATATGCCATTTTGGTCTCCCAGGGACAATAATTGAGTTTAGGCGAAGTTTAAATAGCTTAAAGGACAGGCAATACAGATGGGCATCTCTGTGATTAACAAACTCCAGCCCAAGGTCTCTGTGTCAGGCGCTGGATTAGGACATTACGAAGAGAATGACAGAGCTTTTTGGCACTTTATTCCCTCTCAATAACATTCTTTCACATATTAAGTTAATTCCACCCCTAGGTAGGGACTTTATCATGCAGAAGACCTTAATCCACTGTTGTTGAGTCCATCTCGCCCAAGCTTTGATGAAGCCCCCCTGCTTTTCTGTGGGTGCAGCAGGCCTTGGTAAGACAAAGCACCCGTGACAGAGACAATAAGATGCAGCTTGAACCACAACAAAAAGAGGTTTCATCCATTGGAGTGGAGAGAAGAGGTGTTGAAAAAAAAATTAGAAAAAAAAGATCAAAGTATGAAGAAAAAGAAGACAAATTTGCACAGAAGGGCCAACACTTCTGATCAAGAAATTTATCACTATTAACACTGTGAGTGCTTTTATTAGGTATAGGAGGCCCCGCCCCACTGATCTCTTGTATAGCACTTTATCTGAGGGCCACCTTTGACCCCCTGTTGAAAAGCCCCAGTTGATATGATGAGCGTAAGCTTTGGGTGTTCTTTTAGATCTTATATTGGTACTATCCCAAATTGAAAAGGCGTGTTTGTGGTGCCAGCGGCCAATTTATCCTTTGGCTTCTGTCACTCTGCATGGGAAAAAAGATTAGTAGTCAGTTCCCCCCCCCCCCCCCCC
>NW_023339674.1:24033747-24068271 GCF_004916995.1 Morone saxatilis | reverse complement strand
TTTTTGTGCCTCTAATTGATTCACTTAGCTGGTGTTCAACAGGAGTTTGAAAAAGTTTTATACATATTTAAGTAAAGATTTTAATTTTTTTTGTAAAAGAGAATCAGACTTTAATTGTTTTTTCACAGTATCGACACTAACAAAAAGCTGAGCAGAGCATATGAGCAGTCTATTGACCACTCTATTGAAAACATCTCTGTTGCAACACTGAATAGAATAATTAATTCAGTCACCTGTCTGAACTTAAGCTGTCCATTTGATTGTCAGTGGTGCTGAGAGTCTCTGAAGGTTTTGATCCTTCTAGCACTAACAGATGGTTGTTGTGGCTCGGCCTGAGCTGGGAATCGCTCCTGAAGAGCAGACAGAGGGTTGCAGGGGGAAAATCCCCTGTTGCCGTCCCTAAGAAGACCATAAGCTTGAGCAGAGAAAAAGAAAGGGCCTGCTACTGGTGCTAATTACCCAGAAACCACACAGAAAGTGCCCACTGTCACTAACTGAAGAGGTTCACATCCCTTCTTACACAGATAAAAGGCGTAGTACGAAAACATTTCGCAGGGGACAAAGAAGGGAAGATTACCATAATCTTTTGGTTTGTATCCCCTGTAAGCTGTCCGTGTGTCCTTTTCCCTCACTCTTTCTCTTTCTCCTCCTCCTCCACCCTTTCTCGCTCACTCTCCACTGCTCTCTTGTTTCTTCTTGTCTAAAATCTGGTTTGCAACAGCAGAAATGGTGGGAATTGGCTTTGCAGCCTAAGCCTGACAGTTGTGTTCTTCCCGCCTTCCTGTGATCATCCCTGTCATTGGTGGGCTGCTGTTGGGGTAATCAGACAATGGCAGGCGAAACGAGGTGTCACTATGCTGACAGACCCCTCTTCATGTTATGTCATTGTTAATCCTCAGCCTTCAGACCGCTCCCACTGCTGCTTTCATCCGAGCATTCTCCATGAAGGGGATAGGGGATAAATATGATGCCTTCATATTTCTACATATCAAAGCGCTCTCAAACGGCTGTTTTCTCCCTAAGTGGCGAGGGATTGTACGGCACACAACTCAGAGCGAGAACTTTTTAAATGAGGACATCACAGCCGGCTACACCGCATTGGCTCCCCGACTGTCCCAGTCACAGGAAGCCTGGACCAAAGCCAGTCACACAGCCAGGAAAACAGCCACTTTAAAAACGTTGCATAAACGCTGTCTCCTCTGGCTGCGGATCACCCCAGAGGTCTGATCCTTTTAGCATCCGGGGCTGCTTTAGCGCACCTCTGCGGAGCTCATTGGAGACTGTGATGAGGCGACGAGACATAGCGGAGGAAATGGTTTCAATTAAAGGCAGAGAGTAACGAGTGACACTAAGAGCCCCGTGTCTCTGTGAGAACAACAGCATAGAGTGGTACAGTCTCTGACTATCATTATCCAGCGCTTTCATAGCATCTAAAAGCTCCAAACATTCAGATTGATGGCAGAATGTGTGCTCAGTGTATAAGACATCCCATAAATGGCTCCGTTTTCACTCTCTTGCTGTCTTGCTTTTTTTGGCTTCTGAGTGGGTGGTGTTGAAACAATGACAGGAAACCTGCTAGTTTTGGTAAAATCTCAAGTTAATGAACGATTATACTACTTCTCAGCAGCGTGATGGTGAGCACTTTGCATATTTCTCTCATGTCAATGTGAGCAAAGTGAGTATTTTCATTCAAATAGCATAGTCATTACATTTCCTCAACATGCCCTTTAGATCAGCTGCTGTTTGGTTCACTGTGTTTTGAGATTTGAAACGATTTCTGTTCACCCGCCTTAAACGCAGGTCATGGTTTTATTTATCCTCTAAACAAACACTGATTTTTGTCTTTTCAGATGTGACACATTCAGCTAAAATACACTCAGCCTTTTTTTATTTTTGTGTGGGGTTTGCTGAGCTCTGATTGCATTTGAAAGTGATGCCACAGGTCTGTTCCCATTGTGTGTGTGTGTGTGTATGTGTGTGTGTGTTTGTGTGCTGTGCTGTGAGTCTGTGCCTCGTTTCTTTGACAGCCTCAGTGTGAGACTGATGTTTCAGAAGGTAGACATGTGTGCTCCCTGTAACGCTGTGTTTACAGAGCCTCCCCACCAAGTCTCTGCTCACTGCATACATGGCACAGAAGGCCCAGATGAGATAACACAGTTTACTGCTGCTCTTTCTAGTGGATGGCAGCAGCAAGGGAAAAGGCAACTGGTGGACAAGTTACACTATGGCTCAAGCTCTTTAGTTAATAATAAGGAAACAAAATCACAGCCAGTTTCATCATTGTTGTCATGCCGACTCATCAATATAAGGGACAAAAGCAGTCTCTAGTTTAGCCATGGTAAAAAAAGCATGTAATTATTTGGTTTTCTTTGGTTGGTTTAAGTTACAGTCAAGACAATGTATTAAAGCTGATCATTTAAGCTCTAGCATAGCATCTCTTGCAGGGTCAGTATTGCCTCCACTGTCACACTAAAAAGTTTAAAACGGATACTGAATAGTTATCCAGTCATGTAACTAGCTTGGTGTGGAAGCTTGTCAGGTTTTTGTGTACATTTTCAGTTTGGCTGCTCGAGCTAGCAGGAGCTATCTGGCTAGCTGGCAGGTACTGAACTAGCTAAAGGAGGATTCTGGAAGGACTGCTACAACCAAGGTCATGTGGTCGACAGAGGCAACCGAGTTAGCACTGGGATCTAGCAAGCTGCACTTTTTTTCATTATCAGATATTTCTCTGTCTTTTGTCAAGGGTACAAAAACTGCTGACCATTTTGGAGCTCCAAAGACACCAGAATCCAACTCCATAGGAACATTCTGTGGTGTTACATTCACTGAAAATAACACATTACATATGCCCTGAAACAACTCTCATTGTAACAAGTCAAAATGACAGCAGAAATCTCTGGCAAAGCTCACAGATTGGATTTCACTGAGCAGAGCACTTGTCTATTTACCCCCAGATTCCTGTTACAGTCAATCTGCATCTCTTATTTAACCTAACCAGGCTCATTTACAGTAAAGGAAACTAGAAGAAATAGAAAAGAAGCAGAAGATGTTGCATTTTTAATCCAGGACATTGGGTAGTAGATATTTTTTTTGACAACAAACAGCACTTACAGGCGTGTTACACACAGAAAGATTCTCCTATCCTGGAGCCCTGTTGTTGAGAGGCAGACAGTGAAGTGCTGGCCCTGAACCAGTCAGCTAAAGATCATTCTCCATTAAGGATCTCCGGCAACATCAGTCTGTCACTGAATTCAGGATCTGCGCATACAAATCCCCAAACTGGATTTAGAGAACCAGCCCTCCCCGAGTTGTCAGCATCGTAAATATGCCCCAGAGTCCTCCAGCCATAGCTGAATATTTACTCAAATCTCTAACTGTTTCAGAATCAGCCAGGGATCATTCCGGAAAACTGCGAAGAAGAAAAAACTCTTTAAGAGGCTCTGTGGGATTTCATGGCATAAGTGTTTTAACCATACGCGAGAGTTGCTTTAAAAAGTGTATATATATACACACCTAATGTATTTTTCATCCTCTCCAAACTGTAATGGGACTGAACAGAAGTTCAGTGTTTGGGCACCTTCTGAACTAATTACAATCACTATCTATAATTGAGAGGCAAATGCATGGAATATCGCTCTACATCACAATTCATTTTAGTGACAAAGCATTTCAGAGCAGCGGGTGACTTTTTTTGTGTTGTAGCTTATGCCTGGGTGGTGCAGTGCTTGATTCCATGACAGAGTTTATTGAAATGATTTAGTTTGTAGCGGGCTGCGTCCGGGGATTTGCTGTCCAAAGGTGTTGGGTCTGGAATTTGAGCAGCACTTCTTCGTGCTCCATTTTCCTTTGTTCTGTTTGTCTTAACACTTCATGCTTGCTGGATATCAAGCCTTCTTTAATGATTCTCTGTTCGCTCGTGCAGTTAGAGTATATATTTCAAGTGTGTTGTTTTGAGGTTTATATTCAGGCTGTTTCCCATCATCGCACTGTAGATGTTATGCTTTTGCTGTATTGTAAATGCAGCCATGTTATTAGTCAATTGGCTCACAGTCCTTTGTTAACTAAATGGATCCTGTGTGTACAAATCCCCCTCAGCTGAACCTGTAGCATTCTGGCTTTGTGTAAGCTCACACAAAAAGGGAGAATTTACTTAATTCCCAAAAAGACAATAACCATTGGGTATATGAGGTTGTGCTCTTTGCTCCCTAAATCTATTGCCACCAGATGGGATGTTTTATTTGATGGATCTTTTCTACCTTGTTCATATTCTGCAGCTGGTAAAAAAAAGATTTAGATGCTGCTTACTGCTCTGTTGTTCTGTCATCTTGGATTTGTGCATCCGTGTTGGCCTAAATATGCTTTTTCTCCGGTGTGGCCGATGCCGCGCTCTTATAGAACCCTTGATCAAAGGATAATGCACAGACTGTCACTTGGCCTCCCTTAGCAGTTGGCAAGAGCACTCTGAATTATTCAAATGCATTCTCATGAATACTTGTGCAGCTTACAACACTGTTGATGGCAAATAACACTTATCTAAATGGAGTAACATATCCTCTTTTGTAATTCTTACAGTAGAGAGCACTATGTTCATATTCAGAGCCTTTAGTGCTGAGGTTTGGGTTGGGTTTTCCGTTATTATATTATTATACACAGCAAGTAGCACACAGTTCTTTTGTGCTACTCTGTACTGTAAATCAGTGGCTCCCCAACTGGGGTTTGGGACTCCTCAAAGGGGCCCCAAGATAAATATGTAACTACATTTACTCAAGTACAGTTTTGAGGTATGTGTACTTTATTTAAGAAATTACATTTTATGTTATGTTATACATCTACACCACTTATTTGACAGCTATAGTTATTAGTTACTTTGAAGATCAAGGTTTTACACACAAAACATATGATCACTTTCTAAAATATAGTACCCTTGTCATGGATTAAACTACCCTATAAAGGTGTAAAATTAGCTTTGACCCATTACAACATAAAATGCTGCACACACAGTAATGCACCAGTAATAATCCAATACATAACATCGAGGGGGTCATTCTTCAATTCTTCTTCTCATTCTTCTTCTTCAGTTTCACTTTTAATATTTTGAACCTTCAATAACTGGCTTTTCTAGCTGTTCGGGGGCTGAAGTTGTGAATAGTTTTTGATTATAATGTCCTGGAAAAACATTTTTTATTCAACACCATAACTCAGGAACAGAAGGGGAGATTGTGACCTTATTTTACAGTTGGTCAGGCACTGAATTGGGGATTCAAATGTCATTGTGACTTCAAAATAGGCTTTTAGGCAAAATTTAAAAATTAATTGGCTGATTCCATATTTCACACATTTGTTGACTGGGACAAAACAATATGTAAACAATACAGTATGCATTTAATCTTTCCATCTTATCCATTCTCGTTTATAGCTTCATTCTGAATTTTGAGCGTGATTGGAATCACGTGACTGCAAACAACGTACTGGAGTGCACCTATCTAATATGCTATGCATCTAAAAAAGCCAGGAGAAAACAAAAGCACCACATTATTTTTTTCTAAACCTTACAATAATCCATCTGGACACTTGTATCTGTTGAGCATATACATCTATGATGATCCTTCATTTATCAATTCAAAAATGTCTTCAATAAAATCATAGGCCCTACATATACCATCAATACAGTGACCTCCATTTAGCCCAAAAAAAAAAACTCTTTATACCGCTTATATAATTTCACCCTATATATTATATGAGTCTGGACAGACATGGATGTAAACTGAATTGACTGGTCGGTAGAGGCATACAACTGTGGAGCGGTAATTCTACTCTTCAGAGCTTTTGATCTGAAAAAAGCTGCCTGCTGTGGCCAAAAACAACACTATGAAAGCAGTGAGCATTTATCAATACCAGTGACTCATTTCACATGGTTTTCACATTGTAATTTGATACATTAGTATTATAAATATGTTGATTATAGCTGCTTTAGGTACATTTTGCTTATATAATTTCTATTTCTACCATGAGGAATTTTTAATTTTAAATGAAAGATCTGAACGCATTCATGACTTGTGCAACCAATGAGCATACTGTCATGAAATGAAATGTAATAGTTTTATTATGTCCAATTCTAGCAGCCAGATCTTGTACTGTTGAGGTTAGTTTGTGATTTTGTGTGAAGATTTTGGTGTAAGTGTAAGTAAGTGACTGGCCCACACCCAGGCTGCTTTGATTCACCTGCTGCAAGCAAACAGAAACATGCAGTGCAGAGAATCGAGCACCTTTGGATAGATATTTTTTGTTTTGTTCCTGTTCTATTGCTACACTATATTATGAGTTTGGTGAGTTTGGGACTATGTATTTTTTTGGTTAATTTATATTAAAAAAAAAAGTCATGTCAATCTACATTTAAGCAAGCATGTCAGAAGTGAGCAATCTGTATGACATCGCAGTCTTAATTGACTTCCTATAAAAAGGAATGTAGCTGTACTGAAGGCATTATGATGTAAGTCCAAATATGTAAACTTTTTGGTGCTTCTGTAAAATGTATATGATCAAAGCGAAAATTTGGGGCCCACCAACAAGGAAATGTCTACGTGAATGCGCCTTGTAAAATTGTGTTTATCCTCTCCGAAAAGTAAAGCTATTGATTTTGTGGGCATCCGATGTCTCCTCTTTTTCCTTAAGGTGAAGTTTTGGAGCTGTGTTACTGACAGAGGTCAGAGGAGCCCAGAAAGACCGTGTGACTGTGCACAAGATTGTCAGGTCATCTTTTCAAGCCTCCTCTGATCTCGAAGCTCTGCACGCATCCCACAGATAGGCCAACTGAAAAGATAAAGGTTGAATGTGCCTATGCATGAGTCGCTGTTGTTAGTACAGCAGAGGGAAGTGCCTATCAAATGCAGTTTTGTGCAGAAAGATTAAATTTGCACTACTGCCTACTCTAAATGTAAGAACACTACCCTATCTCACATCAGCAGTGTAGCAGTTTTAGATAGCTTAGGGCTACACCATGTGGATTTGGCATTAAAATATAGCATGTGGGAGTTGAAATCTTTCTCTCTTTTTTTTTAATGTACTGAGTAGTGACCTCTTGGAGTATCTAATTTGGCTTCCAAATGCAGTTGTTCAGAGCAATCACACATTCAGTGGCCTTTTTATTAAAACATGTGCCTGTAGCTGACAGATGGTAATCTATCTATACATCTATAAATATATATTTTGGACAAAGTTTGCTGGAGCAAGCTATAGCTTGCTAATTACAATGACCCCTTAAGTGACAAATTATGCTGAGTAACATAAATGAATTTTAATTATTTAGTTTTTTTAGTATTTCAGTTATTTTTCAATAGTATTGTAATTAATGTACTTATATTTATATGCATATAATTACTAGTAAGCCAAACTATTGTTCTGCTGTAATTTGATTCAAGACATTAAGACAATAGTGCAATGGTGCAGAGTTCTAAGGATGCTGGAAAAAGTATTTTCATGAAACTGTTTACTTTATATACATGAGTTGAATGAAGTATACACATTATATGCAATGTGCATGACATGCATAGATGTGTGTATAACTGATGGTATTTACATGTTTAAAAATAACTGTATTTAAGAATAGAAAATGTACAGGTACAGTGGATGTTTGTGTCTATCTATCTATCTATCTATCTATCTATCTATCTATCTATCGCTTGCAGGAATTGTTAATTTACAGCCACTTAAGTAACTAATTACGCTTAGTATTTGCAGTCTTTTATTTTATTTTTTTCAGTAATATTGTAATTAAATGCACTTATATGCATTTCATTACTAATAAGCCAAACTATTGTTCTGCTGTCATTTGATTCAAGCTACTCTATGTATACATTGGGACGCTAGCTAGTTAGCTTGTAGCTTGCTAATTGCTCATTAAGTCAGACACATTAAATAACTTATTATCCTGAGTGACATAGTAGGGATACACACTGTACAAGTATATTCTGATCTGATCTGATCTGCAATTTAACAATAATAATAATAATAATAATAATTAGTGTACTTGTATGTATATACAGTAATTAATAAAAGCTAATCAAGTAGCCGCTTTTGCTACTTCAGCAATCCCCCCTTGACTGACACACTGGGTTTTTAGTTACTGGTCGGATCAGCCTCAGTTTATTTCATATTGTTGAAGAAGAGTGAAGGGAGATGAATATTTCAGTAGCTGAGTGAGCAGGAGGCACCAGCAGGGCTCATACCATCTTGTTTGCACTTACTACAGCCATTAAGTTTACAAGCAGCATTTGTATTTATCACCAGGCCTGGATGGTTAGAAGCAATCAAAAACCAAACACAAGGAGAGAAATACAAGGTTCAGGTTGGCATGTGAAGAAAAACTGAGGTGAAGTGCTGACATGCTGATGTCTTAGCAGATAACACTTAAATCATTTTCCTCCAAAACTTCACTGGTAAGGGTTCAAAGAGATATAGCCATAATACAAATTTTTGGAGTAAGTAGTGGTGTTTGAAGTTATTTTATGGGATTTTGCTGTAAGGCCCAGAATTGATTTGCAGAAGGGATAAAAGGAAGATACTTTATCTTCGGAGCTTTGTCGGAAAAAGCTTAGCATCCATTGGTAGTTCCGCCAATATGCCTGCAGGGCATGGAGGTAGGGTGAGAGGGGGGTTGCTGGCATTGACATTATATACCAGAATGAATTGTGCTGAGTTTACACCTCCTGCTGCTTACGTTCTGCTCTTTCATAATCTTTCATGAACCATACAATGTTTTATTTAATGTCCTGGGTCAGAGAGAAACTTGAGAAAAAACAAATTAATAATGAAACGCATAGTACTGGGGAGGGAAAGAAGAAGAAGAAGAAAAAAACTTGGTTTGAGGCTCCTCAGCAAACAGGTCAGAGGGACCTTTTGAAGTCTACTGCTTCAGTGCAGTCAATAGTTTAAGAACTTGTGTTATTTCTGAATGTAAGGCCAGCTTGGACTTTTTCCTACCTGAAAATGCCAAATATCTCATTGCTGCTGCCCAGTGTCTCACTGCGGTCCTTGAAAGGCTATTCAAGCAGCCAAGAAAAAAGAAAAAAAAACAACCTCTCAGTATCTCAGGTTGGTACTTCAGCGAAAACAGTCCATGACCAAGAGAGGATTCTGTAAATACTCTTTGGTTTCAAAAATGTAGAACACTGTATTTGCAGTACTAAATGACATGTGATCTTGAAGGTTCTTATAACTCACAAATAAAAACACTAATGTTTCTAAATTTATGTGAAAATATGCTCCACATCATTTTACCCTCTGCTTGTTCCCTCTTCCCCTTTGACATAAGCTCTTGCTATCAGTACCAAAGGGAGCAAGCATATGCCATAGCCATAATGTTTGTAATCCCCTGTGAATCCTCATTTGCCGTCTGTTTAGATGTGTAAGGAAAGCCAGCTCTTGGCCTCTCAGGTCTTAATTGCTTAATTACAGTCATTATTTGAACTGGAAGCAAAATCACCTGGCACCCTGACACCATGCTGGCCTTACTGGGGAAAAGAAAAAGAAAAAAAGCCTTTGAAAAACTGAGTGGATGTTGCAGGGGCCTCTAGAGGATGAATGAAGATGCCTGGTGTGTGATCCACAGGACTGTGATGTATTCACACACATACACAAGACAGGCAGCATGCATATACAGTATATCCCCTCGCATGTATCTGAATTCCCCGTCTCCAGGACATTTCGGTGCTATCAGATGAAAAAGCTCCATGTCAGAGCTTCGGTACCTTCAGAGGAAGGTCCAGGGGCTGTGTGACTTATTCATGACTCTCCTGGTGCTCTCTGTCCCGGGTCTCTTCGCTCTGCACTGTAACCTGTAGTTGGCTCACAGACCATCTCTTTGCCTTTTCATATGCTGCAGCTCGCTCATCCTGTTTAAAAAGTAAACAGTAGGTTGCATCTGTGGTAATAATTAATGTGCAGGGAGAGAGAAAGGTGTTTATGTGGGGAAATGAGATGGCATTAACACCTCTTCCACTATGGAATTAGCTCCCGTTGAAGGTTTATGCAGCCTTTACCGCGCATATTCCACCTAAGGCGTTTTCTTTTTTCTTTTTTTTTTTTACCAATTGTCTTTTTTGTACATCAGAGGACCTTTCACTGTGATATGTTAGACTGGTCATTTTCCATGCAGTAATTAGGCATGTATCTCTTTGGTTGAGAAGGTGTCCAGCAGTGAAAAAAGAAAAAAAACGTGGTTACACATGTCAGCTCTCAGGTGTGAATGTCTGGGATGGTGTTAATTTGAAGCAGGACATTACTGGAAATGAGTGTCTGAGGTCAGGTGACATTATATCGATAAGAAAGGGTAGAAATAGCAGGAGAGATAAACCAAAACCAGCACAGAGGAGCAGTATTGTGCAACAAAAAATTCATTATGTTTTGATTAATTGAATAAATCAGTCAAATGCCTACCACAACTCCAAATAACAAAGAGATTCAATTTACAATCATTTTCAGCAGCAAATTGATGCATTTAAATAAATGTTTCAGATCCAGTAAATGTTTAGCATTTTTTATCCATGTTTGCAGAATAGTTCTGTGGATGTCGGTTGATTGGTCCACAACTTTGGTCAAGACTGAAAATATCTAATCTATTTGATGGATTGCCATGAAAACTTGAACAGACTTTCATGGTCCCCAGAGGATGCATCTCAATGACTCCCGTGACATTGTATCTGTATTCCATTTTTTTTTGACTAAATTGCAATCGTAAATATTTTTCGAAGGAAACCTAAAGCCGCCCGAATTACATTTTCTATTACATAATGAGGAAAGGTTGTTAATTAACAAAGTCGCAAAAATGTTGATGGTAACCATATCAGTAAAATGTTTCCTTAAAACTTATTTTATTTGTTTTCTGCCAGAGTAGGCAATGTTGCATTACTATCCACCCATAGTGACTACAGTATTATTCAAAACTCAACAATGACTTGAGACATACGATTTTTATTAACATTTAACCAAAATCATGACCTGTCTCTAAACTTACCCAAAGTGCTTTTGTTGCAGGACTCTGCATGTGAACCCTGGACTGTTTTTCCTGCAATTTGGAAGACAGGTTGAGTCCTACCATTCCATTCAATTTAATTCAATTTTATTTTTATAGTAGACACTTATAGACACTTTTCAAATAGAGCATGTCTAAAGCACTCCTTATAAAATTGAGGGTTGACATGAAGTTGACATTGTTGGTTTTAATGAAAAATGTTCTATTTATTCTATTTGAGGAATTTCTATAAAATTTAGTACAGATATCCTTTCTGCCCAGAGAATAATTCCTAATAACTTTGCTGACCTTTCCTTTAGTGCCACCAACAGATACAATTTTTCACTTTTCCAGTAAACTAACTCTACTTCTACTTAGAGCATTGGCACCATGAGGTTGACAACTTTGGTACAAGCTTTAACATGACTTATAGGCTACAATAAATCAGTTATCCACATTGTCATAATTTAAAGCTGCAGTAGGTAACGTTTAAAAAAATAACTTTCTGTCATATTTGCTGAAACTTTAACTATATACTGATAGTAGTACATAAAACAGATAATCTGTGAAACATCTGGTTCCTCTGTTTTCTCCTAGAGGAAGGCAAATGGCATTTGCAAGAATCCACCGGGCCTGAACGAAAACAACCAATCAGAGCCAAAAAACATATAAAGACACTTTGGATTGGTTGAGTTGTTGAGACTTATTCACAGTGTCTGTATTTTATGACCTGGGAATGAGACTCAACAATCTTTCTTGGCTCTGTTTTTCAATTAGGCCCAGTGGATTCTTACAAATGCCTTTAGGAACACTAAGAAGAGCCGGAGGAATCAGATTTTTTTCACAGATTATCTGTCTCATGTACTATTGTCAGGACACAAAATTTAATCAAATATATATATAAAACATATTTTTATTAAAATTACCTACTGCAGCTTTAATATTCTGTCCATCAACCAATCAATTATATGATGTATTTTCAATTTTAAAATCAATTTAAAATTGTTTTGACACTGTATTCAAGCTCACTGTTAAACACAGCTGCGATATACAGCTATTGCATAGCAGTACAGTTAAATATAGAGTGTACACACCAATGATTTAGGCTCTGTTCTAGCATGGCTTTATTCATCTTAATATTAGCTGATTGTGTACATGATTTAGCATGACAGGTGTTATACTTACTATATGACAGAAATACACTTCAGCTGTATTTAAATATATCTGGCTAATGCCCCATAAAATAGTTAAACCGTCTAAATCTTTCAAGACCCCACTCTGAGCCATTTCTTTGAGACTTCTTTTTAATCGCCCATGCTTAAATGTTAATTGCACATACCTCTCCCAAACACACTCTTTTTTCCTTTGTCAGGGGCTTTTTGTTAGAGAAATATGTTACTAATGGCTTATGAATTAATAAGAAGCCAAACTGAATTAGACTTCCATGCAAGGTGATTGTAAAGAGCTTGAAAGCCCCAACATTTTATTCAGATTTCAGAATTTTCTGGACGAGTGGGTTCCTTTTTCCTGTGGCCTATAATGCATCCTTTGTCATCATCTCTCAGCAGTGATTTAGGCTGTGGGATGTTCTTGGTGTAATTTACTTACCCAAGCAGAGCCATTAATTTTCTATTATTGTGAAAAGATGATTCGTGTTTTGGAGGCTGTCTTGATTATTTATTTAGATACACAGCAGGGAAACATGAGGCAGTGGCTAATGGAATATAAAGTCACAGGCCTCATTCCCATTCTGACATTTAACTACAGAAGCGGCACATGTGTTAATGTGTCCTCCCCAAGCACCTTAATTCGAGTTGAAATTCCTAATGGAACTCGCTATCTGTGCTGGGCCTTTGAGACAGTGAGGGAGAGGGAGGGGGACACCAACTTAACACATAAATTCACTTGTCTGAGTCTTGGCTGTGCGTCTAGCGACTTAAATGCTCCACTGGTTGTATGTCTAGAGGGAAATGACAGCAGATAGTAGCATTTCTACTTGCACTGTTGCCTCCCATCCTGGTTTTATACTGTGACATGATCTTTGCTTTACTAAATCACAGCTATTCATACTTGTTTTTTTATTTGAAAATATCTGAGAATTCAATGGAGAAAAGCACCCTTTATAAATCTGTATCACTAATGGCTTTATTAATAGTATTACAGTATTATCTTATTCTTAATAGAACAGTTAAAAGCCATTAGTAAGAACAAGAATAAGAAATACTCTCAAGTTTCTCACTTTCTAATATGCAATTATGTCTGTAGTTATCAATGTTGATATATCATTAAAGGAATAGTTTATTATGTTTTTTAGAAACACAATTATTGGCTTTCTTCCTGAAAGTTAGATGAGGAGATCAATATCATTCTTATATCTCTCTGTTCAACATGCTATTGCCAGCAGCCTTTTAGCTTAGCTTAGCATTAATAATGGAAAATGGTAAAAACAGCTAGTTTGGTTCTGTCCAAAGGTAAAAACATTTGCTTAGCTCACTACTTAACACATTATATCTCATTTTTTTAATTTGTACAAAATCCAGACTGTAAAAACAACATTTTTCTGTTGCTGTTATGTGCTGGACTGTTTCCTGCCAAGGAGCAGTGACTTTCAGAAATTGTTGTTTCTACACTTTAGTTTTGGTACAGATTAAATAAAAAAGATAAAATGTGTGAAAACTTTTTTCACTGTTTTGCTTAGAGTTAGCTGAGAACATTGATACCATTCTTGTGTCTATCCGTTTAATATAAAGTGAAATCAGGGTCGGATTAGCTTAGTTTAGCATAGGCAGCTTCAGTATATCTTGTTTTGTCATTGTTTGTGTAATTTTTAAACCTTTTGTACAGATTAAACTAACAAGATAGATGTTAAATCTAAAAATAAATGAGCCTTAGAGCTGCTAGTAGCCAGATTTGTTTACCTTCACACAGAGCCAGGCTAGCTGTTTCCACCTGTTTCCACCTGTTTCCACCTTTTCCCAATCTTTTGCTAAAGCAACTGCTGGCTGTAGCTTCAGATTTAATGTAAGACAGACATAAGAGCATTGTCAGTCTTCTCAAATAATTCCTGTCAAAAAAGCAAACAAGCATATTTCCCAAAATGTTAAAAATTCCCATAATAAAGGGCAATAAGCCATATTATAATATAATATTATTAATAACTAAAGGATCATGATATTCTCACTTTCTAGAAAGCAAGTTTTGCTGATTTTTAACAACCGAAATGTTGTTGGTGCCAGATTCATGCAATTTCGTTAAAAAATGCTCTACTTATTCAGAGTCATAACTCAGTGAAATCTTAAAACACAGACATGATATTTACTGTTAAAGCACAGTGGGACTTACACTACCCAGGGATATTATTCACCTTTATTTAATCAGGCAGTCTCATTGAAATTAAGATCTCTTTTCCAAGAGAGACCATGACAACAGCAGACATACACAATCACAGAATAGACAAAGAATTAACCGATATGTCCATCAATAAGTCCATCATGTCCATAAATCCACTTAGAAATCATAAAAAAGGCATTTCTTATAATTTCAGATCGTGCTTTACACTCGTCATATTTGGAAGTTTTGTTTAATATCAAAGTAATCCAGTAATAGTGGTCTGTATGTCTATTGTTACAGTGCAAACAGGAACTGCTAATAGCTAATTTGGCATTCATAAACACTGTCCTAGAACATGTAAAGTACAAGACACATGCTGCTTATTCTGAAAATAACAACATAGGCCATGCCTGACTAAGACATGTAGTAAGTCTGCAAAACCCTGCAAAAAAGCTTAGGGTTTGAAAGGTTACTGTCTAATAACTTTGTTACTATAGTATCAGTAAATGATTTAATAACCATTTATAAAATCATTAGGTACATCCTTTATAAAGACTAACTTATACTGCTTCCAATATTTGTTATTGGACGGGTGAAAAGTTGAGCAAAATGCAGTCACGCTCAAATGAAACTATGCTGAGTGGACAGAAATGTTTGCATGATGCGTTGGCTTTGAATCAGAGACTTGACACTCAGTCGTTATTACAATTAATGACAGCCTCTCGTCTGAATGACTAACTTGTGATGAAGTGGTATGACTCTTGCCTTTCTGTCTTTTCTCCAGTGCCGTGGCCAGGCTCAGTCAGGCTTGTTCACTTTACTGCAAAGGACATCTAGTGGTTACACACCCAACCGACTCACTCTATCTCCACCGCCTTCTGTCTGCAACCTGCACGACCTCACAGCCTCAACTGTCTAAGGTAGGAGTTGTAGAGAGTAATATCCTGATCATGAATAGTATGTTCTTCGAGGATGAGAATAGCTGTTAATTAAACAGTGTCTTTTAGAATAAAGCCAATAGAAATTGATCTCATAAAAGATGTGATGGGACAGAGAGCTGACTGACACAGTTGTAATCTCAGTATGAACGCAGTGCAGGCCGCGATAATTAAAGAGAAGAAGCAGTAAGGACATGGCTATTAGCAGGTTAATTAGGCAATAATGAAAGAAATACCGCAGGTTACTGTGGGCTTTAGCGCAATATGAGTCCTCGCCGAAAGATATAAGGTGGGTGTTAAATTTAATCCTTGCACATTAATAGAGAACGGCATACCTCCCAGTCAATTATTGCCAAAAGACTTCACCTGCTCTGCACAGTCACAAATGGAGAATTCAGAATAGATTCTATTTGGTGGCTGTCCACTCCGATTAGTTTGATGAAGCTTACAAAGCTTTTAGAAGGGATATTTGCGAATTTAGCAGGTGGCACATATCATTCATGGATCTCCTTATTAGGGAGATTGAAGTGTTTCATTTAATGAGTAATTCATTTCCTGCTACTTTTTGACCCACTTTGACAGAAGTAGGAGTACGGTGAGCATTTAAAAAAAGCCACTTAATGGTAGTTTCATAACCTTGAGTGTAGCGCCGTCCCAGTCACTATCTGACACCATCTTCATCTCTCTTTAAATATTCCATTTAATTATGAATCAGTGTCTGCTGTGATCAATACAGGCACTGAGTCGGAGCGTTTACAACCTGCCGTTCCAGAGAAGTGGCCTGCAGATGTTAGAAGTCAGAGGATGGGCGAGGTCAGAGGTCAGTGTCCAGCTTTATCCTTATCAGGTTAGAGTGACAGCCAAACCATGCGCTTCATCCACCCCCTCTAATTGACTTACAAATGCTGCGGTGCTATCGGTGTCAAGTAACTCACAGCATTAAGTATGGCTGTAAAGTCAATATGGCTTTATTAGTGGCTAGGTCTCCATTGACAGGACCTACTTGCACTTTTGACCTCAGCTAACTGTGATCTACTGTCCAGAGACCTCTCTTGAATTTCCCTTTTCTTTCCTTCCTTCCTCCCTCTCTCTCTCTGTCATTATCCCACCCCTCAATGATCATGTCACCCTCTGACTCCAAATCCCGGAAGAGCGCAGGCGGCCAGGAAATTCGACATTGTTGCTTCCCTTTTTAGGAGTCTATCGGTAAACCTTGCTAATCCACAAATCCAACCTTGGATTTGAGCCGCTGAGTCTGAGGGGAAAGTAATTGGGTTGTTGCTAATAATTGGATTTTCTGCTGCTTGGTTTAAAAAAAAAAAACATAACAACCAATGTCCAGGCAAGAACAAGCCCGCACCCCTTTAAGCTTCAGTTCATAGGTCGAAGCAGGCCCCAGGTTGCGCACATAAAATGATTAACATTTACAATCTGCTTTCAGCCACTGTGTTTTAAATAGTGTTTCTTGAAAGCTCTAATTTCTGATAAGTATGTTGTAAGTCCTCATTATATGATCTGAAAGTGTCATTAATGGAAATAGTCATTAGTTGTCTACATTACAGGAGAAAGGTGACGTAAGGGTGAGAAAATCACACACATATAAAAAAGCTTATCAGGTTGAGGGCTGCTTCACTACAGTTCAGAAGCAAATATTTTTACTCCAACACATTTATGTGACAGCTATAGTTACTAGTTACTTTACAAATTAAAATGTTACATTGAAAAATATAGTAATAGATTAGGCCAGTGGCTTCCAACCTGGGGGGTCAGGACCCCCACTAAGGGTCGCCAAAGAAGGGTAGTAAGTGTAGTATGAAATATCTACAAAATATGTCACTTAAGCAGGGGCCATCAGTTTAATGATAGAAAAGGGGTCCCTTAAGGAAAAAGGTTGAGCTACCCAATGAAGTTCAAATAAGCTCCATCTCAACAGTAAAATGCTACGTACACTAATAATAATATTATAAAATTGGGGAATAATTACCAGGGGCAATTTCTTTCTTTTACTTTTGACACTTAAATACTGTTACTAACATTTTTAATATAGGACTTTTTACAGTATGGTAGTGCTGCTTCTGGATTAAAGGAGCTGAATACTTCTTCCACCACTGCCCCTGCAGCCAAAGTGAGTCATGGTCCAATTTAGAGTTCAAACACGAGTTGAGGCATTGGAATTTGTCAACAGATTTGTTGATCAATACATATTCAACTGCTTCAGTACGATCAACGGCTACATAAACAAAACTGATGTCTCCCAACTGTGTGAACACTCAATGTCTGCTATGCTTTCAGGAATCTATTACCATAAGCAGTGGTGGAAGAAGTGTTCAGATCCTGTGCCTGTGTAAAAATGTGTGTAAAAATATATTTTTATATTTAGTAATATTTTTACTATTATAGCTGGTAGATGTGGAGCTAATTTGAACTACTCTATATAATGCTAGTTTAACCTGTAACAATATACCTTTTTAATGTTTAGGTTGGAATTAAGTTGTTATGTAAAATCTTAATATACAATATACATTGATAAGATAAGGTGTCTTAAAGTGACTCCTGAAATGCTCAATCTGCAGCTTCAATGTTCTTGTGGACAACATTCAATATGTTAACAAGTTCTGTGAAACTGCCTCAATTACTCACCATTTTAATATATATCTAGTAACATGTTAAATTAAGTCTGTCTGTGAGTCAAAAGCTTAAAAAGTGACCAGACTGTTACTTTTGTTGTAATTGGTGAGAAACTACTCCTGGCAGTCTTAGTTGTAGAGGCTGTATTCATGGGCTGGTTGAAAAAGTCCACAAGAAGCCATGGGCAGCTACGGAAATGAGCAGCATACCACATGTTGGGTCTGTGGATAGACCAAGGGAACAACAATGCTCCCTATCGTGACTTTGAGATCCCAGCCCAGATTATTGGGAAGGAGCAAACTTCACGTTGCTTTAAGGGAAGAGTGGAGGGCTCGCCGCTCTCTCCTGCAGCTTACCACCACCCTGGATGATACAGTGAAGTCATCCTGATTGTTTTCCCTTGTGAAGCCATTAGATCTAGAGACATGCTGGCTTCACAATGCACTGCTCTAACGGCCAACATCCACCAAACAAGTTCTCTATACAGCAAATCCATAGGCTCCTACAAATGTTATTATACTGTAGATCCCTGCTGGGTCCATAGAGAGTCAGTTTTGTGTTGGGAGTCCAGAAAAAGTGCAAGGTTTCCGTCTTGTGTGGTTTTGTTGAGAAGAGTTTTGGAAATGTTAGAAACGCTTGCTCTTCTGAGGTCATATTAGTTATTTCCTATTTAGTATGTAAATTCTACCAATAGGGTGCATCTCTTTGGTGGGGGAAAGCATCAGCATTCATTGATATTACTCAAATATGGTGAAGACATAAGCTTTTGTTACTTTTGTCACAGTTTTGTGAATTGTGCATTTGTTTTGAAAACTAAAATTAGGATATGTAATCAAAAACAGAGCAATTATACTAATATGATAATACAACTATTGTATTAATACCACTTTTGTAGTAATGGCAGTAAAACTACTAATAGTATCAACATACTGGGGCCCCACAGACAGCATCTATCCCTAAAAGACTGAGATGTGGCTAAGAAGGAGAAGAGGCTCAGGCAGGAAATCTGCTCCCCATCATTTTCTGTATTACTGTGCACTAAAGGTCAAAGCTAAAAAATCTTCATGGAGTGACTACAATTATATATGATTTTTGCAAGTGCGAGAACAAAGAACCGAAAGAGCACAGGCCTTTTCTTGCAGTAATTTCCCGAAAGCTCTAATTTTGTAATACAAAATAAGGGCAAGTTAGAAGCACTAGACAATCCTCGAGTAATGGAAAAAACATCCTGTAGATTATGGAGTCTGAAATTGGGTGAGGCATTGGGATTGTATTAACACAACAAAGGGAGGTGGTAGAAAGCATAGGAGGAGGCAAGTGTGTGTATGTAAGCAATCACACATGCATACACACTGACAATTTGGATGCATGCTTGTAAGCACATGTGCCATTCTATATGGACATGGTAGCAAATTAATTCACTAACATATAATGTTCCATTCACTGTACTGCACATAAGGACCTGACATTATAAATGAATGTAAGAATAAAGAGCTGCATGAATGGTATCCTCTGAGCAGAACCTAACTGTGTCCATGTTGATATTTCAAATTTTGACTTTCCTGTCCTGCCAACTTTTCATGGGCAGTGCTGATGAGAAGCAATTCATAATATATATCCATGCACTGTGCCGAAAGTGAAACAATAGCATTTTCTGCTCCAAAAATAGCACATGTTCACATTTATGCTCTGCTTTGTTTTTATTGGAAAATTAGCAGGATTGTAGACCTAACACCACACAACTTTAATAACAATCTGTTACATAAAAATAGACATAATACTCAAATTCCTTGTATTTTTTAAATCTTATAAAATCTTATTTTAATTATTGAAGATACTGTGTTTGGTTTGATAAAAGTAAAATAATGGACTACACTAACGCTTATAGACGGTATCAAATTTAGAACATAAATGTCTATCTGATATTAGATTGGAGTCAAAGTACTTTGAAAGTAACTGCATATAATTAGGCTGTTATGAATTTGTCATCCGTTTTTGTATAAAACATTTTTCTTCATAGAGGTCGTTGAGTACTTTATATAGGAAATAGATGTAGGTGTGTTTAATGTTTAAAGATGATCTATTTGTCTTCTATCCCTGTTTAAAGACATTTAAAGTAAGAGAAAAGTCAGCTATTATTAATAAATGTGATGAATTATTGACATTAGTTGCCTATGGGGTCTGTGTAATAAAGACAATGCTGCTCTGCTGTTATTATGATTATGTTGGTACTTGATGTCAGAAACAGCATGTTGCTCAGAAATAAGGTTGTTAATAGAGCAACGCAGAGAACTTTTGATTTCCTCTTAAGCACAAACAACAGAATGAGAGTGACTTTGTTCTCCCACCATTGTCCACCCAAGTTCCCTCTTTCGGTTTTCATGTCTCAAAAGCCTGCATTGTCTCCCAGGACACAAATAAATCAGTGTTCTTCCCTTTTCATCTATGTTGGAAAATAATTAAAAAAGGAGTGCTGAATTGTGTACAAGCTGATTCCTCTGTTCAGTAAGCCACCTTCATCTAAGAAAAGCCCCCCTTTTTTCTTAATAATATGTTCTGCTCTGTTTAAGATTGAGATCAAATACTCTCTCATAGAGCTAGGGTAATTAGATTTCACTATGTAAATGGCCTTTAAAGCACACTCAGAGTGTGAGATGCTGTGCTCACATTTGTTCGCTGCACTGCTGCCTCCCTCAGGTCATTTGTGTATGAATCACTTGGCATCGCTCTGCACAGAAACACACAGCTCTGCCACAGAAACGAGCCCACATAAACACTGATAGGAAGGCATTAATATTAGCAACTCAATGTGCCGCTTTTAAAGCACCCAAACAGCTTTAATTCATAAACGCTGTACAAATTCAAAAGCAGTTGCTAAGTGTAATTTTTTATTTTTATTTGTTTTTTGTGATTATATTTGCCAAAATAAATTGCAAAATGAGCCTGACCTACAGATACAACTAATAACCAAATTATTATGCTTGATGTCACACATATTTGTCTGTTGTTATAGCGGTGGAGTGTTCAGTTTTTTTAAATATATTTAGTAAAACATCCCAAAAAACATTATAAAAACGTAACATTAAATATTAGCATTCAAAAGTAACATAATCATTTGCCAGATTTCATGCACCTCAAAATATAATCCATATCTAATTAATTAAATACGGCTGTTTTGCAAATATGAGTAAACAAAAAACGGTTGTAAAAATCAACCCTTATCATTTCCAACAAACAGCTATGAGTTTGGCCATATCCTTATGTGTCTAATTGAGACGTGCGGTAGCTTTTACTGATGGATTTGTTATTATTATTCAAATGTCATCTTTGGGTGTAAGGGGGGCTGGTTGAGGGGGGCAGGGGGGGTGCGCCTGTCTTGCTAGCGAGGCAGAGACAGCCGCTATTGTCTTGAGGAGACAAAAGGAGTAGTGACATCACTAATGTTTCAAAAATAAACAGCAGGCTCCTATTATGTGGTACAGTTAAAGCCTGGAAAGGAGACCATATGTTAGGCTGAGGGCTATGCTGCTGAGAGTAGCCACGCATTTCATATCACTGACAAGTCTCCTCTCCCTCAGCCTTGTCAAACCACTGTTGTAAAACAATTAAGCTCCTATTAACATATATTTTATTAATTGCCCTATCAACATGGAAACACAGACATGTAAATGCCCCAGCCTGACAGCTTTAGAAAAGTGTAGCGTGGCAGCTTTCTCACAGATAGTGACAGCTGAAGGAATCAGGTCAGATTATATGAGCATGGACAACTCAACAGATTTGTTTGCTATTGATAGCAGCAATCAATTCAATTAGTTGTCTCTCATACATTGAATGGCTGATGAGATTAGCAGTGGTAGTGTTTTGTCATTTATTGTTTAATGTATGCATGGATTTCTCTTTCAAAAGAAAAAGCTCTTGTTTTTTTTTTTCATTGTTCAGTGACTGTTTCATAATTATTGCCTTACAGCTTTCTATTTCCTCTGGAGTAATTGGACTGCCCTGTTAGATTATCCGGTCTAAATTGCAATACTAATTATAAAGCCTAACAGTTGTGTCGCATCAATAGTCAATTAGGATTAATTAAGATAGGAAGTGACAGCTGACGATTAAGCGCATCAGTTGCAGTTCAACAATGTAGAGGTCAAATGATCAAGTTCTTTTCTGTCACAGGGACGTTAAGCCGCCTTTCAAAAATGCTAATGTTTTTTTTTAACTGACATGATGTTCTGAGATGGCATGCACGGGCTGCTGTACAGTTGTATTATTTATTTTATTGTATGCAGATTTGGACGTGGCCCATTGTTATCTTGTCCCAGTGACAGAACAAACGATTTCATAATTGATTATGCTTCTAATTACAAAGCATACAATTAGTGGAAGTTATTGATAGTTCAGCATGTGCCTTTTAACCCCGGAGCTGTCCGTCTACTCCCAGAGGAGATGTGTGTCCTTCTGTGTTAATGATGGAAACGACTTTTAGATAACAAGGGTGTCCTAGACAATCAGCTGTGTTTACACAGTGACCTGGACATTTACTTGCTTGGCCTCTGTATCTCCCACTGCCTTTATATATGCCAGCGTCACTCTAATTACACAGTACCAAACCAAACCAACTAGGCGTCTACTACATTAACAAGAAGACAAGAATATCTGAATTCAATACTGATAATTAAACTTGGATTTGGATTTCCACTTTGAAATCAATTTCAAAGGATGTAATGCTAAAAAAGTGGATATAATCTTTTTTTTCTTCATACAATTGGATTGCCAGCTTGGGTTAGTCAAGTTTGTATTATCCATTACTTTTAGCTATCTAATTCAACTGTTAATGCATTAGATTGAGATAATTTATACATTTATTTTGGCTATTTACCAACTCCGCCAACCAGGTTATGTTTTGGTGCTGTTTGTCTGTCAGCAGGATTACAGAAAAACTACTGGCCCAACTTTCATGAAAACTTGTAGGAAGGGGCCGGAAGAAACTATTACATCAACTGTGAACCAGACTACAGTATACAGTTGTTGAGTATGCATATTTGCAAATTATAGAAGACTGGACTACTGGCATTGTTCCTTCTAGTTTCAAATGTTGAGTATTGCTAGCTTGCTAACCAACTAGTTTTCCTGCACTCTCAATGGTATTGACGTGATATAACTTTTAGTTGGCAGGTGTGTACAGTCCAGTCAGCCTATTGCAATTTCAACCTGCAGTTTCCATGTTTATGTTCCTCCTAAATATAAATATGTGGATATGTTTTTATAATGAAATCATATTTTTAATAAATGTTTTATTTAATTTGAACGACACTTTTTCCAGAAGTGCAGAAGTGCCCTCTTGGGGTAGAGGGTCCCCTGGTTGGAAAGCCTTGCTTAGTGGACAGGTATTAGTGGAGCAAGCTTTTCTGTGTTTTCTAATAAATATTTAAAATATGTTGTTATTATATATATGCACATGGATTAATATCAGTATCTTTATATACAATCTAATATTCTAATAATTGTTCATCTTTTCTGGAGATAAATCTGTATGCTGCACAAAATCCTCTGGAGAATGTTCAGGAGCTGATATGTTGTAAGCAAGTGCAAGGACTGTGTTCAGTCCAGTATAGTGAGTCTGTAAAAGGGCTGGAGTGCTAGGGGGCATACTTACCCCTGAGCTCCCAGAGGAGCAATGTTATTATTGGTAATAAGAAGCGATAAATACAGTGTGAGGGAAACGTATGCCTCCATAGATGTCCACTGGGTGTAGGCACCTTTGAGAGTTGCTGTAGATGAATTTGAATGAGTGTTTTCCCCAGAACCCCCCAAAAAAACCTTTTAGTATTTGTGCAACAGCTAACAAACAACTTTGTTAAGAAATGTTAGTTTAGGACATCGCAGATTCTGCAGTACAAAAGAGCGTGGCATCTGTGCTTATGACAATTTCAATAGTTTAATCTTTTAGTGAGGGCGGTGGAGTGGGGAGCGATGCTAAACTACTGTCAGGACAAATATTTCCAGCAGAGTCCACTTGTATAATGGAATGAAAAAAAGATATATAAGCAGGCACTAAAAGTGTTTCTTCTCCTCTCTTGCCCCTCGGCATCAGGCTTTTTCCTTTCCTTATCCAGCACAAAGAGTGCATTGTTAGCAGGGCCATTACAACCAGTCTTGACAACACTGGACAACATATGGCTCAAGGGAGAAAGCTATAGATTGCAGGGATGGGAGAAATGGGAAAGTTCATCAGACCCATCTCATCTGACCTCAGTTGGTTCTGGGGAAGAATGCGCTGGGACGCGAACGCTGAATAGACAGATTTTCCAAATGCTTTGAATTCCGTTAGGATAGCGAGAAAGAAAAAGGCAAGATGCTCAAAGAAATGGATTTGGCCTATAAAGTGTAAGTGGCGTGATGCCCATTTCTTCAGAAGTATGACATTAGGGGACCGGTTTTATTGATGGCTGCACAAAAAGGGGTAAAAAGTGCACACAATTAGGAGTCAATTGAAGGAGCAGGAGATTAGGGCTGATATATTTTAGCCCTATAGCTTTAGGACTTTTCATTTTGGAAATACAAAGAAGAAGAATGGAGGAGAGTGTTCATCCTTAAATGCCCCTTTTTCCTCTGTTCTTTTATTTATTTTATTTTATTACTGGTTGTTTTATTTTTTTGTTTCTTTCTTTTTTTTTTCGTGGATGATAACCACGACCCCTCTTGGAACAGATGTATTACTTATGACACCCCAGTTTTCATCCGTTCAGAATTTTTACATTAGAGTTAAATCTCTGCAGCTGGAATCTCACGGCTGAGTTAGCCGGAGCCCATAAAATATTGAAACCTTCAGAGCCACTGGCAGGCAGGTTGAGGGGAGTTCATGTCCAAAGCCAAGCTTCAGATTCACAGACATCCCAATAGGAGTGTACTACAGAAAAAAGCACTAATAAAAATTTCATTGAAATGAGACGGGGATATTGCTAGCATTCTCCCCAGCATCAGTATGAAATCTTAATCTGAGTTAATGGAAGAGATATGAAAGCCTTTCTCAATTCAAACACAAGCAGTGCATAATTTATAAATTATTGTCAGAAAAGTGATTCCACTCTGAGATTTGCTCTCTTCTAGATGGAAGTGAATTCAGGGAGACAATAAGAAAACATAGTCTGTATGACCTCTGATGCCAGGAGATTTTACAGTAGAGCTGTCGATATAATCAGGTAAACTGGTCATTTTTTTTAAGAAACACTGCAGCAGCGCTCAGAGCGAACAAATACCAGCAGAAGGTTTTTTTTTCCTTTTTTCTGGCAAGCCACAGACCAGTGCAGAATGAGTAAATAAAACAGCCTCCGGAGGATGGAGTGTAAGAATCATTTGTCCTGAAGGTTGACAGTTTGCTAAAAGCTTCATAATGTCTCAAACATACCGGCTCAGTGATGTCGAGGAGCCGAGTGTTATTTTAAAAAGCCATTCCCCCCTCTTCCCCTCGCTCACTTTTTTACTCCAATTACACAAGATATGTTTGCATGGCATGCTCTGTGGTTAATTCACAGTGACAGCTTCCTCTTCCTCCCGCATGTGGAGCGTAATAGAAACGGTGTCCCACGCTGGAAAACATTATTCACTAATGTAGCCTCAGCGTGTCCAGCGCGGAGCTCGGGGTTGTTCCTACTCCATTACATGGCAGGGAACAGGTCCTGATTAGGATTAGCACATGTACTTCCCCCTCCCCGAAGACAGCCAAGTTCAATCATCCTGACTACTGCACTCTATTCACACTCTGCAGCCTCTCTTAGCAAGGCCTCCAGCCGTACGGTTCCTTTCATGCAAACGCTTGTGGGACACGCTTTAACAGTCCAAACTGAATAAGGTATCCTTCATTTATTTTACTGAGCTCATTTAGGAAATTACTAGGTTGCTAGATGTTACACTAACTAACTAACTGAAAAATTGTTGTTGCACCATTGCTTTGACGTTATTAATATTAAAATATGGCTTAATTAATTTCATGTATAAAGCACTACATCATATTATAATTTTAGTAAATTTTTAGAAATTTTAACTAAAATTAAACACAGTGGCTTTATTGTAATGTCACATTAGACAAGATTTCTATCTACTGTAAAGTGTATCCTGTGGAAAAAACACAAACCTTGGCCAACATTTGTTATCTATCAGCCATGTAATCCACCTTGATGTTTGTGTCACTAAGTGGCAAAAAGCGAAGTTGCGGACACGAAGCGCAGGATGTGTTTTACTTTGGCAGGGCGCTAGATGTTCCCGGAACTGGCAGATAAGGGAGAGCGGCACATGGTTGGCTGAGTCAGGCGTATCCAAGGTGATAAAAGCATAAAAAGGAGACATGAATGTTAGATGGGGTGCTGAAGTATAAACTGCAAACTTATTTAGGACAGTGGCTGCCAGTTTTCCAATGCAAATAAACGGACATGGGTCTCGGTTTCCCTTTGCTTTTGCGTGTTCCGCACATCCTCCCTCTCAAGTTAAGGTTGATGAAGCTCCAAAAAGCCTTTAATGGAGCGGCGAGCGAGGCAACAGTGTCATTCTATGCCCCGAGACGGCGCTTGTAGCTACAGGTTACGGAAATGGCATTTTAGCATGTAAAGAGAGTATTACTATTTTATTATTCACCATTGCTTATTGTGGTTAATCCACGATAACAGTGTTTTAATGTAAGTTGTTCATTCAGTGCTTATTATTAGGTGAGTGCTGTGTTGAAATGAGGCTTTAGGGTAGAGTGTACACCCACCCTGAGGAGCGTGCGGAATCACTTTAGACGACACAATCAGTGAGGGCAGGCTAGTAAATTGAAGCTGCCAGTGATGACTTATTGATGACTGAGCTTGTTCTTTCCCCAGTTTAATTATGAGAGCTAGTTAATTCACGGCAGCTTGGGACTCAAAGGGAGATGTGTTGGGTGTCATTAAGATATCCCACAACTTCATCACTAAGGCCCCATCCATAATTCACCCTCAGTTCATGTGTGACTAAGAGGGCTTTATTTTAGAACGGGTAAACTCATGTGGAAAAAGATCTGCTGTGCTGCACTGGTCTCCGTGTCCCGCCAAGTGGAAGAGTTAAGAAGTGTAAAAGCTGCCTTTTCGAGAGGCCAGAGTGGACCGGCAAGAGGAGGGGAAAATCTCTGAGCCGGACGAGGAGGAGAGGTCACATGATGTAAGGGGAAGGAGGGCCATGTGCAGTGGGAGCAATTTCTCGACCTTCTAACTGTAGCCGAGGTGATGCTGTTCATCTTTGGGAGGCTACTTATGTCAGGAAGTGCCTTGGCTCCGGAGCGTCCGGGGACCTGACATGCACTCTGAAGTGTCCAGCCCGGAAAAAACCTGCGAGATGTCCCTGGACTGGTGGTGCTCACTCACTCAGCTTTACTTTACAATCTCTCTTGTGGGACTCGGTGCCGACCACTCACTCTTTCTCAGTCCGCCTCCTTAGCTCCCTCCCCTGTCTCCTTTCTATTTCGATTCTATCAATTTTTTCAACCTAATTTTTTCCCTCTCTACCTCTCCACCAGCCCCCATCACATCCATCACCGGACTCTCACATCCATCTGTTGTCTTCCCAGCATATCCTGGCTTGTTATTGTTTTTCTTTTAGGCTTGGCAGGCATGTATTCACAAATGGTTTGCTGCCTGCTGACCAATGTTTCAGACTCTCTTGCATCAATTACTGGAGTAGCAGGATGGAGTTGAGCAGGGCTGAATGAAACACCAAAAGCCACAATCCCACATTGTTTGACTCCTACAGCTTTCTTAGCTTCTCTTTTTGATAAATGAGTGATTTAGAGTGATAGTGATAACCTAGTAAAATACTGTGTGCCCATTAATCTGATATTTTTGCGCAAAAATCCACCCCAAAGACTAAAATGAGCTCTGTTTACCTGGAGAAACACATTCCCTGTCTTTGTTTTTCTGTTTATTTTCACCTGACTTGGCTGTGTGCTCTGATCATGGGACGGCGTGCTGGCCCTGATCCCAGCACTTGCATATTCATCTGGTCTAGGTGCTAATTTGTGTGTTTCATGCCTGTACTCACAAGCTTGTTTGCACACCCTGTTCCACCTGGGCTTGTTTTGGCGTCCTGTCAAAACCCAGGCCAGCGGAACAAACAGCGTCTGTGAAAAAAGTGCCCATGCATGTTTAATTATAACAGGACACTCTCCTTTTCTCTCTCTCTCATTCTCTCTATAGACCTCTCCTCTGAGAGGAGGTGCCTCCTTGCATCCCTGCATTATTGTCGCCTTTTTGAAGTATGGCAAGAAAAAAGGTATTAATATTTAAAGTGCTTGCTGCCATCCCCTCACACACTCACACACTTACACATATGTACACACATCTCTGCAGCTTAATCCAGTCCTGATTTGTGATTTAAGATAAAGTATAATGTATGTGTTGTTTGATGCATGAACTGCTGAAACATTCAGATTTAAGTATGTTCTGTAATCCAGGGGGCGAAATAAACCCTGTGTCATTTCTGCAGACATATTTCAAGCTGGTAATACACATTGCATTCGTGCAACACCTTGATACAGAAGTTCGTATGTAATTTGAATTCTCCCTTTTGGTTTAAGTTGATATAAACTGTGATAAAATTGCTTTTAGACATGTTTCTAGAAACAGTTTATGAGCTTCAAGGCTCTGAGCTGGCACTTCCCATCACAGCAGTTGACTGACATTTGAGGCTTGTTGGCTTCCACTCGGAAAGTGGACGCTAGTTAGCCTAGCTTGCTAATGTTAGCACTGATTCCACTACATGTAATCATGTAATTTAAAAACCTGCTCAATCACTGGCAGCTCCTGCACTCCCACTTTTAGGGGTCTAGCTAGTGTAAGCTCCCATGGGTCCAGATGTGATGACAGCAAATGACCAGGTTGTCAAAAATCACAACAAGGGGTAGATCCAATTATAGAAAGCCTAAGAGGCCAAAAACATATTACAGTGACATTTTGGCCTCCCTGGCCTTCCATACTTGTAACCTCAGCACTTGTAAGTTACCCTGCGAGTTGAGTCATGTCAGTCACAAAGTAACAGAGGAAGTGATCACAGATAATACAGGAATGAGCAACGGCTAACAACATCAGCTTCCTTGAAGTGATATTAAAACCTTGTTTTAGTGCCCGCCCACACTAATACTGCACCAATTAAATTACAGACGGGACAACAAAGTCGGAACCAAAAATTCAAGCTCATTGATGTTAATGTAGGGGGCAGTAGCACTACAGACAATTAAATAAAACTTAAATTTCTTCTTTTTGGTAATAAAATACAAAACCAAACCAGAGTATCCTGTTTTTATTATTTATTGTTTTTTTATAAACTTAAAAATGTATTCTTGACAAAATTTTAATGATGTAATACAAAAAATATGGTTTGTTTCATATGAATAAAGCATAAATACCCCTAGTATCTGCAAAGTGTCTGCTATAATGTTTTTTTTTTAGAGTGAATGAAAGAAAAAAAAAGAAAAAGAAAGGTGTTGGTTTCAAAATTCAAGAATCTTTTTTAAAAACTGATCAATGATATCAGTCTGCTCCATGGGATAAATGTCATGTTTTCATCGACTCAATTTCTGTGTGTAATCGAAACGTCTGCAGATTATGGGCTACCTCACATTGAGGCATGAATTTGAAGTTGGAGGCAACGTAAACTTCCAGTGCTCAGCAATATGAAAGCAGCCACTGCGAGGCAAAACAATAGACTCATCACAGAGGAGGAGAGAAGGAGGGAGGCTTGTTTTCTCACAGGCCTGACCTCTTTTTCTGACGTGTCACATTATGGTTATACAGAACGCGTCTCCTTTGCATACAAAAGGTCAGGAAGATAAATCAAAATCCGCATATATGACTTGCCCGATTCATCACCGCAAAGAGGGTCAAAGTGTTAGCTGTAATCAGATTTCCCCCCCAAAAAATAAGATGAATTGTCTTTGTTAGCAAAATGTATCTGTGAAAATGGAGGATCTGGTGCTTTGTAGAAACATACAGTTGTAATTAAACTATTCAGTGAAGGCATGTCCCTGCTTTTAAAGGAATTGGGTGAATTTTGTTTCATTACTTTTTACACTCTGGGTGTGAGGAAAGAGACTAATTTACCCCTCAAGGTCCTAGAGATGTTTATTGGCTTAGTGACACTTGTGCTTGTTAGATAATCCGTGATGATGCAATACTCTGAAATGAAATGCTCTCCCAGCTAGTAGAGCTCCAGTTTGGATGTGTGGGCCTGTGAGGGTTTTAGCTCAGTCTCAATGTTCCCTCCACCCCTGCTGAGACATTAATTAAGGCTCCTTTCAGGTCCTTTTTTCAGCAGTTGGCCCCGTAATGCTCTTGCTCAGTTAGAACCTGCATATGCAGGTGCCCCCATCATCTCACAACAAGCTCCTTAATTAACTTGAAGTTGTAACAAATGGCTACACTTTTGTCTCTATCTTTGCTCTTTCTGTCTCTTTCCCTTTGTTTCCCTCTCTCTCCAAGTTTCTTCAACTGAACATAATAAATAAAAAAGAAGATACAAAAAAGTCAGTCCTGTCTCTCTGACCCAGCGCCTTTCCTCTGTGAAACGTTTGTCTTCCTCTCTCTGTAGGCTGTCATCTCTCTCAGTGGATGATCTCTAGAACAGGCAGAGGTTCAGGAGGGAGTGGAGCGCTGCCATCGAAACAGGCATCACACTTCTCCCACACACTGCTAATTAGAGTTAATTATTAATACACTTTGATTTAGCCTTGCTCCCCCACCATCAGGTGCCAAAGTATATTTTACATGTTTTTACAAATGAAAGGAGTGAGGCAAATTGATTGATACAGAAGTTTTTTCTTACCTTGCAACTTAAATCAAAGGCCCCGGCAGTTTAATTGAAGGCAAGAGAGTGTTTGAAAGTCAATAAAAAAAATATCAGAAGTAAAGTTGAAAGGATAAAGTTATTCAATGGCAAACTTTGTGATTAAAAGAAAGACATATTGTGTACACATGGAGAGGAAAGAGGAAGACGTGTATATTTCTGGACATTTGGGACACTTTACTTTTGGGTCGTCTAAACTAAATAGTATGTGAAGTTTGGCATTGCTTTCAAAAACAAAATATATATAGTAAATAATACAAATAGTATAAGCCTTTTCTGATTGAGTTAGATCTACTGCCAGGTCGACGTCATTTGTCAGTGCTGTCATTACAAAAATATTTCATATGACTGTTTTCGGATCTGCAACCACTAAGGTTTGGTTACATTTAGACAACTCAAACAACTGGGATTTGAAACAATCACAATAAGCCCCTACAGGACAAATATATATTAGAAAAACTGTAGTCATGGTTTAAAAAAACACCTATGATTGTGGGTTATAAAGGGCTATCTCCTATGTCCAAGTTGCCAAACCTTAACCCTCACCCTAACTCTAGGAAAATTTAAGGGCCCCAGATTGATCCAAAGATAGGTCGGCACAAGTTGAAAAGATTTCAACTTGAGCTTGTGCTTAAGGGTTTATGTGCCCACCTCACAAATGTACATAGATGAAAGACTGGAGAGTGGACGAAAATAACAGAAGGAAGTGCCCTGTGAGTTCTGACATCAATGAGAAACTGAGCTGTCACACAAACCCACATGGTTAGTGTTTATGTCGCTAGCTAGCATACAGTCTATTAGCTATTGGAGCTGGAGCAAATGGTCCGGTATTTTTGTGCAAATAATGTAAGCCAAATATTTGCCTAGCTTTTGTCGAAGCACACTTGTCCTGGTGATGGACTGTAAGCGTAAATTTGAAGTTGAACTGAATTGTAATCTTGCCTTAGTCTTACATATCAGAGCTGTTTTTGCAGTAGGTTTATTAGCCACAAACTTCTAATGTTAGTTGTAGGTGTAACTAGCTAGTTCATCAGTTTTCAGCTATTTTCCTGCAGTTTCTGTTCATTAACAAAGTGGATTCATGAAGCTTCATTCAGCAACATTTTGGCTCTCAGCTTAATTTGTGCTGCAATTGGCACCACACTGTGTGAATCTGCATGTTTTCACATCCACTCATAACTCTCCATTAACTCTGTATGCAATCTGACAGCCTACAAAATTTGCTTTGAATTCAGTTTGAACTCACCCTAAGACGGATCAGAAATGCATTTTTCCAGCAGAACACAGAAGTAGATGGATGCACAATGAACGGCAGGGCGATAGGACAGAGGAGGGGTGTAGAAACAAGGTTAAACTGCAGTCACAGGCTGACCCTGGGAATACCAGCGCCGTCACATCTGATGACAATCACCAGGTCTTGAGCGCAGAGAAGGATGCAGGGTTGAGAGAAAGAGCAATAGTGGAAAATGGTGACTTGATTCAGATGAGACATTAATCAGTGATGACGGACGTTAGGGTTAAGACCTTTCTATGCAGAGGCTCGTAGGTACAGTAATCGCCCTCTAAATTGTACATTTACGCCTGGACAGAGCAGGCTGCAAAAAGTTTGTCTTTTAGAGTAATAAAGCTTACAAATGACACTGAAAACTGAAACAAATCAGTTGCAAATGCCCTGAAATTAAAGATTATGCAAGGGAATACATAATGGAAGAATGTGTATCAACCAAAATGTAAAGAATTTTGAAATTGCAGTGTGAAAAGAGGCTTTTACTGCCTCAGGATTCATCAAATCAGTACAAAACTAAGAGACATGATATGAAGCCCCCACACATTGATTCCTAGGGGGCAGTGCTGAGAGCTTTTCAATCGAGGCCTATGACAAAATGTCTTATTTTAATCATTGACTATAAACTAAATGATAAAGTGGAACGAATGGACAAATGAACTAATTGCCGTCTTATTTAACAACTTGCATGCACGTGTGGAACATACATTGTTTGCTCTTAATTGGTAAAACGTATCCTCCAGTGCCCATTCTGCCCAACATTATCTCTTCCTCAGAAAGTTAAATTAGCTTCTTGCCCTGTCGGACTAATAACACTAATAATGTGCCGTTAGGTAACAGTGGTTCTCGGACAGAAATACTGATATATATTTGGACTAAATGCATTCACAAACAACAAGAGGTGGCAACAAAACAAATGGAACAACCCATATAAAAGCAGGCTAGCACACCAACATTTATAATAAGCTAACCTAACGTTAGCAGGGGTTGTGGATGTAACGCCAGGCTTACTGTCAGTTGGCTGTAGTTTGTGTTAGGCTTTCAGCTGGAACAAATGCAAGATTCAGCTGTCAAATTTTCAAAAGAATATTGTTGTGTTAATGGTATCTGACATTTTAGCTACTTGTACCCAGACAGTGAACAGTATTTTAGTGAGTGAATACAACTTCCAGAACAGTCGGTTTGGTAATGACAAATGTTATTAACCAGGGCAACTGCACTCATCGAACACGGCAGTGTTTAGAAAACATAAAAATGAAAAATGCCTGACAAAAATTAGATTTAAATTAAAACTAACAATAATCAAATGACTTTAATGAGACTAGAACTAATACACATTTTCATTAAAAGGCAAAAACTAAAATGAAATCAAAATTAGGTGCCAAAAATAATACTGCTACGGGGATGATTGGAAAAGTCCCAAGAAAAAAAAAGAAGATAAGCAAATTAGAGAGAACAAGTTAGATTACGTAGAGAGAAATGCTCCTCCATGCTGGTCATTTGAAGTTTGCTCTTTAACACCACATCACTGCTCCCACCCTGCGGCAAAAGGCACACTTTAATAACACCTAAGTGACTCACCCATTAAATTGGTCTGACATCTCTGCTGATCCCGTGGTATTCCCAGTTTGGGGTGAGGGGTGAGGGGGGGACTGGCTTGCCTTGGACTCTGTAACTCATCACCGGGGCCAGTGATAACACCCCTGAACCTGTGGCTGTCTTGTGTGGCTTGTGTGGCTTTGGCTCCCATGAAATAGAATCATCACCCCCTGCAACAAAACAAATAAATCCTTCCTCCCAGTCTGTTTTGATATGTAATGAGTCGGTGTTTCACTCTTCTGAGATCTTGTTATGTGGCGTATCAGTGATGTGTCTCTCTGCGGCCGTGGTTCATCTGTCAAACTGGATTTTTCCACCTCAAAATAATGATCCTCGGCTGTGCCGGGGGCCCTGCTAAAGTATCTGCTTATTTAAGATGGCTTTGCACCGTTGTTCCATGTAGGTAACACCTGGCCCTCAGGAGTCGTCTGCTGTGGGTTACAAGTGGAGAGGCCCCTGACAGAGATGGAGACACAAACAAGCATAGTATCAAGAGGTGGTGGGTTTTGCGATGTGTGAGTAATGCTATGGTTATTGTCTGTGGATCTCCACCAATGATGGATGTCATAAAAATATATACCATACTTAGCAGCAGTGTTCAGCTCCAACAACCGGAAAGCAGAGCGCCACATCTTGTCAGGAAAGACATTTTAAGGAAGTAAGTGATGGAGTAAGTAAGGCGGCTATTCCAGGATGAGTGTATTCTGCAAAGCCAGGGGCTCACTACCATCTGCATTCACATCTCAGACATTTCTGTTACATCAAAAGACATTACAAGAATGGGTTTCAGGCTCTTGTGCACCATCTGACTTAATTTATATCCCCTGTATATTCTCTCCCCTGTATGTAGAAAATGAGTATTGCGTGTGAAAGAGTTGTAGGTATAATAAAGT
>NW_023339674.1:23991979-24033735 GCF_004916995.1 Morone saxatilis | reverse complement strand
TACCATGTATTACATCGATGCTCCCTTCTTGGCTGATGTACTAATCATGCAAGTGCACGCTACTGAGTATGTGTCGAAAAATATGATTGCCCTTGATCTGCATATGATACTTGAATTTCTTTGACAGTGACATTATAATTTTCTATAAAATTGGCAGTTCCTTAATAATAGCGTAGCCTTCCACTTAAACCAAAGATCAAAGTGTCTATTATTGTAAAAAAGAAGATACTGGCCTATACTGTGTTTGATTACAGCATTTATCAAAGCTCTATAGACTATGCTGAGTTATAGGCTAGAGAACAGACATCTTTCCAAAAGATGAAATGTGCCCTTTTTTATATTACTAATTCATCATTTCATTCAAAAAATGCAAATGTGACAACTTCCATGTTGTATCAAACCTTTAATCTAGGCTTTATTATTTGGGCATCAGCAGACAACGGTAGATCAATGGATATGGAGCTGCTTTGTTTTCAATTTGCAACCATTGTGAAAGGTCTTCATCATCCCTACAGTGTCAGTTTCTGAATTTCCTTCACATACGGTATCCACAGTGCTTTTAACTCGTCTGTGAACAGCTTTTTGCCTGCGTAGTTTTAGAGAACAGGATGGCACGAGGTCGAGTGTGAGGGCAGGCGAAAACAGTTGGTGCTGTAGTCTTGAGAAACAGCTTGCCCTTGATACCTGGCCTGTTCTTCATTGTACTGTCAGACCCACGGAGGAACCCTCCCCGGTGACCGGGGGCCAAGGCCGGTATGGCCTACCTCTCTATCCTCCACCCTGCTCTCTGTTGTAATTGAGCGGGGCTTTGAGATTGTTTTTAAAACCCAGTGTGTTCCCAAGATGCAACCTTAAACCCATCTTAAATAATCAGAACAGTGCACAATGGGAAGGCTTTTCTTAACCCTAGCAGGTAGCCAAATGCAAAGGATCAAGTGTATCGTTGAGAGGCCAGTTCATATCTTGTGAACTTGCTAAGCTTTAAATAAGAGAAACCTTGTTTGGGCAATACCTGTCTTTAATATTCTCTTATTATCTCTATCTACCATCGTCTCCTCTCTTCACACTACTCATCCTTATTCCCTGCTTTGTCCTTTTAGAGGAAATTAAGGCGATGATTGAGCTTCATTAAAGAGGTAAATAAAGAGGAGTAGTGCATGGCCCCGGTGCTTCAGCCGTGTTGCTAATTGGCACACCAAGTGGGTTTGATGTGGAGCGCTGCAGAAGGGGAAGACGTCAGGGGCGGGCCAAGCATGTGACCTGGGAGCTTCGCCAACCGCCGTGCAGCCCTCTCTCGCTCTATTCTCCCTGTGATCATGCTGTGGTTCTCTGCATGTTTGTTGGGTTTGCTAAGTCAAGGTCTTCTCATTCATTTTAATGACTCCACTTGGATGTAAAAAATTAATTGATATTCCTACAAGCAAACACCTTCAGGCTCATTAATCAATGTGTCAGTTTCTCCCTGCCATAAAAATGTACTTTACAGGATAATTAATTTCCTAATATCCTCCAGTCATCCTGAGTGCCCTCAACTTAAAATACTTGACATTTAGCCCTTCATATACAGCTCACTGGCTCCAAGAGCTCTTAATACATTGTAACAAACAGGAGGGATGTCTTTTTATTATGACACCAGGTTGGCACATGCACAAATGGCAGTTTTCTTAAATCCACTGATAGCAATGCATTTTTTGTGTACATTCTGCAGTGTAATTTTGTAATTTGCAACATGCCCGTATATGCCGAGAAGGGTGGTGCAGCTCTGGGTTTACACACATGATGCATCCACTATGGCATGAAGTCACACCTGTGCCTCTACCAGCTAACACCACATGTGAGCATAAGCTTGACATCCCGCCTTGAAATAAATTCAAACAAGAAGTTAGTCCTTAATTTGTTTTTCCAGTTACTTTGTGGAGGAAACATGTTTTTTTGTTGCCTGTATGTTCTGTGGGAACTGTCATTTCCAGGGAACAAAGTGCCATGTTTTTGTACTGTATAGATGTCGTAGCACAGAACTGTGACTCTAGAGGTTCAGGCCACAAAAGCACTTGGTTGAAGGGTGGGAGAAGATTGTGGTTTCAGTTAAGCATTAAACACATTGTGCCCCATGTTTCAAGTCAGTTCTAAATTTTTAACTGTTGAACAAAGACCATCGTCTTTCCCTAACCTTAACTGAGTGCTTTAAAGGACCAGTGTGTAGGGTTTAGTGGCATCTAGTGGTGAGGTTGCAGATTGCGACTAACATAACAACGCCCACCTCTGTATTTGACGACCTGGGAATGAGAACGGGCTGTGAAGTGTGTAGGATAAACTATGGTGGCACAAAAGGCCCTGTCTAGAGTCAGTGTTTATCTGTAGATAAAAACAGGTCATTCTATGGTAACAAAAACGATTCTTATTTTCAGGTGATTATACGCTAATGAAAACATATCTATGAATATTCTATTCCATTTTTGCTAATAGATCCTCCTAAATGTTACACACTGGTCCTTTAAAATCAACACAATAAAAGTTGTATTATGCTTTTGGCACTACTGTGTGAGTGGATATTGTGGGAAAATAAAACAACATTTTTAAATCTGTGCAGCAGAAGCTGAGATATCCTGACCTCTAGTCCCCAGTATGGATCAAGCCCTAAAAACACTGGATCCCACATTTCCTTTAATTCATAATTGCAATAAGCCTCCTAAATGCCACCAAATTCCAAACCTCACACCTTCAGTTAGTAACCTTACACAATTTTAAGGCTCAACCCCAATCTGAATTTAATTCAATTCAATCTGAGTTTAGAAAGCTTCCTCCAGAGCCACAGAGGACATTATATATAATTGTCATATTGTACGTATTGTCTCTCTTTTCATATTTGTATATATAGTCTGTTTTTATTGTCTCTTTGTTCTCTTTATTTACATTTTTCTATATTTATAGTTATGCACCAATTTACCAAGGCACATTCCTTGTGTGTGAAGACCTACTTGGCAACAAAACCGTTTCTGATTCTTATTATACAACTGTATAAAGCCTTCGTTAACGAATAAACTGAATTTGTGTGAAATTGCAAATAAATAAAAAATGTATAATATCCCTTGTAGATCATGCTTAATCAGCCACATAAACATGAGCTACTGAGCAGCAATCTAGAATGGGTATTGGATAGTTAAGATCACATACCAAATGAATAATAAGATAGCAAGTAAGAAATAAATATTTGGATAACCCATGCAGTAAAAGTAGGTAAATTAGATTTTATCTGCATTTACACTTTGAAAAGAACTCAGTTTTCTGCTATATTTCCTAACTGAAAGGAGTATGCCTGTTACAAAAGTTAGGTTGCTGTCAAAAACTTCTGTCAAGTTTATGGACACTGATGTAATGTTGCCAGGCGGACTCTCAGTTTGTTCAGAATCCTGACTGGAGCTAGAAGACCAAATAAAATTTTTTAATATTTATTTTCACTGAGTTGTGAAGTTCAGATATTCTGTTTTCAGACATTCAGCACTCAGTTCGGTGGAGGCAGTTTAGAGTGCTGATGATCCATCGTAGTGTTCAAACAGGATTCCGATTCACTTGCACGGCTTTGTCTTTTTCCTCATAAACCAAAACCCTCCGCTAAACAGCGTGGCATGTCCAAAGTGTTTTTAACTTCAATTTGTAAAACTATGCTTTTAATAAGTTGTTACGTCTGTCGCCATTCTCTGAGCAGTTTTCTTTGATCATGCTTTGTTAATCATGTAATAAAACATATAACAACTCTTACGTCAGCTAACATTAGCTAAGGTCAGTGTACTTTCTTGCCAACTGATTTTCATTTTGAAATTAATTGAAATTTTAGAACAAAAAACGGAAAAAGGCTTGTTTCCCAATTTTGGTTTTCTCATTTAAAAACGTCCGCAAAGTACACTGACCTAACAACTAATGTAATTGTGAAAACGTCTGGCCTACCACTGCTTTCATGTTAAAATGCATTTATTGTGAAACACATGCAGGAAGTGGTGCAGTATCTGCAGTTAGTATACAGAGCAGAATAGAAAACTATCTAATGTGGATCAGTCTACGTGAAGGTCAGAATCCCTAGTTGAAATGTATCAGCATAGCAGTAAATAAAAGATTTGTATATGAAATTGTCTACAGGGGGTACATTTATTTTAATGACAGGATTTATACATAATTTACACACCATTGGTACCAGCCAAAAAGGTGCAGTTTACTTAAACTGCATCGCTGCCAGCAACACTGTATTAAAATTCTGTTGCTCACTGTCATTATAACTTGCTGAAACACTCTGATCACTGCAAAAATAGATTCATTGTAACAAACAGGAATTGCTTGCTTTTTATTGTATTGTATTTAAGACTATTAGCTTCTAGAAATATGTAGCACGCCACTGCTGAAAATAGTCCCTGTGAGACATAATACTGTGATGTGTGCAATGTCATCTTAGCTTTTGCAAATGGGTATAATGGGTTTCAAGTGAACATTTAGAAACAGTGCCAGTTATCAGGAATTAATACAAATGCTACTGTACCTATAAAAAGTAATGCTTCTGTATCAGTCTGAGGCACACATACTGTATGCGTGTGCAGGCACCACTGTTGATTCTTGTTGATGGCTCTGTGGTAAACCTTTCGGAAGGAAAGGCATTTATCTCCTCTCGCTGGTGTAAATGCACTAACTCCAGTGCTTTCTTGTGTCCCACACCACAGCGTATGTCTTGCTGTGAACTTAACGATTCAGCACTCACACATCTGACTGAGAGGCAGGAGAGAACATCGGAATATTTGATTTCTCATCACGCAACTGAGCATAAGTAACACCCTGGAAAATGTCCAATAAGTGATTTACAATGCCATCCTTACATTACTTCTACTTAAAAATTTCACTAGACCATATTATACATACATTATATAGTCGCTGCAGGAAAAAGCCTTTGGTTTTTAGCTGAAACTGTAGCAATTGCTGAGCAGATACATTAGAGCTTTAACCGACACGCTGCTTAATCATTCATGGTGGACACTTTCTAAAGGTTATTGCTGAAACTGTCCCCAGCTTGCATTGGCAGTTTTAGTATAACATCATGGCATTACTTAACTTTATTTACTCTGTTGCCCCAGAATGTGACTGCAGGGGTATGTAGGCTGTGTTAAAACATCTGGGAAACATACACTTTTTTGGTGTACAAGTTAAAGAAATTGATGTACAGAGATCCAAGATGTGTTTGTCTAGCCTAGCCTAAAGCAGCACTAACAAGGTTTTTGTATTAACAATGGATCAAATGTATAACATGAAAGGGCTCACTCATAGCTGATTCTGCAGTTTCCCCCAGCTGTTTTGGTTTTATTTATTTACGTATGGCTGATAAGTAACAAGAAATTGCAGCACATAAATACGACACCAGGTTTGAAAGAATTTATAAACAATGTGACCATTAGGCTAGATATTCTGTTTACCAGACAGCAATGAAAAGTTGATTTGTCAACTGTAAAATGTCATTATGTAGTGTACAATATATATAATTTTTAAAGTAAAGGAATCTATATTATCATGTTATTGTATTATGTGGTTATGTTAAAATAAATTACGTGGTATGGGTGGAGCATTTAGCAGCTAATGAGCAGATTTTTGATGGATACAAAGACAGAGCTAAAAGGAGACTGAATATATGGAATTTACCAGGTCACCAGACTGACACTTCCAAATGAATGCTAATGTTATGCTGCTAGAAGTGTAAATAGGCAACTGTTAGCTAACATGGTTACCATAGAAATTGTATAAGGTCACTACCCTTGAGGCCCAAAAACATCAATAAATGCAGGTTTAACTTTAGCTCAAAGACAGGAAAAGCTTCAACAAAAGTAAAAACTAAAGCAAAGCAAATAAAAGTGTAATCAATAAGTCTATATGTACTGGTTATATCTGTTCAATATGTATAAAAACCATTTTTGACAAATGTTTTGACAATATATTTTCTTTTTAGTGAAGTTGTCCAGTTTACAGACTGCTGTACTGTGACTCTTTACTTGTACAACACTATTAGATGTACTATAAGAGCTACCTAGATACTGCATCCCAAAAAGTGCCTGGTCTGCTTTTGTGTTGTGTGGCCCATTGCACATGCCAGTACTTTCTCTGTTGTTGGCCTTGCCCAGAGCTCTCAGCTTGGTTCATAAAAAATTGCTTTCGTAGCCTTTTGGAATGCTTAAACAAAATATCAAACCTTTATGGTAACAACTGAGTTTGTTTGGCATTTGAAGTGTCCTGTCAAATACAGACATCTCTTTTATATCAACAGTCCATGGAAATGATTTTTTATGGTTAATTAAACCTCTGTTTAGGTTTTATTTGGGCAGAACTGTGCTATAACTATGTGCGATCAAACTCCCTGTAGGCCACTAGTAAGAATGATAGCAGGTGAAGTGAGTGAGGAAGATATCAAGCACAGTCTGTGTACGCCTACACAGTCCTAGGAGCAGTGGTGTAGTGCGGGGGAAAAGCAGGTATACAGAGTATACCCACTTATTTTTCAGCCGCCATTGGGTATACCCACTTCTAAATCTTTTTAGGTTTTTTCTAGAATGGCGAAGGCATGACAGTCGTCCAGTTTTCATGAATGGATGGGAATAGGAAATATTTCATTCAAAATCCATAATTATATAATTGTCTCACCTGTCTTTGGGCCAGTATTGATTGCAAAATCTGCACCTCTACTGTAGCTAATGTTAATGTCATAATGATCCTCACTGCCTGAAGTCAAGCAGCAGAAATTGAGTTACTGTTCAAATACTACTGGCCCATTTTTATCACTGTTCGTAACAAGGTGTTTATCCCGTGCTGTACGGGCCACTTTAAAAAAATAATTAGGGCATGTATTACGAGTATAGCCACTTTTCCAGGCATCACTACACTACTGCTGAGGAGAGTTCAGATCAGGAAACTTACAAAAACACCTGTGTGGGTGATTCTGGAATATATTGGTGTCTAGCTTGCTAGTCATGAATGCAAACAAGACAGTTTTACTTGTTGGAAAGTGTCGTTTTCACTTTTGACAAAGGCTAACTGTTTTAAGCTAGGCTAAACTTGATATCAATCTTCTTGTTTGACTCACAGACAGAAAATCTTCTATCCGTCTCTTTCTTTCGCTTCTTTCACATCAGAAAACTTGTTTTAGCCTCCTGCTTTTAACACTTTGCTGCCTTAGCATGTTGCTTATGGAGTTCAATAGTTTGCAACAGCAGGAGGCTCGCGCCGGTCAAATGGACGTTGTGTCCCACTCAGGGCAGACTGTGGCTTGTTTATTGTACATGTGTGAATGCTCCGCCAGCCCACTCAGTGTCTGAAAACCTCCTATACAGTAGCAACTGTTCGGAAAATGTCTGCCTCCGAGTAGCACCGACATTTAAGCTAGCTTGTAACACGTCCTCCTACTCACTCTCAGGAAAGTCAACTACCGAGCTGTATAGCTCAATGTATGTTGACTATTAGTCTTCACTGATTATGAGCATATACTGCTAACTCTGAGGCATTAAATGTATTATTAAAATCTCGCTTCTACTGTATATAGTAGCTGAGATACAGTGTTATGCTTATTATTGTGTGCGATAGGACTTCATCCTTGAGCACAAAATGCAAGCAAATTCTTTCCTTGTGTGTTGAAGTGTGAGCGCATCAAACCGGCTGTTAAATTCCTTGCAGAGTCCAAACAGTCAATCCTCCTTTTAGGTCTGTGTTGTGCATCGTTATACAGTTAAGAGGAATATTTACTAAAGCAATCCACAGTAAATCCTTGGCTTGGGGCGGCATCACCAGGTTTGTCACCATATGGTGCGAGCCTGCAACCCTCCAGTCATCCACCTAAACTGTGCTGTCAAGCTGCAGCCTTTTAGAAACACAAGACAGAGTTTACTGATTAACATTTTCAAACTGTGCAGCTCCGAAAATTAGGCCTTGGTTTATGTACAAAATCTGTTTCTCTTAAATGATTCATGCCCTCCAATATGTTAAGACTGGGAATTATACTTCTGATATTTATTTCATGGTATCATGCCCTTGGAAACAAATAGAACTTTATGCTGAGAATGAAATATTAAAATCAGATCTGTAAAATAAATAAGTAGAAAGACCAGTATACATATTTACAAGAGACATGGTGTGATATTTGAAAATAAATGAGGGCTCATCTAGCATACTTAGAAAATGATGTACAATGAGGCAAAAAGTGCTTTGGGATATTTTGATGAAATTATTTATGAGTTTAAATAAATCATCTATTCACCCGAGCTTAAACTATTTATCTAAAATGAATGCACCCTGCATTCGTTTTCATCGCTCAGCATTTAGAGCTGCTTTAAAAGAGGAACTGTGGAATAACCGGACTCGTACTGAGAAACACAGACAATGTCAATAAGGCAGAACATGGTGTTACAGCACATTCAGGCCTCGGTGAAGAAAAAAACATGCTTTTTTTCCTTTTCTTTTGAGGGTATTGACCACCTCTGACCTGCGTGTCGTGCATTAAAAATATAATTTCTCAGCAGCTTGTTTTGTGCATTTATCTTAAATATTTCAAGACTGCTTTCCACGAGTCAGCAAGCGCACCAAGACAGGATTTTTTATTTAAATCTTCTTGTAGTGATGCCTTCTGTTTGAATCTAATTGAATTTAATCAGGTCAAATGCTTATAAGCTTATTTTGCAAATGTGTTATCACTGTGCACGTTGAAAAGTAGGACAGCAGCCTATATAAAGTATACTGCAGCCAATTAAAATAGACAAATAGTGTGGAAGTGACGGTGCTGATGATTATTAGGAATGTTAAGGAGGCAGAAAACAGGGGCAATTAGCATAAAGTGGGGGGAAAGCAATGTGCTACTTAGTGTGGATATTCTGAATCGTCATACTTCTAACAAAAATAAAAAAACTGTTGCATTTAAAACATTTATCCCATTTTGCTTCAGCGTATTTCACATATCAAAAGGCTGTTTTTGAAAAGCGCTCTGTTTTATAACTGCAGGGTACACTTTGTACGCTTTTTACCCTCACCCCCTTCCCTGGCCTGCCACCCCTCCACTCTCGTTTCTGAAGAAAGCTAAGGTGTTAACACTACAGAAGCAAGAGGAGTAAGAAAAAATCCTGCAGGTACCCTGTGGGTATCTTTCAAATTAATCGTCTGGCTGGTCTGTCTTATGTGCAGTTTTGAAACATTAACAAGACCTTTGAGAGCAGGGGAGAAGGGGAGAGGGAGAGGGAAAGAGAGCAGGACATGGCATGATGGTCTTTAATGTTTTATTGAACAGATACAAATTATTTTGGCCCTGGCCTTCACTGTTTGGTGGAAGTCAGTGAGAAAGCAAGTCAGGGCATGCCATGGGCACTGTGTGGGGACGAAAGAGGAGCGGTGTGTGATTGAGGGTCTGAGGCTCAAAGCCACATTCATTTTAGTTATTTATTTCTTTTCTGAGGAAAACAATACCATGAGAAATTCTCAAGAAAAACACTGGGTGGAAAGATTGGTGTGCATTTGAATGTCTCAACAGAATAAGCAAGCATGAAACACGTCACAGCAATAATTGGCTTCATGCTATTTAGTTAAATGTAATTGCAGTAAATGCACACTTGTAAATTCTGTTTGGAATTGACTGCAGTGCTTTAGTTCATGAATACAGTACTGTATCTTATTTCCAACACTAATATAAATTGTAATTACATCAATTAAAGTTGCACATTTTGCTGCTTGAAATCCTGAAATGATCTATCATGTAAAATATTTATTTCATGTAAATCAATGCACGTTTTGCATCGATGCATATTACCCTCAAGGCCTTGGTTTACAAGTCAGGACACAGTCATGGTATACAGACCCGAACAGCAAAGACAAGGTTTGCAGTTGTCCATCAGTGACAAATGAAAGCAACACAGACTCTGTCAAGATCAACTGTAGGACTGTATCACGGAAATCTAATTATCCTTTAAATTCATAATGACAGCACTTAAATAATTCACTCAAGTGCTGCTCTGAGTGATTGACAGCAGGAATAAAAGACTAAAACTTGAAAAAAGAAACTGATTAATGTTGAACGTAATGCTTTAGAACCAATTGTGTGTGGAGGAATTACTGAATATCTGTGAAAACATTTGAATTTGCACAAATGAGACTCAAATCATCCACCACAAAGTCCACTGTGATTTCTGTCATAATTTGATTTTATTAGAGACATTTCACTCCTTCAAGTCAGTATTTCCTGCCTTGACTGGTAGAGAAGATACATATATACTGTATATACACAGAGGGGACCGATGTGACAAGCATGGTTGTAACTGATGGCAATTAAAGATCGTCTATTATTAATGTTATTAGTTTCACCTGTGTTTGTCTCAATAGACTATACAGACACCCAGTCTATATATAGACACCCTAGTGAATTCTATAGTGAGCATAAATTGAGATTTGGGATGTTACACTTATATTGTTATTATTACTGTGCCTGCTGTGGAAACATTTTTCATTGTGGGAATTTTTTGAGAGCGCTTTATAGAGTATAAGGCATTTAGGAGTTCTCTTTGATTCTAATCAACCTTTTCATTTTCATAATAATTAGGAAGGCAATTCTGGCCGGTTTTTAAAAATCTGATTTTTATTACTCCCTAACATCGAGAAATTATTCATGTTCTCATCTTCACTGATTATTGTAACTCTTTCTTTAGTGGCAAAGCCCACAGAACACTGCAGCCAGGCTGCTGACAGCAACAAATGAGAGCTCACATACAGTAACCTCCATTTTATCCTCTTTGCATTGGCTTCCAGTTGATTTTGGAATCGAATTTTAAAGTTTTTGCTCATTATTTGTAAAGCATTCCATGATCTGTTATGGCTCCAGCATATATTTGTGAACTTGGACCTACACTACACTTCAGATTTTGTACCGAACTCCGCGAGCAGTCCCCCAGTCTCGACTTAAAACTGAAGGAGACTGGAATAGTCTTCCTGGTGAAATTCTTCTTGCTGCCTCAGTGATTTCCTTTCAGTCTCTACTAGAGAATAGAAAGAGGAATAGACATATATTTCTACATGAATTAGTCTTAATAAGCCATGTCACCTCTAACTTCTACTTTGTATTGTACTAGTAATTTTTACAAATAAAGGTTATTATTATTATTAATATTTATTTCACATACAGAATTTGGTCTCTCGAGTGCAGACAGTAGTTCCCTAATGTTAGTAGTGATGGCATTGCAATCAGGTGTGTCAGTTCCTGCACCTTGGTATTGTGCATGTTGGCTCACCTAAAGGAACGTAGCCCTCGGGGTTAGTGGCAGGTAGTGCTTGCATTAAGTTGAGGCCTTTTACAAGTTGGGTAGAATTATGCTCAGAGTTTGCCATCTTGGAGGTCACAAACTTGTGCAACAAACATGGCAATCTTCCCATTATATTTTTTAGATTGCTTGTGTGTAAGTGGAAATTTGCTCTGATGTTGGTGCTAGAGGAAATGTTAGGGTCATAAAATTGGTGCTTATTCTCTAAAGATGATGAATATCCACAGCATTAAGTGTAGAATATCTGGATCATGATGTTGGATGGACTGGTATTGTTAAGAAAATATATTCCCCAGTACCTCAAAAATACCTTCTAATTCTACATCCAGGTCAGTTTAACATGGAACTGTACATCCTTAAATGAAGGGATGTAAAACATGTGTAAGCTACTAAAGAGGGAGGCTGAAGAGCAGACCTGGTTGATAAAGCTCCCTCTAAAAGGAAATGACAACAAAGAGAATCACTACCTTGATTTCAACTGTTGTCCTTAGAGTGCAGTCACTATTTATGCATGTTTAACAGACCTGCTAATTCAATTAATGTAACAAGTCGTGGTATTTTCCCTTACACTCAATTGTTTTTAATGTGCTAATGAAGCATTTACATTGTTAATGCCAGATACTTTTTCATGTTCAGCATATAAATGATTCCATTAGGACTTAGTGCAGTCTGATGTCATTAATGCTGTAAGAATATCCCACTCATATCAGTGTGGGCACAGTGTCATTGCTCAACACCTTAATGTACTAATGCATGTAGTTAGACGTGACGGTCTGTCCACTATGTGATAACATGCATTGTGCTGGTTGTGTTAACGCAGTTGTAAGTCTCATGTTATCTCATTGTGAGTTCTGTTGACATGACAGGTCCTGGTAAGTGAACTCCTCCAGTGAGGAGAATACAGGAAATACTAGTTTATGTTTTATTGGTAGAGATTTAGTTCCATTCCATACACTATTAAATTATGATGGAGACAACAGCTCTTAGCACTTAGCCTCTTTGATATCGCAATGTAAATTTAAAGGATAACTCTGGTGATATTCTATATTTTTCTTATTGTCACCATTCACTCTCTGCTCGCATTTCCTGGCTGTGTATCTACTATCACTATCAAATAAAGGCAGAAATTTCATAAAATAAGCTTTTAAAAAAACAAACATCACACACATCCTGCTGCCATAAATTCTCCCTGTGGGACTAAATGTGTATAAATGCACATCTGAAAATAGCCCTTAACAAATACACTATATACTCCAGTTTGTGTAACGTATGCTAAGAACTACAGTGCCCAGCTGATATAGAACATTATTAAGGCCTGAGTAGCAACTGCTAAGATAAATTAATTAAATCAATTAAAAGTTGTGATATTTGTGACCGTCAGTCTGCATGTCCGTTGCTTGACACAGGAAGTTGTCATGACTTCCTGTGACCTGTGTACTCTGTCCAATCTCTTTAAATGTTTGATAAGAGTCCCGCCCTAAATAGCTACATACCAATATCCGGTCATTGTCATAGCACCACCCACTGGAAAGAGGAAGTAAGTCTTGTGTGTCAGTCATCATCTGATATGTGTGAAATGTTTATGGTGTGGTCTACAAATGACGCTGGTGCATGACGCTAGCGCAGCACGCCTTGATGCACGTAGACTGCGAGGGCCCGTTCATCACTGCTTGCAGCTTCAATTTAAAATGAAGTTAGATATTTGCTTTTGAAGAGTGTCGAGATGCAGACACATTCTCTTCATGGGATTTGTTGACAATAACAAAAATGTAAAATATCAGCTTATCCTATAATATCTCACCAACACTAACATTCAGGCTCCTCTTTTGTTTTGGGTATGTTATACTTTCTTACTTTCTTTTTTGCAAGAGTGCAAGAATTTATGTTTGCTTCCATATTATGTTGTTCCTACTTAAAGAATTCTTACAATATTTATATATTTTATGGTGAAGAAATAATATGTGCCCATCACCTACACATATATACAAGAACAAGAAGACAAAAAACTTTTTAAGGCTGTCCTTCAACAATGTACGGAAGCTGAGAACGGCCATGGATTTTTTATTTTTTTAATGCACTGTTATATCGTGATAACGACTTATTATCTCGTTATCTCGATATAACAAAGATCGTTTTCTCGAGATAACTAATTAATTAATAATGTGTGTGTTGTGTCTTGATTTTCAACCTACAAGGCTCGCCACAACGGGCTTTTCCATACAGGCTTACAGCACGTGGCTTATGGAAGCCCGCTTGCGTGGCCCAGCTCTGTGTACCAAGTTTTGTTATCCGGAGATTAACAACGGGGGTTTGTTTTTCTCGAACATAAACAACGTTTGTTTTCTCAAATAACAACGGGTTGTTTTCTCGGAGGATAACAATTAATGTAATTTCGCGTTAGGGTCTCGACATAACAAGATCGCTTACTCCTCGTTGATAATTGAATTAGATTAATAATGGGTTTGTTTTGAACTTTAAACGTAATGCGATAATGGGTCGTAAGGGCCACTGGCTTGAGGCTGGTAGCCGACCGGTTAAGTGACCGGAAGCGTTCGTTGGCAAGCGCATTAGGTTTGAAGTAAAGACGAACACATTATAATTAATTCGCTTATCAACGAGATAACAATCTTTGTTATGTCGGCAGATAACGAGTAATTAATTCGTTATCTTCGGAGATAAGAGTTTGTTTTTCTCGGAGATAAGCAATTAATAAGTCATTATCACGAGGATAACCAGTGCTTAAAAAAAAAGAAAAGTTCCATGGGCCTTCTGGGCTCCGTAGACAATGTTTAATTGTTGTCTACATATTTAATTTTATTCTACAAATATTCCAGTTTTGGATTTCAGATTTTTTTTCATGAAATATTATTTCCATTTTATTTCTAATTATTAATTAAATGCATCACACACATCTTTACAACAAGTTAATGGATTTCTTATTGCTAAATGATTATCTATTACCATGAATATGGGAGGCAATACCAGTAAGAACAAGAGGGAACCTGGGACGCTGATAAAATACTACAATGTTTTTTTCCTGGCCACAATACCAGTCAAGTAGAGGGGGGAGACAAATGAATATGATGTCCACATGTGATTTATAAAGTACCAGCAGTAGGATCCATCACCCAGCTCAAGACTGAGTGTAACTACTGACAGAAAATTGGCTTCTTGCTCTCAGACAAAAGCCCCCGTTTGAACTACAGTTTCTGTGCTCAGAGAAAGAGAACAGAGAATGGGATCGCATTACAAGCGTAGATACTGTACGGCCTTCCTTTCTGGTGGATTGTGTTGTACCGTGAAAGACAGGGCCGACTTCTTTCATGGATGGGCCAATGCATACATTAATGAGGACGGATGATATGCACATCGTGTGCTTTCAGGTTCTGCTTTGTGGGGCCCTAATGTGAAAGCGGAATAGTTCACTGGTCATGAAAGTTTCATCATCTGCCACAGTAAAGCCCGCAAAGTAGCCATTAGACAGACAATTTTAATAAGGAAGAGAAAAAAAATGGTTAAGCTAAAGCACTGAGTATAACTTGAATTTGACTGTAGTTGGTTAGAGTCAAACTTTGAATCAAGTTTTTGTATGACCACCATATGAATTTATTATTAAATCTGTAGACTGTTCAGTTACATTCGGAGGTCCATATGGGATTCAGGTACTGTCGATGTTGAGTTCCTGTGGGATGCTGGTTGTAGAGCAGAACATGCAGGAAAGAGGATTGAGTGAAGATTTAGACTAAGGAAAGAAGCATGTGTTATATTGCATTGCAATAATACAGTGACCAAAAAGACATTCTTCTACATCCGTAAAAATATATTTTAAATATTCAGTTTGGAACAAGTGTTGAGAGACTGACTCTGTTGTGTTGAATAGTGTCCAAAGACCCCACTGTCTGGGACTGTCTCTCCACAAGGGACCACAAATTACATCTGCAACTTCCCTGTGTGTTGCACAAATGCTGCCTGTACAAAAATACAAAAATACAAAAATGATTGGTTGATTATGATTACAATTCTCATTAAATAAATAACTAAAAAGAAAAATATATTGACATAAAAACAGCCATTCATAAACCATAGCATATCTGTACTCGTCAAGAAACAAAGCATTCAAAGGTCTCTCATTAATGCTCTCTGCAGAATGCAATGCATAAATGCCTGTTTAATACCACCAACAGTCAAGCTAGCCAGCATGCTCACCAAAGTACACTCTGACACAACTTCTATTCTAGATTTATGCATGAAAATGTATTGATCTGAAACAAAAAATGTCACTACATTAATTTTAATAATAATAAAAAAATCTTATAAAACCTATAATGTATGGAGCCCTGTAACTGACAAAATGCAGTCATAAGTTAACATATAACTCAATAAATGTTGAAATAAAATTGTTAGTAAATAAGTTCCAATGAGGAAATATATTGTGTTTTACCTTTAGCTTAATTTATTTTACTCATATTTGGCTTTCACTTGCCTATTTTGATTTTCAACTTCTTAATTTTCCAAATCTTTGGTCCAAGGTGTGTATATTTCCATTGTGGTCCTTGATAAAGACACCATGCACTTTAAGATTAAAATAATGTAATGGATATAGAAGAATTTTCATTTTCTTTCTGCTTTATTTTAAGTTATTCATATATTTAACACTTTTTTTGGCAATGTAAACATCTGTTTTCCATGCCAATAAAGCCCCTTTGAACTGAATTGAATTTTGTATTTGAACTTCCAGGTAGCTTAAGCTAGCAAACTTTGTTAGTGTTAACTAACTGTGAGGTTATACAGTAATGCTACAGTATTGAGCAATACATGAATTAAAAACATACATTCAACATAACATATGTCAAAAGCACAGACCTTAAAAAGAACCTTCCCAGGGAAAAGTCCAAAAGAGGAAATAAAGCTCAATGAAGTATCGCAAGTGCAATAAATACCACAGCACATGTCCTTTATACGAAATGTACAAATTCTACATTAGACCATAGTTACTCGCATAAAAGTTTATATAAGCAACATGAAGCATAAGAAAACTAGGAAATATGACTCCTCAAGTTTCACAAAAGTCTGCAAAATCCACATAGAACATTGAACGTATAACGCCTTGTTTACAAGTGAGCACCAAAGCTAGACTGCATTATTTCTTAAACACATTTATCTCAATATACATTGTACAAATCAATAAATCATTCTTGAGCCACCTACACCTGATTGATTGTTTTACATTCCTCTTTTTATTCTGTTGTCACTTCCAATGATGTTATTGTCATTATAACAATACCTTTAATAGACTGGCTCAGAATCAGCAACGCTGTGGAGTGGAAGCAACTGCTTTTGTAGTCGTGATGTGACTTAGGGTCTGTGAAGTGTGTCTGCTCTGTGTGGTGTACTGCGGCCTTGTCTCTTGCTTTGAATACTTGACATAATTGATTTCTCTTTACAGTGGCAAAAGGAGCAGTAATTAAGAGCCCAGGCCAGTTCATCGATTGGACTTCCCGCCTGAGACTTCACACTGACAAATCATTGCAGCTCTTCCCAAGGGCTCGATCAAGTAAGCCAAGTTTGTGTTTTAACCTCCTTAACAAAAACACCAGATAGACAGAATATCTGCACCGCCCTCTCTCCACAGTAAGGGACTGTGTGAAAATTATTAGGGGGGCGTAAGGTTCAAACAAGGAGAGGGTTATGTACTTTTTCCCTTTGGGAGGTTAGTGTGAAATATTTGGAAGACCATTCCTCTTCAAAATAAAAATATAAACATGTCATGTCATGGTTGTCAAATACAGATGCGGCTTTGTCACTCCTTTCAGCGTCTTGTACAGAAGCATGACGTACCCTTCAACGTCTGTATGAGGCATCTTTTTAACATGTTGTTAATGTTATGAAACAGTCTTAATTTGGTTAGATTTAGGAAAACAACACGATTAGTGCCAAAATAAGTATGTTGCAACGATGTTATGGAACATTAAATTACTTTTTGTTTTACATGGGACATGAACCCCCAGTCTCCTCAATGAAACTCCTGTGTCTGTTTGACCCGTCCATCCACACCAACCACCTTCTGACACCATTGTCACTCTTTGTACTACATCACCTGACACGGATGGGTTACATTAGCGTTAGACATCCCATTGTGTCTCAGACAGATGCAAAAGGGTACCTTGTATGGCCTGTATGCAGATGCAGAGAGGCTTTACAAAACATCAGTATTTGATGCACTGGGAATGAGAATGGCTTAAAACTATTTTCCCGTTTACCAGTAAATTCTAAAGTTTTTCAAATAAAATGAGTTGTACCAATTCAACAGAGTTAACATTATTTTGAAATATCACAGGGTATGGTGCTGTGTTTTTATTTTTAATAAAGCTGTGGCGGTTCTTCTTGTCTAAAGTGAACCAAAAGGTTCAGCTGCACTTCCCACCCCAATCATTTTCATACAGTCCCCAACAAGAATGACAATAGAAAAACAGGAAGACTGGTAATAATTAAAAAACATCATAATAACAGCAGAAGTTGTAAATTTGTAGCAACACTAACACTGTTGCTACAAAAATATTGTATTATGATGACAGTAGATGTGAGAGCAAACATATAATGCCAGAAGCTTCTTCATTACAAAGACAGGAAAAGTTGCCACCGTTTCAATGGAAACAAACATTGCTTTGGGCCCCTTTGTAAACAGCACACAGCTGCTATTTCGAGTGATGGGAGCTCCACCTTGTCACAACAATTCCCTTAAAGAGGAACAGTTTAATGTCAACAATATTTTCTCCTTCTGCCTGCTCATGAAAACCTTCCAATCCACAGGGAAAATGTTTCTCCCATTCCAAAAGGAAAAACACAATAGAAAGAGATGAACTGATAACATCAAGCAGGGATTGCAGTCAAAGGCATGGTATTAGCCCGCCACAATGAGAGCTTTTGGTGGCACACATCCATCTGTTCACTTTTGCATTTTTCAAAGAGGTGTCATGCCTTCCGTTATTTAGAAATTTCTATGCAATTTTCACAAGGAACTCCTCCGAGCACCGTGCCAGCTGACTAATTTGCATGGCCACCTCTTCAGTAAAATGGAGGAATTCCACCTGCCAGGCGCGCGCGCTTTCTTCTGAGTTTGATCGCTCAGTGGTAATCTGATTGGGAGAGATCCATCCACTTTGCGCTAATAATGAGACAGCTTGACAGGGACACAACGGCAATTACTTTGCGAGGCATATAGTGCCACAGTCTAATTAGACAAGGTTATATATTTCAATTGAACCAATTGTGTTGTATATCATATTCTTATTTTTTGCAAGACAGAACTGAATGAGTGTACAACTGATTCGCCGGCTCTCGCGTTGTTTTCTGTTATTCTATAATCATTTCACCTACGTTTTCTAGTCATGGTACCACCTTTCTTCAGTATTGGTGCACTGTGTTAAATGTTATTGGCATCTGGGAGCAGCTGATCACCCTGAGGCTGGGAGCAGGCCCTGGGCAAAAAGTCTACCAATCAAGCTGCTGGTACAATAGAGAGAGAAGAGTGCAGAGGTGAAGGTGAGAACGACGGAAGGGAGATTTAATATCTTCCATCATCGTCATGGGGAATGTGAGAGCACTGGCAAAAAAGACGGATGAGCCTCTTGCCTCGGCCAGGAGCATCGGCAATCTAGCCTAATGTGCGTCATCGAGACACAGCTTCTGGGGAATAAACCAGACGCTACTATGGCTCTGGAGGTTTTCTAGCTGTTAACGTCTTAGTTCCTCCCTATTACGACACATGAGAGAGATGCAAGGATGAAATAGCAGAGATGTCATTGTGAAGTGATTTCAGTCACTCTTGACTAAGGCTGGGTTTTGGTGCAGATTGAAATGTGTTCATGACACAGCATATAAGAAAAACTATGGTGGCTGCAATACTCGCAAAAAGACAAACAATAACAAAATAAATAAATAAACAAAAACAAATGGCCCTATCAACAGCCAGGGTTTGGTTTGTCCCTTCTGTGCTACTGTAGAAACATGGCAGCCTCAACTGAAGGTGACCCGCGGTAGATAAAAACAGCTTATTCTAAGGTAAAACATAACCATTCCTATATTCAGGTCATTATACACTAATGAAAACATACCTACGAACATTATGTTCTATTTCTGCCAATAGATCCTCCTAAATGTGACACACTGGACATGTAAAGGTATGGTTTCATTAGTGTGTAATCACCAGAATATAAGAATCATTGTGTTTTTGTTACCTTAAAATTATCCTATGATCTACCGAAGGAGGGGGTCCTCTTCTACAGAGTCTGCCATTTCGCAGCCACCATAGTTTTTTTTACATGCTTGGCTGAGCTGTATTCAAATGGTTTCAATCTGCAATTTCACCACTAGATGTCACTAAATCCTACACACTGGACCTTTAAAGTAAGATGTAAAAAAAGTTTTTTGGTATTGATGCTATGATGTTGATACTGTTTCATCAGCCTCTAGCATTGGAACAATATGCAAATATGCAGCCCTACCAATGACATGTCGTGCAGCTGTTGTATCACCTGTCACTGGGCATGTAATACACTGTTCTGTATTGTGTTGTCTTAAAGCTTGCCTTCACTCAGCTGTAATGTCCACTTATATCAGATAATATATACAGTTATTGCGACTTTCCTTGTACTTTTTCATTTTATTCATTTCCATTGAACATGACAGACATTAAAAGGATTGATTGAACTGTTTGATGTGCAGTGTCCTATTAATCCACACACAGCTATTGAGGTCTGTGTGAATAAAGATCATACAATTTGACTACATCATTACACGTATTTCACAACGTTCCAGCCAGTCATCAATAGAGCTTTCAAATACTGTAGGCATATTGCTTTATGAAATTTTAAGCATATGGATTCAAATGAAGAGGTAGATGAAATAACTTGATCATGAAATTAATGCAAAAAACAGCCTAAACTACTGCCGGAGAGACAGGGAAAATTAATAATACCTTATTTAAGTCAAACTGTGAGGAAAAATAACAATAGTCTAATTTAAATCCATCCCATATAACTCAGAAGGATCGGAAAAGAACCAGACACACAGCACAGGCAGGGAGAGACTTCAGGACCTTGGACAGCAGCCATGACAATAACCCAGCTTATTCATTTAAATGTATTGATAAAATAAGAACTGTGTGTGCATCTATATTGTATAAGTGCTGAGAGTAAATGGAACACAACTGTTTAAAACTTAAATTTATTGTGTCAAATGTGAGTGCGTGAATTTATACATCACATATACAAATAAAGGCTCGCTCCATGTCTCCCTAGAGATGCATTTTACTTATTTACTTGAACGTCTTTAAAGATGGAAGACCTCAGTTGATTAGGACGTATAAATGGTCTTGCAATTGTTTCTAATTCTAAATGATATATTGTGATAAATGTCAACACTGAAGGTTACCTGTTGTAGTTTATTTCTTCCCCCTGAGCTGATTCAGAAACAGTGAGTGACATTTTCCACTAAGATTTCATGGTATTGCAAAGTGAATTCTGTACAGTTCAACTTTGTTTCTCTGTCCTGAACATCTTTATCCAATAAACCAGACCTTGGACTATATTCCCCTGTGTTTCCCTTAGTCTTTCCATTACTGCCAGGTGAGATGGCATCAGCCTCAGAGTGATCCCCCTGTCGTAGTTTTTTATTTTTATTTATTTATTGTGCCTGTTTTGGTGTATTGTGTATGACATACACAATTTTGAATTCTGACTTTACGTTTTTTTACAGTATGTGTGACTGGATTATACACATTCTGTTAAAATCTAATTACTGAACTCTTGTGGTAATAATAATGAGAGGGTTTCACTTTTTAATAATATTTTGTGGGGCTTTTTGCCTTTTTCTGATAGGACATCTAAAGATCGCAAGGAAAAAGGTGGGGGGAGAGATGGAATGATATGCAGCAAAGGGCCACAGGTCAGACTCGAACCCATCACTGATCAGGTAAGCTACCAGGGCACCCCGAGGTGAAGATCATCTCACTACTTGAGATAATGCATTTTTTTACCATAACTAGTAACTATAGCTGGCAAATATGGTGGAGTAAAAAAGTACAATATTTCTTTCTGAAGTGCAGCATAAAGTGGAACACACAGTACAAGTACACTGCAAAAACAGCCATTCTAAAAACAAGCCAAATATTCCTAAATAAAAACTAATTTTCTTGTATTGAGCAAGAAAATCAGCCATGGGATGAGCCAATTCTGCTTGGCTAGAATTCTTAAATAAATACTAGCATAAGACTAGACTAGTAATGGCCCCAAAATGTAATCAAGTTGAACTTATTACAAGCAGTGAAGACTTACAAAATACAAAATATGAGAATAATAATTTAAAAAGAATAAGACCCATTTCCCATAATAATAATAACATATTATTATTATTATTATTATTATTATTACTATATATAATTATTATTATATATAATTTATTCATTTTCTGCAGTGTAGCTCACATCTCTGCTTAAGTACAGCATCTGAGTAGTTACATTTTTACATTCCTGAGTGAAAGAGCTCTACAGCCCATTTGGATTACATTACAAATGGGCTTTATTATAATAATAATACATTATTATAATAATTTAATGAAACATTTCATTTACAGGTGTAATAACATGGTATGGGATTTCAGCCACACTCATGAATGCAGAATAAGTCAGGTATAAATGTGTAAGTTCGGAATCTGATTAGGTCGTTGCATCGACTCACTGCCAGTAGATGATATGATTAAGTATGACTACATGGCAGACAGGTAGTGCAATGAGGCCTATACAATAATGTTTTAATATGCAGACTAATTGGAAAACATAGCACTTGCAAAAGTATTTTATTGTAATAATAAGTATCTTTATTCTCATTTATATGTGCCGGTACAATGTCAAACGTTATGCTTGGCACTAAATGCATGTCCAAAACATTCCAGATCAAAGAACAGAAAGAAAACTGTGGTCAGGTTGTAAAATCTGCAGTTAAGAACGCCTGCATGAAAATATGAATGCATCTGAAAATTTACAAATACATACTGAAGCTGTTCTCACATAACATATTATATATATTGTGTTGTGTTGTGCTACCCCCTAGAGCAGTCATCCCATCATAAATGGCATATACTTTTAAGTTACTTGTCATCCACGTAACGTCTGAAGACCGACCATAATAATCAATTACGTCTGTAGCTGCCTCCTCTTCAGCAGTTCAGATGCACTCAGTGTGAGGCCTGCTCAGATATGAAAATAGTATGGAGATTTACTGAAATCTGCAATATTTAATTGGAGTTTGTGTGCATCTCTGTGTATGTCTCTGTATCTACTGGCGATGTGCCTCCCGAAATTAAAGCAAAATTCTTTGATCTGATATAAGATTTGAATAGTGGAGATTTAAATATTTAAAATTCTTCTGCAGTGTCACTTTGATCTCTGAAATGATTAATAGGGGTTTGTTATAGAAAATACACTAAACGGATCTGGGAGAGCCAACCCACTGTAATTGCGAGTTCTCTCGCAGAGTGAGGGTAAATTACACATTTTAAAGTAACAGGGTAAACAGTTCATTTGAATTTTATTTCATTCTTTTATGTTTAATGAGACAAGAAGACAGAGAGCGACTTCAAACACCCCAATCTAAAGTGGAAAAGATTTTCTCCATGAGAGAATGACACTTGGAAGGTAAAAGTGCTTTCATCGTTTATCATGATGATTAGGAAGAGGAGGCTCTTTGTCTCCTGTCTCTGCCTTTTTTAAGCATGAAGTGAGAGAACTTGGCCAACACCCATGAAGGCAACATCACCAAATAATGCTGATACTGATAACAGGGACTGTTGCTTGTGTGATGCTCTCTTAGCAGCTCACAGTCTTGAAATTACCCACCTTAATAAGGATATACTGTATAACACCTAGAGTAGTAGTACACTGACGTTTTGATCCCTCCTTTTTCAACCTGGTTTAGCTGCTAAGAGTGTGTTTTTTATTCCTAGAATTACAGTCGCTTCATATTTTTTAAATGTAGAAAGGTGTATGTGACCTTTGTGATCAGCAAAGCCGCGCCCTGCTCCCCTCATAGCTACTGCTGCCACGTCACAACACACATATGCAGGTTACAGTGATAGTGGTGGCAGAGATTTTTGATCATTTTTGAGCTGAAGCTGAAATTACAACCGTCGCTGTAATTAAGCTAACATTAGCTCCATTAGCTCTGGCTTGCTAACGTTTCCAGTGTCTTATATGCATGTGACATACAAGAAACTCTTAAGATTATTACAATAAGATTCTTAATTTGTTCTAACATAACCCTGTTTGACTGTTTATGCCTTGCATACTTTTTCATTTTTTATACAGCATAGTTTAGAATGTATATTATTAGTTATTAGCCTTTAAAAGGCTTGGTACATGGCATACATACAGTATATTATTGTTTCCAGAATACAGGAACACATGGCAAATAGTTTATGTAATAACAAGGCAGATTCCAGTACATAAATCCAGAAAAAAAACCAACAACAACAGGGGGAAAACATATATAATTATTGAGTCATACTACAGGATCACATAGCCACAGAGAAAGACTGATATCTATTTAGATTCTGGTCCCAGGAAGACACCCCTTCCTCCTGAACACCATTTATTCTGCTAAGCCTATTCGTGAGAGGTTATTTCAACCCATTCTTTCAGTTCTGGATCCTGTGTTTTCTTCCAAATAACTCAATAGACTGTTACTATACTCTATATAATATATACAATAATAATAGCCCTTGGGTATGTTTGGTATTTTCCACCAGTCCCCCAGTAAACTTTAATACCCCAAAATAAAAATGTGTAATACCTGGATCCAACCAAACTACATTCACCCCATACAGTGTAGGAAAGTTTTAGTTTTTTACATTTCTAGTTTCTATTTTTTCAGTTAGGTTTAAGATTTCCAACACAAATTATCGTTCAACAGCCTAATTCACTAGAGTCTTGATGGTGTGTGATATTATCTATGCAGTATCTTATATTGTGTGAGCTTTCCCCTCACTCCTTTCACATACTTGCCACATCCGGACCATAATTTCACACCAACACTGTAAAACTTGCAGAAACTGGCTGGAATGTGTTTTATTTTACAGTAAGAGCACTATTACCATAAACATAAATACTGTACTTGGATATTACTCTGTTTTACTTTGCAGTTACAAGATCTTAATAAATACACAGTAGAAATACTGTGATTTCTTCTACAGTAAGTTACTTGTCAATGGCTGCCAGTTAATTATTTACTTAGTCTTCACTGTAAGTTTCCTACAGTGAAGACTACAGAAAATGGGGATGTAATATTATGAGCAGTTTGAGATAGTACTTCGAAAGCATTGAACTGTGAACACGGTTTATGTTCAATATACACCCAGGCTGCTTTAACCTCTGACCAATATTTTGCTATTTTAGCCATTTCAAAAGATAAATGATAGAGTTTGAGGTCAAGAAGGCTCAGCCCTCCTTTTCCTTACGGGCACATACATTACTAATTTCAATCCCTGATCATTTCCCACTCCAGAAATTGTTTTTATTATATCATCAAACTGCTTAAAACTAGCACAGTAGGTAGGTATTTTCATGGGAAGCATCATAGTAACGTAGTCAAATTTGGGAGCTAATTTCTGCCCAGTTCTTTTCCTACTTTTTGAAAGTTTATTTTAATTTTTCAAAATTAGAGTTGAACTTTTCCACCATAAATGGAAGAGTGGAAAGGGTCATTCCTTAAAATGTAGGTATATCTGCGTAAAGTAATAGCTTATGTCTTTATTTTCTTTTAAACATAATTTCAAATTACATAAGAGCAGATAATCAAAATCAGAAACACATAATTTAGTTATTTTCCTCCTTTTTTGTTGTTGTTGTGGTTTTGGAAAGGCAAAAGAAGACACTACCTCTAGACTATTTAAATGTTGAGTATTGGTTCTACTATGAACAGGCCCATGCATACATGCAACGTTGGCCTAAGGAGCCTAGTAGGGTTTTAGGTTGCTAAGCTATGACTGGACAATTTCTGTTCAGGGAACGGGTTTAGCGAACAGTTAAATTGTATTTTTAGTATTTTTATGAAATTAAATATTTTAAAAGTTACAGTCATGTCTTCTGCTAGTACCAGATTTGCTGCACTGTCACACCAACATTAAAAGTGGATGAAAATCTACTGAACATATAAAGTTTGGATCTAAAAATAACATTAATATGATTTGTTTTGAAAGAATCCCCATCATATTTTAATTCATTACCACACAGAGAATAGAATAATTGTGCCCAGTTTATCCTCTAATGCCTCAGTGACTCTGCCCAGTTGAATATAATAGCCTCGTAAACTGTGTATTCAATTGGGATTGCTCTCCTTACAATGCAATGCTTTTTTCCTCTACATATTCAAAGTTGATTGCTGCAAAAACAAATATGGGACATAGCTCTGTAGCTGTTTTCATCTGCAATGAAAGTTTCATTTATGTATGAATTCAAACAAGCCATTTAAATTTCCTCCCCCACTTTGAGCTGCTCCTAAATTAACACTGACAGTAATTCAGCCCATTTGTAGTTTTGTTTTAGTCTGACTGAAGAACAACATGGACTTTTAGATGAGTGAACACATTTCCTACCATGCAGCCTCAGCACTGGCCTTTTACTTGACCTTTCATCACCAAACACCCACTTTTTATGCTCTTTTTCTTGACGATTTTTCTTGCTAAACACATGAATCACACAATCTTAACTGGAGCAGATATGGTAGGTCAGTGTGTGCTTTTGTGTGTGTGCACCAGCGTGTGTGCACGCGGGGGTTCGTGCACCGCTCCTCTTAATGGTGGCCACAGGTCAGTGAATATGTGTCTTCAAAAACTGTTGTCGGCGGCTGACAGGTGACCTACTGGACCATGAATTGCCTGTCTAACATTTCGGGCAGCGTACCAACCAGTGTTTCCAATTGTTGTGGCACACTGCAAGAGGGCCACCTGCTCACCGACCACTGTGATCAATGAAGATGATTTTTTTTTTTTTGTGACACAACCCAAAAGAGGTGGTATTGACATTTGAGGCTGGGGCGTGGATCGATAGCAACCAGTCAAGCCGTCTGACTGAGCAAAACCCATAAACGTCGAGCCCTCTTGTAGCGGTTGGAGGATTAATTGATTGTTGGAACAGCAAATATTAGGCAGGGTGTCGGTTTGTGTTTTTTCCTTTCTCATAAGCACTTTTTGGGGATGGAAAACCTGAACTGAACTTAAGTAAATTAAATGTCCCTCAGCTGTCAAACATTAAGACTACATTTAAAGGAAATTATTTTATTATTGTTGTTGCAGAATAATGTTTGTTATGTGTAAATCGATATAGCAAGTTAACGGTGGTAAGAAAAGTACAGGCCAAGAGGTGTCGAACTTGAAAAGCCACAAAGCAAATGCAAAAACCACAACATGAATGCAAATGCAAAAGCCAGAAGAGACACAGTGGTAACAGTGGTTCACAACCTTTTGCATTTATGTTGTAGCTTTTGCAGTTCATTTGACACCTCTCTGCCACCGTAGTAAAGGACATGCTACGCTATCTGTCTCCATGCACAGCCATGCACTGAGTAGCCACCTCCTCGGCTGCCTCTGCCTGTCTTGTCAATATCATCCCCTCAGTCAGTAAAAGCCACTGACAGGTCTGATTTAGTCATTGTGCCTCTCAAAGTATCTTTCCACACTAATCAAAATGACTCTCTGTTAAATAAAGCATGAAAAAAGCTTTCCCATGAACAGTGTGCTGAAGCGGAAGTCATCTTGCCTGTAACGCTAGATGATTAATCAACAGATTGGATTCTGCTCAGCATTGCAATTCCTTCCAGCAGCACACACTTTAACCTCAAACATTAGAGTGAAAAAATGAAAGATGTCAGACTTTTTTTTAAGTGAAATTAAAAGGTAGACTGATGGTGTTTCTTTAGGTGAGTTCTTTATGGCTCCTGCCAGGAAGTATCAGTGGGTGTCCCTGGCTCTGACTGTCAGCAGGGCTGGTAAATGGTTTAAAGACAGTGGGGAGGGAGCACCGTACATACTAGATTGTGGTCTGAATGGAAAGTTGGCACCCACTGGTGCGTGCTTTCACTTAACAGGGTGTGGCAGTTAACTCTCTGCACTCACCACATGGTTTATGGGTCAGTCAGTAATGAAATGTAGCATAAAATTGCCTGGATTCTTGGTTAGTAGCTGTTATGACAGGATGTAACCACAAAACAAGCATTTTCTGTCATCAGACAATATTATGCTTGATAATTATCACTCTCAGTAGTGGTGTGGTGAAAAGTATATCCACAATGTCGCCCATAATCCATGTCAGCTGTGTGACAAGAAATAATAGTTCTTCATAAAAATGAAATTGATTTTTCTCTGTTTTCTGCTTGTTTACTGTAGCATGAGAGAGGTAAAGGGCAAGGTTTCGGAAATAGAATCAGCCCTGTCTTTTTCTGCTCAGTGCGTGAAAATAGTATTGATTAATGGTCATTGCCCCTTTTTCCACGCAGAATGATGTAAAGACCCTGTCAGTTACCATCACCTTCTCCGAGAATGTGTTCCATCAATCCCACGGCCAAACGGGCAAGCAATGGCAGGTGGCACATATTTCACCTGCCCGGGCAAAATGGGCCAGTAAGTGGGACAAGGCAGAGAGACAAAAGTGACACATACGAAGGTGACAGCTTTTCACACCTGGGAATAATGGTTTTGATAGGCGTCCTGCTTGTTTCACTGCTGTGGACTGGACAGAGACCAAAAATGTGTGATAATATACACAATTAGCTCATGGCGCAAAAAGACCCAGGGCCCTCACAAGCCAGGGCACATCTAAACTCTACCTTTCACCAGGAAGCATGACGGCTCAGCTCGGCACCATACTGGAGGAATACCGTGTTTTGACACATCAAGGATACAATTATTGGACCCTAAAGCCATGCCTGTCCACACATGCACCCTATCAGTTAGAGAGTGGATAGTTGTGGGAGCACTGCAGTTAATTTCCACATCATCACCACCAGAAGACTATCATCCCTGCTCCGTCTGGTTCTCCTGTATAACACTGAAAAAGAATACAAATTATCACCATAGCAATACACATATATATCTATATATGCTGCATATATTTCTGTGATATCCCTGTCTTGTCTGTTTTATGTCAGCTGATATTACACATGTGCAGCAACTTCAAAAGTAAAGCTGTGTTAATATCACTTTGGATGTCCAATTTATTCTGTCACAATTTCCCTCTCCCATGTGTTTTGTAAAGGAAAAGATGGCCCTTCAACAGAGAAGCCTCACAATTTATGTGTCATTATCACTGTCAGTACATGCTGAGCTATTTTTGTTTTTCATCTGACCATGTTGACATTCATGTCCTACAGTGGAGCTGGAGCTTGACAGAATAGAGGATGTGTGGGAGCGTGACGGGACGTTTTGATCATCTCGATAGTATATTATCTGCATACTATTCTCACAGCTCGGCAGCACGGGACAAAGTTGCACCGCTCGCTCTCTGTATAGGGCATCCCTGAGATACTTCAGCTTATTATCAGTGCCTCTTAAATGCTTTCCCAGCAAACGCAGCTGTTGGCCCTGAAAGAGAAAGAGACGGGAAGAAATCAATAAAATCGTGCTTCTAATAAGGTGAGAGAAGGATTAAATATACATGGTAAACCCCACTCTTGAAAGCTAATGGTGTCCTGAAGCCACAGTCAGTAGAAATTACAGAAAAGTTGAATATGAAATCAAAACATTATCATGATTACCATGTATTAAGATTTTTAAGACGCTGACAATGCTGACAAAGCATAGTAAAACACTATAGTACTGCAGAGCATTAAAGATCAAGCCTCTAGCTGAACTTTAACACTTTACATCACTTTTAGATGCTTTGGCACATTCTGTATTCAGCAACTTAACAAACAAGCAACGTATTACCTCCTCTTAAAGCTTGTTTCCTAAATATGTCATAATGATAATTTTGATCATACAGGAGCAGTAACAGTGTGTTGTTATGCTGTCTAGGCTGTGTACATGTTCAAAAACATGGGTGCGAAAAAAACGTGTAAATAATTTGTAAATATAGGCAGGGGAATAGTGGAACTATGAGTACCCAAGACCCCAACATGGGGAAGGCCCTCAAAAAACCCCAGATAGTTGTTTTTTTATCTGCAATTTAGACATTTTACATTAAATACATTATAAGTAAACTGTAGGCTAAATTAATGATTTGACAGATTACTTGCTGCTTACTGTGGTAACTATGAGAGAGGATGTACACGGAACAAGGGAGCAACAAATTTGTGTTTTTATGAAGGCCCTAGCAATAAATTGCATCATAAGTACTTCTTAATTACCATACATGTCAAATAATTACAGGGTACTTACAAAGGACCAACTATCTTAGCATATATGTCACTTTTATGGCACTTTTATTAAGTAAACTAAAATATAACATTTTTAAGTTCATTAGGCACACCTGAAATGGGGAACAGCTATCCAGACTATTCTTAATACTGTGTCTTGTCCAATAAACAAATACGTTAATAATGTGACAATATTCCCTCTTAAACATAAAGTTGTCACCCCCTCATTCCCTAACCTCCTGTATTCTTCCCTTGTGCTTACACATCCTAGTTGTCCCTGTATTGTAGATCTTTGATTCTCAGGCCGAACCCGATTGGACCTGACATGACCCGCCGGGTTCGGGACCAAAACTGCTGCCATAGGTCGGGCTCGGGTGGGGCTCAGACAGAATTAGATTTCAAAGATATATATATATTTATTATTTATTAATAATACATGTAACTGCGATCAAAACGTTACTGTATTGTACCCAGTAAGTATTTTATTGGTGGCCCACATGGACTAATTAACAATTACACAGCAATAGGCTAAAGTGTTAACTGAGACATCAAACACAAGCATGACATTTTGGGTTATTGCACCGGCTACATTATAGTGTACATATGTTATTTTAATTGTGTCCATGTGATTTAATTTTAAGGAACTGTAAGTGATATATATATAAGTTCTGATGTCATAGTGAGTTATTAAGTGACTACTAAAACTAAAGAAACGAGTCAGAAAGGGATTTTTCCTCACAGAATACTGAGAAGAGAGCTATTTCCTCTCAGTAACAATCTAGGGACACTGTCAGCAACTCGTTCCCTCCACCCAGTCCCCCCTCTCTGGGTGAGCCGATGGAGGTCTGGGACGTGTTTATGGAAGGTTGGGATTAAGGAGAAATCCTACCTGCTGGTTCTCAAGGCCTCAAAAAGCTGAGTTGGATAATTAAACTGTTGAGACATGGGTCCTTTCTTCTCTTTCTACCCTCGCCTTCCCTTCCTGCGGTTTAATTTATTTGGACAGGGGGCAACCCGGTGGGCAGGCTGGGCAGGCTTCCAGCTCGACTGTGAACGCAGCGCGAGAATGATGCAGTGGCTGGAAGAGTTCAGAGGTTGGGGTGAAAAGGTAGAGCCATCAGGGATGAGCCGGGTCAAGTTATTTAAGTCAATATTGCTCACCCCGTCTGACAGCCAGAGTAACACCTTCCTGATCCACAAGGCCAGTGGACAAAGGAGGCAGCGTCTACGTCTCATCAGCGAGGGATTGTGGGCTTTGGCTGCTGTAGAACCGCTGTAGGGGCAGAGCCGTGTGTCCGAGGGTCCCTATAGAGCAGGCATTACAATGAAGGGCTCACTGTTGTTGACCTAGCCCCAGGCCACATGTGTCACTAGCATAGCCATCAATACTACCATGCCACCACATTTGCACTTCAAAAACATAAGCCACAGTTTGATAGATTGATAGATGCCAAATACGAACCTGGGCAATTGTATTAAGAATTAGATTCAAAAATATGCATCACATGTTCACATCCTGTTCTGTTTTTTCTATGTAAATACAAAGGCTGTACATGTTTCCAAAAATTACGTTTAAACAAATTTCAAATGAATGAATTGTACAACTGTATGACACCACTCAGGTAAACATAAGATATGACATCCGCTCTTATCACACCAATGGGCCACATACCCTGGAAAATAAAGATGTTATCTTATGATGAGATACGCAATGGCATTTTTACGAGCTCTTGGCAAGGGACTTGCTGTAGCTAGATGTGTTGAATAGTAGCAGTGCTACGAGAGGTTGTACACTTGATGTTGCTCTGCTCGTCTGTGGTGCCTCTGCTCTGCTGCCTCACTTGGATGGCAAGCTAACGTTAGCAAATGAGTCTTTGTTGGACAGTCAATTTTAAAGGTAATTACACTTAGAAAATTAACCAGGTTCAGACAAATTTTCGAATTTCAAGTAAAAAGTGACAGCCCTATTCATTACAGTGGATATGACAAAAAACTTGCTCATTGAAAAAAATTGGAAAAAGAAAAAATTAACGTGTGTTTCCATCCAACACTTTTATGCAACCAGTTCTCATTCCAAGGTTGTCAAATACGCTTTGACACTCCTTGCCGTCTCATACAGATGCACATGGTATCACAAGTTGTAATCAAACTTGTTTTTTTCTTGTTTTATGCATTAATTTGAATGATACAGTCTCCTCATCGTGCCACATAGATCTGATGTTTTCATCTCTTCAAGGTAGTCTTGAGTTAAGTCATTTTTAATGTACATCACAATTTATTTAGTCTGTTTCCATTGCACTGCAACTTTTCCAGCCATCCAGTATAAACACTGCTTTGCAATTTTTCGACTTGTATTGAAATTTCCCGTATTTCCACTTCGGTTTGTTATTTTTAAACATACTATTATTTTTAAACAACATATTAAACCTACCGACATACAGTATGTGGATGGAAACATATTTATGTATGCCCCAAATTTACAAACAAATACATTGTTGAAATGAAATGCTTTCATGCAAAACTATTGGTGTATATACAGATGTAGATTTGTAGTGTGTATCTTGTACAATGGACACATCTTATATTTATGACTAACTAAAAAGTGATAAACACACCCAGACATGGCTGGGACACGCTTGTTGTCCCACCAAAATAACTTACATTTTAGATCATTAAAAGTGTCCCCTGGAAACATTTTATGTAGTCTTTGCAGCATTTTTGTGTTTGATTGTGTTTTCTCACTTTGCAACATTTCTTTCTAAATTATGTTTTCATAATTTGCCTGTGTTCTTAGAGCCACCATACATACTGTACAGTGTATTTGTCCGTACAGTGTAGTAATAGTAACAATCAGCAGGCTCTGCACACACTGTCTGCCCTTCCAGCCCTTGTGAGGGGTCAATCGTCCCACCTCTTCCCGAGCTTATAAAATGTCCCTTATCAATATTTTAGCACATCAATTGTAACCCTTGGTAAACACATCTCCTCCTGAAAAGTAAATTATCAGTGGACACAGTCACTGGGGATTGACTGTCTGGAACGCTGTCAGGGCTTTCTCTCTCGTGTTTGCTCTATCTCACACACTCTGTCAATTCCATCTTTGAGAGAAGGACCAATAGAATCCAGCAAAAGCCCTTGTTGAGGATTTTTCAAACTAAACAATGCCCTGGGCATATTGTATTCTCAGGAGAACTGTTGGCCAAAGTCAGATAGGCTTCAATTCCCATGAATGCTGAACATTGTACAGTACAGTCAGAAGTCCAGGTACACAAACAGTGTTGGTTTTACCATTTGATGCTTTACATATATGTAAATCTATAATAAGTTAATAAAATTCTTGCTTAGACTGAGATAAGAGGATTGATACCAAACTCTTGTCTGTACTGCACTGTAAATACCAAGCTCCACCCAGCTGGTTAGCTTAGCTTAGCACAAAGACTGGAAACAGGTGGAAACGGCTAGCCTGGCTCTCTCCAAAAGTTAACAAAGTCTGCCTACCAGCAGCTCTAAAGGTTGTTTGTTTATTATGTACAAAACACAAAGTATAAAAACAACCAGTTGGGGTTTTAGAGGAAGGTTACATGCTGGACTATTCTTAGCCAGGCAGAGTAACTGTCTGGAGTCATCATTGCCATGAGGTTGCCAAATAACCAGCAGAGACTACAGGGCCCAGATGCACCAACCTCTGTGTAGAAAAAATATACATACCCATTATTTTTGTCAGATTTATAAACTTGTGATAAGCATGGTTCTATTTTATAATTCTCAGTCATTGCGGAACATGCACAAGCCTCATTTCTACTCCCACAGTTACTCATAAGTGGATGTAGAAAAGTCTTTAAGAACCTGTGTGCATAGCGATACCTCTGTCCACTCCAACACTCGTTAGAGTTGTCAATAAGAAAACAAAGTGCCGTTTTATTAAATGTGTCATATTTGTGAGTTTCTCTTACACAGAACAGCTGTCATTACGCACAGCTGTGGCTATTTATAATGCCTGTACCATTAATTTATCGCATGCACCTGTAAACCAGCATCCCGTTGATCTCTCAACCATCATAATTAAACCTCAGAAAGATGATCAGTAATTAATTTATAGAGTTTGTATTGAAACTGACCAAGTAAAAGTACTTTTAAAAGATCATTAACACCGGATGGCTCGAAAGAGAATAATGCATCATAATTAATTATTAAATTAATAATTAATTAATTAAAATTAAGTTTATAAATGTGCCTTTGATTTTTTATCAAACCTTATATTTCATGTCCACAACCAGATCAGCCACAGCTGGCTCTAGAAAGCCATTATTCTTGCAATATTTAGTAGAAATACAACTTGTTGTTTTTACACTCTTAAACAAACAAAATATAACATGTACGTGACCTTCAGAGGTGGTGGTAGCTGGATTTTGTATCTTCTGGACAGAGCCAGGCTAGCTGTTTCCCCCTGTTTCCAGTCTTTGTGCTAAGCTACGCTAACAGGCTGCTGACTGTATTGTTATACTTAATATTTATCGTACAGACATGAGAGTGGTAATGATTTTTCTCATCTCAAGAAAGTAAATAAGCTTTTTCCCCAAATGTAAATTTTATTCCTTAAAGAATGCAGTGTTTGAAGAGTTTGGCCTTTATATCCATTCACGTTCAGTATAGTCACATATTTGTAGCTCAGTTTTTGCTGCCTGTTTGTACAATTATACAACAACAAATAATATCGCTGATATGTCATATTACTGTAGCTTTTGCTGCAAACTGCAGCTGATCAGGGACTGGCGGAAAGACCTGCAGAGCTAGAGAGCTTCATCACACTGAGATGATGATGTTCACTGGTGTGTGAAGTTACTTCAGGCAGTCAGGAGCAGAGTTAGCACGCAGGATGATTACCTTTTAATCTGGGAAAGAGCTTAAAAACACAGATTATCATTTTATAGACAGTCTTTGCCACCCTAAAGGCTGATGGTGCTGTCATTAATTTTGTAAATAGTATTGATTTAAAAAATGAAGCACCATTTTTAGTTTAAAAATATTTATAACATGGTCTGAAATAGTGAACATCCAGCACTCTAACCAGGAGAAAGGAAGAAGCCAATGTTGTGCATATAGGATGCTTCACAGGGAAAAAGATAAGAAAGACATTTACCACAGACACTGAACATCAGGAGAATATCTTAATATGAATTGTTGAAATAGATGTTATGCTGGAAAATCTAACAAAATTAAATGAAAAGGCGACACACAACACTTAAGAAATATAAATATACACACACCATGCAAAAATGACTTAACCCGAATGTACACACAGCATCATAAACATAGTGTGCTGACTATTTGTAACAGAACACTACGTTTTCAGCTACTGAATCAATTTACCAGTAGTGGGGATGTGAAGCCCAGTCACATCATATCGCACATTACTGACTTTGCTTTACAAAACCACCTCAACAGCCACAAGCGAAGCATTGCTCATGTCATCTGCAAATCACAAATCGTAGCTCCTGACGCGAACCGCTGCACAGAAGCCAAGTGCCAAAGGGCTCTGGCCAAAGCCAGCATCAGACTTTAAAGTGATTTGAAACAGTGAGCAAAGGAGGGGCAGAATTTGCCTCGGAGCCTAACATAGACAGAGCTTCAATCTTCAATGGAATGGAAAAAAAAGAAAGAAAAAGATGAGAAAGGGGAAGAAACAGTAGCATGGCCAGCTCATCCATCATTTCTTTAAAAGGTCAGGATTTTGTAGGTGGAATTGGGAAGAGCAGCGAATTGCAGATGCACTGAACAGCAGGGTATTTTCCGCTGCCATGACCAGCTAAGGAGAGCTCCTTTAAAACACATCTGCCAGTAAACATTTTGGCCTGACTCTGGGTCATCTCTCCTGTCTGGACCAGATCCAGCAGAGCATGAAGATGTACCTGCACAAACCCCAAGACAGACTTAGTCACTTCAGACCTTTCCTTTTAGCCCTACCGCCTGCTTCTTAATTGTTATGATGATACATGTACATGTAGCAGGTGCATATTTCCTGGATTCTGAAGGGTTTTCTCATTGCACATCCTTTGAAAGTGAAGGCTTTTTTTGACATCAACAAACAATAAAATCTACATTATTTGAATTGCATTATCCCAGGGCAGTAGCAACTCTGATCAACTCAAATTCTGATATACACACAGAAACAGACACAGAGATGAGTATTGATTTACAAAATACAGTGGATCTGGAAAAAGAGATTTAATAAATGACGACAAAATGTGGCACCATAACACAGCAAATTAGTAAATGAAATGTCATTCCAAATGATATGTAATTATCTGACTGCATGTCTCAGAGGTACATTTGGAAAGAATCGAGAGGAAATGGGGCAAAGAAATCACCAGCGTGGCCTGTCTGAAGTAAAGCCCATCAGCAGCTAAGTGCCTCTTTACCTCCTTCAGCCACTAGAGACGAGGGGGAAAAAATGACCTTCTGGCATTATGGATGGGGAGAAACAAACCAAACACACGTCACTCATAAAAGACACACACTTCCTCAGAATGTACTGTACTTACAGAGGAACTCGGTACAGTCGGAAAGCACTTTCTCTTCCACTGTCAGAGTGATGAAAAGGTTGCTCTCCCGGAGAAAATAAAAATGGCGAGAGGGACAGATGTGAGCCTGGTTGTAAGTCTCTCCATCAGCCCTGTAGATGCCGCTCAGACACCCCTGGGATGCGCACACACATCTGGAAAGAATTGTCAGTGGGATTGATACAGTACCTAGAGTAATAAAAAATGAATTTCCCTGCCGTGATGTAAACACAAATGACCTGAGCCATGATGCATTTGCTTAGATCCGCTTTGATCCCCCCCCACCCGCCCCCGTATCTGTGTCTTCCTCACTCTCCATCTCATGTGTTTCTTAAGCAGCGTGCACACAGTTTGAGCAAAGTCGATAATTGCAAATAGTCCCGTGGAATGTACGGATTCAGCCTCAGTGTTATGAAAACCAGCATGCCCAAATGACTCCCTAGTTAAAGCCTGGCTGCTGCTAAACACCTGTTTAAAGGTGCCTTAATATCAGAATTTAAAAAGCAAATGGTGCATTATTACTTTCCTATAAAGATATAACAAGCACTAAAGCTGCTGTACAATCTTTTGAACAGCCTGCGCGGCTGGCTAGACAAGTAAAAGAGAAGTGATACATTAAACATGAATTGTTCGAAGGACACAGACTACATAAAAGCATGCAGTGACAGGGTCACAGGCATTGTGTGCGATGTGAGTGGAGGGGACAGATTTGCAGAGAGTCTTTTAATGTGCGCGCTTGTGCTTAACATTGTTTAGAGCTCAGTGATTTGAGATTACTACCACAGGGGGTGGCCCGGGGGCATTTTTATGATGAGCTTTGGAAAAATGTGGCCAATAATACGCTGAGCTCTTTAAGGTGGCCATTTCTTTCTTCTGCAGGGGAAAAAATCTTTCACATCTACATCAAACTTGGACTAAAACTGGTAAAAAATAATGGCTGAGGAGCTGCTTATTCAGATGGTGACCCCATCTGATGGTGTTTAAAAACTGTGTAGCATTTTTGACAGATTCGGGCTTAATGCCCACATCAGTAATCTCCACCAGTGTTTTTCTCCACAGAGGTGCTGCTCTGCTGCTAATATGTCAGCAAGGTGTTTAAGTTGTGGCCTTGAAAGTTGTGCTAAGATCCCCAGTTTGGCTCCTGCTACATGAATGATTCCTGGGATGTGAGTCAGGTTCCACCCCGCCAGCCCGCCTCCAGGGACCTCTTCATTATCTGTCATTAAATGTTTTTAAGTTTGCATAATTGATCTTCTCCAATAAGTCGTCATTGATTTATGGAGGTCTGGGCTGAAGGAGGAACTGGTTAAAAATTCATAACCCTGCTACGCGTCTTCACAATCCATTAGCTGCTCCTGGACCCAGAGTCCTTCCATTGATTGACCTTGTGCCGAGAATCTCATGGACTCTGCATTTTTACCTCTTTTATTGCAGTGTGGGAAGAGTTATGTTTCAGCTTTTTCCCCAGATAGGTCTTACTTTGATTTTCTCCCTCTCTGCATGTTGCTGTGTCTTTCTTTCTGTCTCACCCTTCCTCTGTCTCTCTGTTTCTCCTTCTCCTTACAAACTGAAGACCTTACTCTGAGACGATGAATAAATAAAGCATGTTCCATAAACAGCTTTCCACTATTATTTAAGCTTCCAGGACCTCGCACTCTGACAGCCTGCTTTCCCTGCCATCAAATTCAAGTGTGTAAATTTTCTAAAAGGCTCTGAATGTTTTATGATGATTTCAGGGAATGATGGAGTAATAGCTGAATAGTGAAGCTATTACTTTTAATATTTATATTGAGTGCTTTGAATCATTAATGTGACAGGATGTAAAATCAGAGCTGCGGGACGTATGTACTTCACAACCTCAGCCACTTGGCAAAAAATATTTGTTTTCCTGAGCAGCTTAGTCCAAACTGTTGTGAGCTACCCATCGGGGCGTGGGGGTGACGCTCTTTTCTATCAATTTTAATCTTACCTTGAGAAAAGGCAATTCTTGGAAAGCATTACTTCAAATACAGAGGACGAAATTGCAACAAATCTTTGAGAGTCGTGTGTTTATAATTCAGAAGTGAAGTCATCACAATGTTTAGGTCCAGACCGCTTTCATTCTCCTCATGTCCAGTGATACTCAGTAATGTTTGCCATATGAAACTCTAAAAGCAAAATGTATGGAGGCCAATTTTCACTCAGAAACAAAAGAAGTAGATGAAAGGAGTGACAAAAATAGAAACACCCAAACTTTGAAATATTATTATAAGTTTGGTTTGTGTCTAACAATTGCAATTTTTTACTTAGAATTTTAGCGTTTTGATTAAACAAGCGAATAAATAACTTTTTGCCATTTCTAACTTTTCATCAGTTTTTTTCTGGAAATGAGCTTCCATAAGATCTAACCATGTTGTATCTTTTGGATAAACGATACAATGTGGTTATAATTTAAAAGAAAACAAGTTAGTAAATACTACTTCTACTGTGAAGTCAAAATGATGTAAAGTAAAAATGTAAGATAGTAAACATTTTGACTTGTTGCCTTATATTCATGACCCATAATTTTGCCTAAATCACAGTTTTCACTTGTTCACTTAAATTTCAAAACTTTTTTCTTCTTTTCTACTTTCTACTTTTAATCTCATATGTGTTACTTTGTAACTCATATTTTAGACATAAAAAGTAAGAATCTTAAAGTCTCATAGTTTAAACAAATCTTCTGATTTCTTACCATTTGACTGTCTCATCAATCATATGTCTTTATTTAACAGTTGCCTTCAAAGGATTTATCCACAATCTCTGTATGTACTCAAATGTACATACTGTCAGCTCAAACTCATTCTCTCAGACAAATGTTGCCATTATCACCTGCTAATTATCATCTGTAACCTATTTTTATTTATCTCATTACATTTAGTAAATATAAAACCATAAAAGAAAGAGGAATCAAACTCACTCGTGACATTAGTTATTAGGTCTTATTAGCAGAGGTTATAATATAGTCTGAGGTCTTCACAAACCTGTAGCCTTGGTTTTGGTGTTGTTTAGTCCCTTTAGCGCAGGGAGCTTTAGTCTGTGTATCTTGTGCTGTGTGGAGCTTGGCAGTTAAAGGCCAGTTTATTCTTGCGGGTATCAGGCAGCCTTGTCCTGGGGGAACAAGCTCTTTCATGCACAGTTAGTGCACTTGACTCAGCATGGAGATGCTTTCAGATGGAAAAGCCATGTTTAGAGGACGTCTTATGAGACATTAAAGCACTACTGTTCCATTGTTTTAGCTCTTCCTAAATGTCACTTTCCTCTCCTGAGCCTGCCCTTCACCACAATGTTGTGGGACACGTCACAGGGAAAGGCCCTTTCCTTCCTCTGACAGTCCATTTGAAAAGAGTAGCAGAATGTAAACTCACCGCTCTGGCCATTACTGTCGTCTTCATCTGTTTACTTTCTATGCAATATTTATTGAAAGAAAAACAGGACAAATCAGACAAATTATGGCCTCTTTAGGATACATTTTTTTGGTTCATTTCCTGTCCTTAATTCTTGAATGTTTGGGTGTGTTTCCCTTTTGCAGATTTTATTTTGATATTTTTCTGATTAGTTAAGGTTGATCGCAACATTAGTGAAGGCGCACTTGTCGGGTATATTATTATTACGTAAGAAGAAATAGAAACTATAAAATATATTGTAAAATAAATGTTATTACTGTTTCAAATCAAATATCCATACTACATTCTAAAAATATCATACAGAGCACCAAAATAGTCCCATCTGTAGTTATTGCAGAACGAAAACAACCTTCAGTCTATGAATTTAAAAATACTTTTAGGCAGAATAATACATATATATGAAAATATTACAGCCTGAGTGGAGTCAAGAGGTCTTTTTCTTTTAATAAAATGGAGCCCACTCTGTTTGTACTGATGTGTTTATGGCCTTGGACTGGCAAAGACTTGTCAGTGGGCTGTTTCATACATTTTCAAACTTAATAGCACCCATCAGCAGTGGAACCTGCATATGCACTGGCGTACAGTACAATACATAGCTATCAAGAGTCTAGGTGCGTTTGAGAAGGTGGAAATGAGCTGAACTCAATAACTCTCAATGCTTCTTTAACTTTATGTTTATCCACTTAGAATAGCAATCTGAAAACAGACTGTTGCAGACTGGCAGTGGTGGAACCGCTGACCCGATCCAGAAAGTGTAGGTAAGTTTTAAAATGAAATTAGATTTACAATAAGTGTTGAGGTGTGTGCCCCTTCCTCTGCAGTAATGCTGTTTTAGGTGAGCGGTAATGACTTGTGTGAATTCAAATGTTGGTATAATTGAGAAAGAGATGCCGTGACTGGAACAGATGTTTCATATAGACTTCTCAGATTTCTGTGAACCGGGTGTGTGTGTTTGGTAAATCTATTCTTATGGGGACCAGTTTTGACAGTACAATGTTTTTGTGAGGCGATTTTTGGATTAATTGTCGGGTCGTTGGTTGAGGTGAGATCCAGGGCTACAGTGGTCAGAGGTTATGGGTATGGTTAGGGTAAGCCCTGAGGCCATGAATGCATTGTAAGGCAATGTCCTCAAATATATAGCAAAAACAATATCTGGTGAGGGTGCGTGTGTGTGTTTGTGTGAAGCAACTCCATTCCTCAATCCCGATACATGAGAAAAGGTTAATGTTGTCTCAGCATCCATTAACTACTAGAATACTTTTGGGCCTTGGTGTACATGCCTGTGAATTGAAATCACATACTCAAGTGGCATGCATTCGCAAAACTCCTCAGTGATTAAGAGAGATATTCCTACAGTAGTTCTGTTTATACTCTTTTCTGGAGTCTGCTTTGGAGGACCATGTCCCCCATCTTCCACAGTGCAGTGACCATATGGACAGTCCGCACAGAGCCAACACATACACCCTCTGATGATTCACATCACTTGGACACGGAAGGGGAAATTCCTGTTTTACTTTTCAAGTAAGTCTTTTTCTCTTATAAAACCAACACTGTAAAGGTTAATCCTCTGCCAATAGATCCTCCTAATTGTTACACACTGGAGCTTTAATGGATGAAGACTAACTGGTTGGTTTGACAAATGTACATCAACAGTGAACACAGACAAAGAAACCATACAAACTCTCAGCTGCAGCTAACTTCAGCCCGCTAGATGTAATGTATATCTTTGTCCTTTACTTTGACTTGTTGAACAAGCTTGATAATGCTAGGGAAAGTGCACTTTCTATTTTTTCTTAAAATCTGATGAGCTAATTAGCTACAGTAGTCAGCTGGAGCACTTTGAGCATCTTAAATCTTATTAAAGCTACTACTAACATTACACCATCTGTCCTTAGCCTTTAGCTTGTTTACGCACCATTTTATGAAGCTTTTTCTCCACATGTGGCATTGCATTTACTCATATTTATTCAAATTAACATCACGACAAATCTTAAACTAAGTTTAGTAATATAATCCATGAATGTCATATTTGTATCTACAGTGTTTTAACCAGGCTGCAGC
>NW_023339674.1:23989808-23991963 GCF_004916995.1 Morone saxatilis | reverse complement strand
ATTTCTGACAACCCACGATGTGTCTCAATTTGAATACTTCCAAAATGCAGTGCACTGACAGTCCACTGATGGTGCACTCATAATGGTCAATAAGTTGAGTGTGGAACACTGGACACTTCTCACCCTCAGCGGTTGGCATTTTTGCTACGTAGCGAAAAGGGAGGGACCACTGAAACATACCAGTACATTACCTGTGAGTAGGAGTATACAACGATACAAACAGACGATGAAAAGTAGAAGGAGGTTCATTTTGATATTAAGAAATCCAGTGAAAAATGAGCAGCTATTGGCGCTGATGCTCCGTCTGGTTGGAAATCACTGTAGAAGAAGTAGGTCATTTCTGGTAAGTGCAGCTGTGCTCGATTTGAGACAACTCTACATTGCTGAAATTGAAACACTACGCAAGTAAGTATGTAGCGTGCATAGTGTAATAAATAGAAGAGTTCAAACAGAAGTATTCCATTTGAAACACAGTACCAGACTTACCGGAGATTTTTACCAGGAGTTTACTTATGTGCAGAGGTCTCCTTCTTTCCAAAACAGATGTACCCGAACATTAAAACCGGTAAAACACTAAATAAAGCAGTCTCACCTTAAACGTTAGCGTAGCTTGTTTCTGATAAGCTAAGATCCAGACATAATGACTAAAATCTTTTAAAAATGTAGTTAAAAATGACCAAAATTCAAAAAGCGTATTGTAAAAATGTGGCTTAAAACTGGATAAAAAGTAAATGTATGACAGACTCCGGCAGACAACCTCAATGCTCACATGACGCCATTGACAGGCAACCTAAATAAAACAACAGATTTCCCTCGGTTTGAACATTGTTGGAAATATTTAGTCTAGTGTTTATAGACATTTTAATGCGGAAATGTTACATATGATAGCTTTAATACCTAGAAAGAGCCCACAATTGACAAAAGAGGTGGATTTTTATAATGGAAGGTGATAATGCAAACACTGGAACAATTAAGTATCCCAGACACTGTTGCTGTGTAAAGCTGTGTCAGAGAAGGTGCAGAGCTCCATGCTGACATGACAGGCCTGTCTTAGATCCTGTCTAGGCCTGCTCCCTCTCTCCCATGTCTTACCCCTGTCTTCCTGTCTCACCTTTAACGGTGTCACCTCCGACTCAGTGCCATTTCCCAATTCGTGTGTGAACGCACTCAATACAAGGACACACATTACACACTTATAGTACACAATACTGTGACACTAACACTCTATCTTTCTCTGTCTTACAAGTCATACAGTAGATGCACACACACACACACACACACACACACAGGAAGATACAGGCTGTAACATTGGTTCAACACAGAATCAAACTTGTTTAATCGAACAAACGATACAGTGATGATTTTGCTATTCCCGGACCCTAACAAGTTGTTGGATTACAAAAGGTAACATTTTCTTGCTGGTGGTAGACGAAAAGTCTCATTAAAACTACTCAGATTTATCTTTTATGGATCACATATTTTGATCTTTTTTATGTAGAAGTAGGAAATTTGGCCTGAAGGTGGTGCTAGATAAAAGGTTAAAAGAGTTAAAAGAGTTAAGATTAATCTTCAGATGACTGAGAATTTCCAGTTTCAAAGAAGTCCAGCCATTACTTTTTTTTATTTATTAAACTTATAATGTGTATATTAGATTTATTTAGAGCTGCTTCATTATTATTTTTGACCACTTGGGGGCAGCACAACAAGTTGTAAACATAACACTGAAATATTATAACCCTATAAAGTTCATTGTGTCAGCAAACTTTGCCTATTTACACTTTTAGTAGATATGGACGAGCATTAGCATTCTTTAGCATTCAACCTCAATATACGGCCAACGGTATCTCTCTTTTTAGCTTTATTTTGGTCTCCTCCAACTCCTGAAACTCTGATCAATGTTCCACTATGTTCTCCAGCTAGTCCCTAACTTTGTCTGTCTGCTGTTGGGTGCTGATGGCAGTGGGGAGTAGTGTTGGGCAGTACCAATGCTACATGTAGGGACACTGCCAGTTAGTGTGCCTGCCACACTACTATTATTCCTCGGACTTATTAAACTTAAACTTAAACTTATTATTCTTCCGTACGTTTTTCGGCGCGCTACTCCTCCCGCAGCTTTGGTCGCACATACACAAAAAAGGTACCAAAACGTGCGGCT
>NW_023339674.1:23911245-23989708 GCF_004916995.1 Morone saxatilis | reverse complement strand
GGGGTGAATACACACAAAACAGTCCAGGGGACAAATTCACACAAATGACATAAGGCTAAAATACATGCAGGGCTCAGTAACTGTGGAAAAAACTAAGAAAGAACAAACATGTGTTGTGGGTGGGTAGTGGACCAAATGGCGCTTAGTTATGTGAACTTGTGTAAAACATTAAGACCTTCTCTTAAAGACATCAGATGCTTGATGATTCTAGTTTTTTCAACCTTGATTGTCTAAGTTGCCCAACAACACTGGTGGTGTACGATATGTGTCAAAATAAATATATCTACCCGTGCTGCAGTTTACAGTACTGCAGCACAGAGGTTCTGTTATAAACTTAACAGCTTCATCAAAGAGCTTGATGAATATTTCATACAACCAGGTCTTATTGTTGTGACCAGTGAACACATAGATTAGCATAACATTGTGCACGCAGCCAACACTGCAGAGATAGAGGATATCAGTGCACCGTTGGAAACAGCTTTACAATGGAGACCAATTGGAAATACACCTGCTGACCCCGGTTAGGGATTGTAATATCAGGCGTGTACAAAGAACCCTGGGCCTGGACAATCAAATGAAAAGAGCTGTGGAGCTGCAGAGTGATCACCATCTGATGGTGAGTTGGATCAGACATAACTGGAGGTTGCCAGACGACAGACCCAACAGTGTTAATCTCTCCTTCTTGCCCCTCTGTTTTTGTGTGTTTTAGAAGGAGGTTGGGGACATGACATCAGAGTGGACACCGTTCAAAACTTCCATCATGAAAACAGCTGCAAGAAACTGCGGCCAGAGGGTGGTCATTGCTTGTCATGGCAGCAACCCAAGAACCTGGTGGTGGATTGGAGCTGTTAGGGAGGCTGCCATGCTGAGGAAAGAGACCTCCCGAACCCAGTTGAAATGAGTGAGTCCAGCCTGAGCACAGACGTTCTGGCAGGCCAAAACTATACAGCTGTGGTACTTGTCGAGGTGAAAGCAGAGGGAAGTAGGAGGATATTTGTCCAGGTTGTTCTCAGCGAGGGGAGGCAAACACTGAGCTCATGTGCAGATATTGTTGGAATGTAGAAGGAGAACTTTGATGAGCTCCTTAATTTGACAGACATGTCCTCCACACAGGAAACACAGCTGACATGGTCACTGTAGTTAGAAACCTTCTTTATGTACAAATCATTCAGGCAGCAGGCTTCTCATTTTTAACTGGTCTTACAGTGACAGATGACACTTGTGGCAGATTTCATCACCTGAAGCTAATTAATATTTATTCCTTAGTGGTCTAAATGAAATTGTTGTCTGCCTTGTATAATTAGTGCAAGAACATAAGGCAAATAATGAAAGCTAAAACTAATAAAGCTTTATAAGGCATTCGAAAGGATTCAGATTTGATATTTTTGATACTGTTGGCTGTTGGGGTGTCTCTTTGAAGGTACTAAAGATGTAGTCTGATTGTCAAACTCTAATTGTTAATGGCCAACTTTTTGTACAAAATAAATTCTTGACACTTTACTTTATGACACTGTCCTTAACAGAAAAACACCATTAGCATTAGTCGTTCAAAATCTTAAAACGCCCTATATTTATGTTCCTTGTGAAGAAAACTGTGTAAATAGTGACTATCTTCAGTAGCAATGGGAGAAGGCTGCTTGTTTTTGTTAGGAGGAGGTAATGGTGGATGGCTGGGCAAACAAAGGGTGTGACTTTGACACGGGCAGTTTGCATCCTGCCAACGGTCAACATTGTTTTCTTTTAACCATGATAGCGATGTTTTTTCTAATCTTATCCATGACTATGATTGTTCCATAACTGTAATCATGTATTTTATTTGTTGCCTAGAGTTTACCATAAAGGTAAATGAGTCATCTTTAGAGATGAAGAATCTTTCCCGAAATAAGCAAGTATTTAAAGGACCAGTATGTATGATTTAGTGGCATCTAGTGGTGAAGTTGCAGATTGCAGAGACTGAACACCGCTTGCATCTGTATTTGACAACCTGGGAATGAGAAAGGGCTGTGAAGTATGTAGGAGAAACCACCAAACTCGCAAAAACGCAAAAGACATAGGCATAAAGTTGTTACTGTATATTAAGGCACAGAAAAGTCATATTAAAACAGTTTTTGAAACTTTTTTTCGTGCTTATAACTTTCATTTAAAGGTCGTTAAAACTGGCCATCAGTCAAATTCATACTCCAAACAAACTGACGGCAGCCTATCACTAGAAAGTTACTATCGTAAGAAACAAGGAAATGCACCTACCCAGAGGTTTTTTTTTCCAACAAACAGCTAACTTAGCAAACATATTAACAGTCTCAAAGAAACATTCAGCATTTGGGTGAGGAAATGGAGGAAATTCAGTGGGAAATGGAAACACTGAATGTAAGCAGTAGAGGACTACATCTGGAAGAGAGACAGATGTTGCACTAGCTGTAAGCTGTTTTCCCACACAGTCAAATCCACCATTAACACACACACAGACACTCAAACAGAAAATTACTTATCCCGGGGCATTTCTGATCATTACTATTCCAAATCTTCTAAGCACACATCAAGTTAATATTCAAGGTTTGTTGTCTTTGCCACTTCTGCTCTCAATTATGCATGTGTTTCCCCTCTCTCACATTCAAGTCTTTGTATGCTGATTACATAAGGCAGGATAAGCGGCTCATTAGGGCCACGATTACCAGTCTCTGAACAAGCGTCCTGTGCTGTCATGCAGAACCGGGCAGACGATTCACGTCAGACAGACCACAAAGTGTGACACGAGCTGAAAGAGAGTGTGAAGCCTCTGTGTCTGCTTACAGGCCAATGTGTCAAACAGGAAGTCGACTAATAAAGGATATATTGGATGGATTTAGCAAAACTTGGATATTGGCCACTGAGATTCCTCTGCTGTAATTTGATACAGTCTAACTCATTTACTCTTCATTGGATCATCAGTTAATGCCTACTTTGTTTCGGTTACGCCAGTGTCATCAGATCCCATATACAGTACTAGGATTCATGAATAATTTTTTTTTTTCTTCTTACATTTCAATAAAAAGTGTATAGTGTCTAATGATGATCTAGAGTTTGCATACATGATACTTTAGGCTTATTTTTGTTTATTATTTGCAAACATAGTAAGGGAACATTTAAAAACCAATATGGGTTTAATTAAAACCTGGTTGAAATTCTGATTATAAATCTGAATTAAATTTTTATTTTAAATTTGCATGCAAATATGCTGTCTGCACATTGTTTTATTTTATTTACTCCCTAATGCATTTTCTGAGTCCCTTGTTTACTACAAATCAATTAGTGTCTTCCAGGAAACACAAAAGCTCTGCTTGTGCAGACAAAACTGTTTTTTTCTGTAAACATAGGTAAAATCTAGATAAATAATGTGTATATGCAAGTCTAATGCGTATATTGTTCTACATATTACTGTATGGGAACAACCAGCTTTGTCCATGTGCCTGCCTGCACTTATGTGTGCCTGTGCAGCACATTTGTGTGTGTTTCCAGCTGAGTGGAGGGTTATTAGGAGCTACTGGAGGAAGCTATTAACAGGTGCCACAGGCTCGACATGTGCTACAGGCTGAGTACTTGACATTACAGAGTCTGTGTGTGGAGACTGATGAGTCTCGTCTGTCTCAGGCTGTGAAGAGCTTGTCTCAGGGGTGCACTTGGTGTGTCGGTCCTTGAAGAGAAGAGGGGAGCTGACAGGCTGATCACTGCCTCTTCACCTCCTGACCTCCTAAAGGTCTGAGAGGCTCCACCGAGATAGCTCTGTGTGTGCAGATGCTTGTACTTGTACTTAACAGTGTAGAGATAAGGTGAATCCAAAAATACCATGATGTCAACTGTGAGAGAGAGAGAAAGAGAGAGAGAGAGAGTCCTCCACTGACAGGAGCTGAGCTGACCTTGTTCACATTAACGAAATGAAATAGTTGAATCTGATGAAAAATTTCTGGAAAATGTGACAATTATCATAAAGACAGTGTTTCATAAATAAAGACTAACTGTAAAACTCCATTAATAAACAACACAGCTCAGGAAATGTTTGTGGTTGCACAGTGAGTGAACACTTGTCAAAACCACTGATTCTGAGGTTTTGACAATATCACATGATCTTCATCAGCTGATGCAGTTTGCCCAGTTGTTACAGAAACCGACTGTTTTATTAGGAGTGCGGTCTAGACCTGCTCTATTTAAAAAGTGTCCTGAGATAACGTTTGTTATGAATTGGCATTATACAAATAAAACGGAATCGAATTGAATTGTCAACAAGAGCAACATCTTTCACATTTAATGTATTGTATACATAAACATATTTACTACAGCCAATTTAATTTTGATTGCACTACGGATGTAAAGCCTCACCAAATGAATTCAGAATTCAGAAGCTATGAATGTACACACCATATTTCTTTAACCTGGACAGTATTTGTTTTAATATCCAAGGAGCAAAATGTTGGACAGACCAGCATACAGTATGTAATGTCTGCCCACTGGCCTGTCTTGAGGCCTCTTATGCGCCTAGCAGTTCAAACATCAGCCACTACACACTAACTCAAACTGCCTCTGCAGCACATTGATATGACACTGTGACACTGATCATCTACAAGCATAATCAGACAATCATTTCCGTCATGCTTACATGACAGGACTAATTATGTTGTGAATAGAGAGGACTCCCAAGGTCTGTTTAATATTCAGGTGTAGCATCATTGTCAACATCCTCTGTGAAGCAGTCAGAAAGATTTCTTATCGATCTAGTGCATGTGATACATGCAGGTCCCATTGTGAAGCCACAGTGCACTTTATACAGATAGATGATTGACAGGCTGTTGTATTTCCTCAGAAGAGTGTGAACCAGTGAACCTGGTTAATAAAACATTAGAAGCGCCTGAGAGGCCCGGCTGAAACGAGGGGTGGGGGAGAAGGGGTCACTGGTGTTCAACCACCATCATGGCCTCAGAGCGAGCTCGGGATCTCCCCATCCTCCAAAGCACATCACAGGGGGTCCATGTGGCCTCATTAAAATCAAGGAGATCACATGTAAGGACCAGAGGAAGAGGGCTAGTCCCAGCTCAAAGCGCCTGGACTCCCAGGGTATTACTCTTTGAGGAAGCGTCACTGGAGAACACAGGGATAAAGCCTCAAACCGCTGAAACAATGGACATTTAACACAGCCTTTGCACTCTTCCTTCTGCAGGACTCATTCAGCTAATGCTTCAATGCTAATGCCACAGCTACGGCGCTACCCTGACTTGGATTGGAAGTGAGCCATGTCAAGTTCACCTGATTTGATTTCTTAGATAACCTTTTTGGATGGAGAGATAAAGGCTGGCAGCTAGCTGTGTTATGTGGTGGTCTGAGCCCTCTTTACTTTGGATCTCCTCCATACTCCGAGACACTGCAGGATCTGTTAGATCTCAACTGTTTTCCACACAAACAAAGTCTTTTTCATTCCATTCATTACCAAGGAGAAAAACACTCATATATGCAGCTAAACTGCATAATTGGGCCTTGGCAGAGCCTTCTTTTATTGAACTATTTATTTTTCATGATATCTCAATAATTTACATGGTTGATTGTGTAAAGAGTGGGGGAAGAGAGTGAGCTGTTAGGCCCATTTTCTAAGTCATTGCGTTTGTTCAGCTGTCTGCCTCACTGTCGCATGTATTTCATCTTTTCCCTCCTTTATTTATTCTGGTCTTTGGACGCCTTCCTAGTCATGTATTAAAGCTTTGCAGCTTGGCGGCGACAGTGCGGCTGTCAGAGTGGGGGGTGCCGTCGTGCATCATCACTGCCTTTAATGGCTGGCATCAAGTTCTGACAAGGCTACTTAAAGCAATGGGCTTAGCAAAATGAGGGGCCGGGCGGCTGGTGCACCTTGGGATAAATAAATCGCTTATTTTTGTTTTAGCCTTATACATTTCCTCTAAGCAGGAGCCCCCTGTCGTAGGTCATACTTATAGCTGACTTTTGTGGTTAAAGAAGAGGGTCAGAACCTACTATACAAGACAGTATTGTTAGAGAACATTTACCATGTTGAGATGTCATTAAAAAGCTGCTGTCAGACTCAGGGGCACTCTCTGACCAGGTCTGCAGTGAGAAGAACACCCATAATGAGTGGGTGGCACAGGGGGAGGAGGGGGGTGTGTGTGCTGGTTTGTTTATGGATACAGTCTAAGAAAGCTCTTGTTTGGGGGACAAGGGTTCACGGCGAGCAGAGGGTAATTATGCTCCATCCGGTGGCTTCGGGATGCTTCACAAAACCTGACACAGGAGGGCAGGCGTGCCAGGCGACGGGGGGAAGGAGGGAGGTTTGGGGGGTGGTGAGGTGCACAGGAACAAACGATGGTGACAGTGATATTATGGTGCTTGCAAATACACACACACACACACACACACAGTACAGACACACACATGCATAAACACACACCATCCGTGTAACTGGCATGTGCCCCAGGAAGGCAGGAATGCCAGGGAGAGAGGAAGCAGCAGAGAGTTAATTAGGGCTTGGATACACACTCTTAGGGCTCTCACACCTCACTCACCTCCAGCCTGCTTCCTTCCTGTCATTGTTCCCTGCAGTTCAGCCAGGGAGACACGCACAACAAGATGGCCCCCAAATAGCTGCTCTCTCTATGACAAGTTTACCTCAGTAGTGTTGGAAGGAGCGTCAGAGAGGACTGCGTGTGTGTGTGTGTGTTCGGCTTACACACTAGTCGTACATTTAACCATTTTTTACTTTAAGAGCCAAAACACAGGGACTCCAGCTGTTTATTTACTCATTACCCAATTATCACTCTCACGGCTCGACGGCATGGAACAGTGAAACTTTCCTGTGAGAACAGAAGTGCGGATCATGCTACATGTTGACTACACACTTGCCCTGGTTGACAGCAAATCGATGTGACACATAAGGCAAGAAGTGTGCTGCGTTATGTCAGGAGACAATGTGACATATTTTGGACTGTAAGCCAACAGTGAGATGCATTACTCGGTGTACTGGATTTACCATATATCTATTTAGAATTTGTATTGTGAGTACATAGTGTGAGGCTGCAGTCTGCAACCCTTTCTCCTACAAAATACCTTTATATAGTAATTCACAGTGCTCAGTGTGTTTTGGAGGAAATAATTGCTGTCTTTATGTAATACTCACATGCCATATGTACACTTATACCATTATTGGTTGCTGTAATCACTCTCCTCATCATATTGGCCCTGAAATGATCTTTCTCCAATGTATATAGAGCAGACTGAGATCTTAGAATGCAGCAACATCACTAAAATTAGGTCCTACAGGGCAACAAACACGAGCAGTCAGATCATCAGACAGGCTGTAAACAAGATTATCAAGATTATAGGTCAAATCCAAAGTGAGTGCACCCAAAATGTTCAAACAGTCAGAGGTGAGCAAAAGTTGGCCTGTATGTTTAATGTGGGTTATAATTTTACCATTCACTTTTGTTTTTTCTCCCAAATAAATTGGACTAACCTGGAAGTTTGTTTTCAACCTATGACTCCTCGCCTGTGCTTCTTGCCCTGTTGAACGCCGTGTTCCCAGCGAGTACCTCAATGGTATTTTGGTTGATGGAAGCAATGGCAGCTATGAAAATAAAACCCCAGTGGTAATAAACTGTTTTCCTTCAAACACAACCATGTTTATGTTAATTATGCTGCCATTGCCAGGAGCAGATACTGTTTATATTGTTATACTGATAAGAAACATTCCGACAAAAAATTATTTGTACAAAATGTTTATGGGACAGGTTTGGTTGTGCTGATGTCACTTGTTAATGAAAATAGCATCAGCTTTGGTTTATTTTCTTGCTAGTTTTAGGAGAGTTCCTGTCATCATAACAGTCACGGAACAGATGGTGAGTGGACCCTCACTAACTCAGACCCCGAAGGAATTACTGTTGAGTGTTCAGTTGGTTGGCAAGCATGTAACACTGGACAATTTAGTGTTCAAATACAGCAAGTAGAAGCCTTTTTCGTGCATTGTATAACTCAAGTTTTTTGCATGGTCATCCATCTATACATTGTCCCTCAGTGGCAATTAATTGCTGTAAACAGTACATTGCCACAGGTTTCCATGTGAGATAGATTGGTCAAGTCATTAGCTTAATTAAACACAAATCCATTCCAGTACAGTACAGTTTTTCTGCACATAAAAAAACGTGCTTATCAAGTCAAGAGAGTTGATGTTTCAGTTCATTTACCTCTCAACCGGAGCTCAGTATAATTATTGACAGAATTCAGGTGTTGCCTGTACCACCATTGGCAATCCATCTGTTTTCTCTGTGAATCTCCCTAATTGGAAAACTCAATATTTAACTCTGTCTGCCCCTAAGTGCAACAAAACTCACCAAGCTAAGAATCCAGTTAGAAAGATTCCCATACAAACTAAATGAGATTATATATCATTTGTAAAAGTGATAGAGTATTTGTGCTGCTTGGCTAGTTGCAAATACCAGAGAAGGAGTGTGTTATTATGTGTTCTTGTGTTTGCACTGATCGAGGACATACAGGCTGGCTCTTTGGCAGATGTACAGAACGTCATGTATAATATATGTGTGCTCTTTCAGCTATGCACAAAAGCCAGATGTTCCTTCTATCAGCGGGTCCCTGCACCGTAAACATGTTGGAACACGGCGACGAAAACCAAACAACAACAAACAAGTGTTTTCTGTAACCAACAGCAGCCATTTTGGAACAAATAACAAAAGGACTTTTCGGGACTCTTGACAGCGGGAGGCCTAAAACTTATGTTTTCCCAGAGAAAGAGTGCCAGTGTTTTTCATACATTTACAGTTTTTTCATTGTGTCAATCTGTCTTTCTTTCCGTATCAGGTTGATGAGGGAGTTTTCTATTTTGTTATATTGCATGTGTGGTTTCCAGGTGGCTCTTGGAGTGCAGTTTTGGCAGGGTGACAGAGAGCTCTCTCAGGGCTAAATAAACAGCTGTGGCATATGGGTAGGACGTACAGCGCAGCGCCACGTCTGAGCCACACAGCAGAGGGGATGAGGGACTTGTGGGAATGTAAAACCTAACCTGCCTGTGTTTAATGACCTGGTCAGTCACATTCTTGCAAATGCTAGCAGCAGCAGCAGCAGCCCCGCTCGGCATTCATTAGGAGCAGGGGCCTGAGCCGTGCCCCGCGATGAAAGCCCGGTGTCAGGCGTGAGCTCTGATGCCACGGCGAGGGAGCGAGGAGGAGGAGGAGGACGAGGGGGATGCTCTGCGAAGACCCACCCCTGGGTATCCATCACACACAGCCATCACTCGGGAGCAGAGTAGACCTGATAAATAAATCAACTTAGCGGCCCAGTGAGGTTTCAGGGCCTATTCCTCTTTATGAGTACAGCAGGGTGAGAGATGGAGAGAGGGGGGAAAAAAAACTTTGACTTCTTCACGCCTTGGTCCCAGTAGGCATGAGGACCAAAGACACCAACTCTGTGATTCTTTCAAAAATTAAATATATTCACTTATCTGAAAGGCCCAGGCTCAAGATCCTCATCTTTTTCTTTAACATCCAAGATAAAAGTGTGAGGACTTTCCCATTGGCTTTCAATCGGCAGCTCTTTGAAAACTCATACTTAATGATTTGAAGGTCTTTTAGAACTTACTTTGGGACAACAATTTCTGAACTGCCCTTTTTATGTGGAGATGAGTAGAAAAGGCCTGTATGAAAACATCAGGGAGCTTCAAATTACCCCAACTTTAGAAAGAACATTGGTTGTTAGGGCTTAATTGAACATGACTGACTTTACTCCGGCAGCCCCTCTTTATTTTTAATCCACTCCCCAAAGTTTTATTTGTGCCGTTATTTATTTATTACAGGCAAAAGTAAAAGACATGTCTTGGATTTAGTTTCTTGGCAGTAACTTTACAGATGGGGACATTATGGTTCCAGCTTCCAAGCCTCTCTCACTACAATGCCGCCCGCAATTGGTGCGTCGAGGTGAAAGAGCAGAGAAATGAGTCGACACGGGTTTTCACCTCTTCAAACTAGTGGCTGCGTTTCATCTTCAGGAGTTCGAATTAAATACTTGAGTGGTGGATTTTAAAATTTGTCCCCATCAAAACACCCGAAGGAACAAAACCAAACAAAGACTGGGTTGTGAGAAGGAGGAACAGAGGTGGGGAGGGGGGGATCAGGAGACGAAAGCACAATCCAAATTCCCTGTGCACTCTGTCTCAGTTAGAAACTTAATGGTTGTGTTTACCTTCTCCCCCTGAATGTTTTCTCTCAAGGCTCTCCTTTAACATACTGTATTTGACTCTAGGAAACATTTCATTCAGTCTTATTTTCCTATCGCTTCCTCATTCTGTTTGTTCTCGGCTGCTGTTAAGTTTGCTGCAGTTTGGCAAGTGTTACATAGCCTGAATGGGAGATGTGTCTTAAGGCACATTTCTTCCTGACAGAGGCTGCTGTATGAGAAGGGTGACAGCGTCGGCTGGAAATTCTTTCTTCCTTTGTGGTTCAGATAAGTAAGCATGCACAACACCCCTGTGATTAAAATCTCCTTCTGATATTTCTATCAAGATTTCTATTAGGAGACAGACAGCGGAAAGAGGCTGCCAAAACAGCACACAGACAAGACAAGTATATACATCCTGAGAGTGGAATACCATTCAAAAAGAGCGGAGGGTATTTAAAATATTTAAGCCAAACTCTTTGGAATTTTTTTCCCGGTGTTTATTGTTTGTTGATTGCTAGCATCAGAATACATTTGCGCGCAGGGATTCCAAAACCGGGAGCAGTACATCTTGTGCGAAAGCGCGGACCGTCACTCACGGAAAACAGGGAGGAATTTGACATATGAGGAACGATCCCTGCCACGCACTTGCTGACAGTGCTGCATTTCACCCTGTCTGCGGCACTTCACAGGCAGAGAGCAACAATCACCTGTCATCTCCTAAAGTATCTGGTAATTGTGTTTCCACCATACAATTATGTACGGTAACCCACAAACAGCAGCAGGGTTTAGTTCTGCTTCCTCACCGTTTCATATTTTCACCCATGTCTGAGACAAAAGAGTCATTTACATTTCCTTGGGCGAGTGCTCTCTGTCACCCCTCCCCTCTCTCTCTTGTGCGCTCTCTCTCACTAACAAAAGCTTATTTAACCCAAGGTTAGATTACAACAGTGAGGTGATTGCCTGGCCCTCCTCCAGCTACCCATTATCAAGGGGCCACCACCTAATCTGGAGGAGCAGCTCTTCATTAATGTATTATTAACAAGCCTGTTACAGTGTAATGCAGGAAAAGGCTCTCCACTGGGGATAGTCCTAATGGGGAGGGCAAGAGTGCGCCTAGTGAAGCAGATTACAATGAAAGGCCAACGAATTGGGCTGAGAGGGGACTGATGAGACCTGCCCCTTGTCATCCTCCACAATGGATCACAAAGAGTCATCTTACCAATTAGCTTAATTGCATATTTGGAATGTTAAAGACAACAGGGTTTAATTGAAAGACTCTTTGCAACCCCCACAGCAATTGTAAACAATCTCATCTGCACACATGTGGCGATGCGTCGAAGAGGATGAGTGTTAGATGATTGATTCATTTCATACTGATGATATCAAAATAGATGTAGAAGTGGAAACGTAGTCAGTTGTAGACAATGTTATTTAAATAACTCTTAATGCACTAATAGTGTTTTTTTTTAGAGCTAGATGTTCGAATACTGAACACCAAAAGCAAATATTCCACTATTGTCGGTGTATATGTATGCATAATATGTATGACTATAATGCTGTGTTCCTGCAAAGTAATCATTAATATTATTAGGTAGTATATATTAGTTTTGGTGAAATTCATTTTTTTTCTTATTTTCAACAAATCCCATTAGAGCTGAAATGATTAGTGTCAATTATATAATTAGTAATTAATCTGCAGCTGTATTTTTTTTATTGGTTTTTCACTTTATTTTGGATAGTAACAGTAGAGAGAGAAAGGGAAGCCAGGGGAGAGAAAGGGGATGACATGCAGTAAAGGGCCCAGGCCGGATTTATATGCGCTCTACCAGTTGTCTACCTACCTTTGCAGGTTGCAGCTTCTCAGATACGAATATTTGCATTTTTCTTTGTGTTCTTTTGGTTTTTGACTCTTGGTCAGACCAAACAAGACATCTAAAGATGTCACCTTGGGCACTGGAAAATTGTGATTGTGCATTTTTCAATATTTTGAAAACCTGTAGGTCAAATGCTTAATTGGGAAAATGTTAAAAATATGAAAAATGTTAAATTTCACCAGATTTTTACTGTAATCATTCAGCTTTATCATGACACTAAACTTTTTTTTGCTACTCGTTTGAGTGGCTATTTTCTTCTGAAATTTAACAAGCTAACAAGCTAGCAAACAGAAAATGGCTGAACTTGGATTTTAGCACTGTATTTGAGGAATACAAAAGGCTACACTGAGAAAAGCCTAAATTAAGATGCATAATGTGAATGTATCAACCCACAGCAGCCCTGGCATTACTGGCGCATATTACCTGTCTTCAGTGAAATGTTGACTAAAAGCCTAATTGGGAAGATAACAAGAAAAAAAGCACTTGTGACCTCTTTTCTTACTCAGAGTACCATCTCTGATGAATAATGAGCGATTCAACTAGTTTTTGTAGAAGTAGAATTAGTTTTCTTTTGAAATCCTAATTCCGGGCCAAGTCTGCTTTATCCTTGTCACGTGACGTCTACCAAAAACCTCGCTAACCACGGCTCCAGATTCCTCTTGCCTACACGCGTATGTTCCTCCCACCACTCTTCACACTCCCTCTCTCCTGTCTAATTGACTTCATGCCTGTTCATGAAAAGGATCCTGGTTTCCACCTGCTCTGCCTCTATTCACAGCGTAACACCAAATTCTCCTGTGCTCTCACTCTATTAACAGAGATCATACCCAAGTTCAGCTCCCCGCTATTATTGCAGGAGATGCTAAAATCTCATTTTCAACTCAATTTAACCTGGTCTACCTCGGGGGGAATGGAAAAGTCCTCTCTCTGACTTAATTATGAACATACACTACTGCAAGTCAAGAAAATCTTATATATTAACATTATGATTGCTCAGCAGTCAGGAAACAACAATCATTGTGCTATTTATAAGCATGTGTGTGGTCACACAATTTTGCAATTTTAAAAAAACAGAGGAAGTACTCAGTGCAGTAATTGGTGCTGGTATTATAAACACAACCCCTTTTTAAAACTTACTATGAAGGGTTCCTTCATTTGATTCAATCTTTTTCAGCTAGGTGCCCCAATTATAGTTAATAATTCAGTGATCTTTATGCAGTTAGTTCAAGTGACCTAGATAGCAGGTTTTTTTAATGAAGTAGTCTCTTGTTTCATATTCCACTTGCTTCTGTTGAGAGACCCATTACCTGGCTTCACTGTGTCACAGCCAGCCTTCACCCTGACTCCCCGAAATGTAAACTCCCCCAATAAATTGACTCTAGAGGTACAGTGTCTGCGCCTATCAGACAAGATTGTCAGACAATGTCATTCAGTGCTGTTGCTGCTCAGTGTAGATGTGTGTGGAGGTGTGTTGGCTATGGCACTTGCCCATTCTGTGTTCTGGGAACAAATTTAGCTTTGATTCGATCACCAATATGGATATTCATGTGCTTTAGCAGACGACAGACTTAATTCTCACGCAGCATCGCGAGATAGAGGGCTCCTTCTAACAAGAGTAAGAGGTGACGTTTATGTGGCATCCTTGAGGAGGCTGTCTGTGGCTGTTGCTTTGAGCTCCCCTCAAGCAGATACACAGATCCTTAGCAGAAACAGTCTGGCTCAGTGTTTAATGGTACACCAATACCAGGTTTCAGTGTGATACTGAGGCTCCTGTCTGTGCTCCTTCCTCCCAGCTATTGAGCACTGTTACCAGGCCATCTGTGACTAAGTGCTGTGCAGTTACCCCAGTTTTGGAGCATTACCCCCAGCACATCTATGATCTTAATGAACCCACAAGCTTTTTACTGTCAATCAATAATTGAACAGCCACTGAAGGAGCTTTTTCCACAGCTATTTGAAGGGGCACAAGGGTGGCTGAGTTTACCCAGCAAGTTAGAATGCACGTCGGAAAGCCTTGCCAGACTGAATACAGCTGCTGCTGAGGGGGATGCAGAAGCAAGTTTACCCAGGCTTTATTCTGTAGGCTGTGGGATTTTTCTGGGCATCTGTATTGAGCCTAATGCACTAAATCTGTTTTGAGCAGCACATACAAACACACAGTATACATGGTCTCAGCCGTTTCTATCCCATCCTCATTTTCACCTCATTCGCACCTATAGGGATGCATCTGACTACTATTAACAACAGGTCATAGCCCAGCTTTGCACTCTACTAGTGGTAACACCTTCAAGCAACTGTCAAGTCAGGCATAATGCCTATTAACGTCTCACAGTGATTGAGGCTAACCGTGAATTTAGTCAGTTATAGCTGCAATGCTGTGTACAAGTAATTAAACTACACAATAGACAAAACAAGTGAATGAAGGAAACATACTCAAAACATATATGTCAAATATAGGCTAAAAAACCAAATACAGAGCACACAACAGAGTACAGATTCAGGTACAGATAGCACGACCACATACAGAAAATCATTGCTAATAGAGAACCCTAAAAAACATGACTTAAAGTAAAAGGTGTAAAATATAAATGTTTTGTAAATGTAGAATTTACTTTGTTTTATTTATGTCTGTTTAAATAGAGAAATATCTATACACAGAATGAGCTAATATCCTAATATAAATGAGTAAATATTCGATTATGCTAACCTAACTGACTGTATTTACTCATTCAGTCAAATGTCATTGGAATGTTTTTTGCAATTAGTGGTATGTTGTGTTGTTTTTGTGAAATATAATTTCAAATCTTTAAAATCCATATCATTATTAAACAGCATTTATTAAGTTTCAGGTCAGTTGTACTGCATATTACCTCGTGTTCTCCACGGGTCACATATTAGCAGCAAGCCTAACGTTAGTTTTGACAGCTGGCTCCAGCTGGTTGTTAATTGGTGTAAATATTCTTTATATAAGAACTAGCTCGTGTGGTGAAGCCCGTTTTAATTTAGCGCTGCGAAAATCTCCACTTAGTAAATATTTAAGCTAAAATGAACTGAACTTACAGTGTGTGCAAATGGCTTCAGGTGTCGCCTATTGTAAATATCTGCACCAATATCTGAGTCATGCAATCAGAATGTTTATAACCGACACTTCAAAAATGCACATCGCTAGCTACCAGCACCCTTGATCGATAGTCAACCTCTGCACATTTCTATATTTAGTTGTGTGTGTGTGTTGTCAGATTGGTGAATGTTTTTTCAAATTTGCTCAAGCTATTTCTTTGCAGATTTATTTTCTTCAAAATGGCTGTGCTGTGTTATGAAAGTAGATAAAAGATCTTTACTTCATCTGATTGCATTTTTCCATTTACATGAGTTTTCTTAAGCTGCAGTTTGTTAACCCCATTGGCCACTGTACACAACCAACTGACTGATCTTCCTTGAAATGTTTAAGGAAGTTAATATGAGTTTTAGCCACCTATTCATTCTGACTTCATTACTGAAATGAGGCCTGGCCTGTGTTTGTGAAACTCCCACCATCAGCTGGCAGTAACAGTGTTCTTGGGTTGCTTTTAGCCGGGAGGTTAAGCAGCTGAGAGCAGAGTTTTTCTTCCTCTAGTATTCCCCACAGGCGGCAGGGGAATACTAGAGGAAGTATGTCCCTTGGTTCTCTTAGCCCTCTTTATCCTGAGACTTCCACAGAATAGACCTTAAACCACTTTAGCTCTGCTTTATGGTATCATCATTGAGTCACTTGTGACATGTAGATGCACAGGGTGCTAGAGATCTACAGATTCATCCATTATTTATGAATTGTGTCGCAAGGATATAAATGCTGCTATCTCATTGTGGGGTACTTGGCCTTTCGAACCCCGCTCACAAACTGCGCCATCTATTCACAGGCAGTGATGCTGAGCTTTTCATTCCACGACTGCTCGTGTGGAGGGTATTGCATCCGCCAAGGGAGCTCGTCTAGACCGGACTCGAGCTGTTTGTTATGTGCATTTCCATTTTTGCATTATTTTATGAAGATTTGAAGAGTGTGAGCAAACAACTTTCAGATCCGCCAGAGGCCAGCCCTAAGATGTGAAAAAAGCAATGTCCTGCATTCTCCTGGGAACCACAAATCCTTCTTCACACAAACTTCCCCTTAATTAGTTGGACTGTGCATAATGGGAAAACATTAGTATTGTTATGAGGGGAAAGGGAGTTTGACTGACAAGGTCCTGCTCTTAACTTTTGTTGAATTAAAAGAGGATAGCTATCGAAGGTTTGGTATATTGAAACGGCCATTTGCATATTTGCGGCTATATTAAAAGGGATTAGCTCCAGCCAGTGAAGCACAACAAACAGAAGGAGGAGGACAGCATGGTTTAATATCACAAATGACACCCAGGGAGTTACCCCCTAGCTCCAAGCCTGATTACAGCTTCTTAATTAGGACAGCTTCTCAACTCTCACACATCTCCTTCCCCTGCTCTGCCGTGTACGGCAGGAGTTTAGTCCCAGATTCAATATTTACCCTGCACTCCTCTACTTGTACCAGGAGTTTTTACCGGGGATTGAGGGGTGAGTTGAGGGTAATATTAATCATAAAATCTGCTCCTCGTGTGCAGGTGCAAACCAATTAGCAGGCTGGCATTTAAAGGACTTTAATTAATATTTCGTCACAGATGAAATCAGATATCAATTATGTTTAAATACCTTTCACACCAGCTTTCAAATATTGGGGTCCTGAGTGTTGCATTATTGGCAGCTGTGCGTCAGCAGGTTGGAGATTTAGCTTTGACGCCCCACATTTTCACACATCTGCTGTGTGCATAAAGTTACAAAGTTGTTATATGTTGTACTTTATACTATATAAATATACAATATAGTGTATTATGTTGCAGTTCTGGCCTTTAAATTGATTTCTTTGATGAATTTAATCATGCTGTTGTCGTCAGTCTATCCATATACAATGCCTATTGAATGACCCAAATGACTATTGATTGTTGTTTACATTGCATATTGACATGATTGTAAATGTATAGGAGTAGCAGATACTACTTAGTGATTTAATGTTGGAAAATCTGCAATGTTTTTTTAATTTATAGATAGTTTTTCAGCATAGGTAGTAATTTTATGCTAATTCCACTCTGCTACAGGAGTACATTCATCTCACAGCTGTAATTATGATAATGCAGTTTCATATTTTACACACAAAACCTATGATTTGCTCATAAATATGAGAATATAAAAAGTAGTTAACTTTGATCTCTACAAATATAAAAGGAGCATATTACTATTACACCAGTTATAATAATACGATAATAAAATAACATGGTACTATGGAAAGGGCCATTCAGCATATTGAGTACTTCTACTACTGTGTTTAAGGACATCGTGCTTATAATAATTAATGTTTTGCTTAAGTAAAATTCTGAATGCAGGACTATCGTACTTGTAATTCTTCCACCATTGGTTATAAGGTAGCAGAAATACAGTGGCTGTTGTGAAATATCTTCCAGACAAGAACAGAACTTTTTTACATATAACATTTCACGGCAAACAAAGAACTTTGCCTTCTGTCCCAAACTCGACAAAACAGAAAGTTCCAGAAGAACAATTTAAAGTTTTGTACATTGTACACTGAGCAATAAAACGAGAAAGTCTCTGCCTGTGTGTAATTCACTCCTAGCTATACACAAAGCTAATTGTGAAATACTTTATCTTTATATAGTCTCAAAAACAAACCTTTCTGGATATTAATATTAAAGATAGTGTCATCCTCGTTTTCTGTTGAGGTTCAGCTTTATGAAATCACACAGGGGCTGCTGACCTGCAAAGATGCGACTTGAACCACTTTTTTTCAACCCGCCACAGAGGCTGGGGGGAGGGTTAAAGGTCAACTGTCACAGAAGCCACAGAGGATCCTCCTGGGTGAAGATCCTTGAGACTTCTCCCTTAAACCAAGACACCATGGCCAGGTTTCACAGGTCTGCCCTGCAGCTGCCCCGGGGCTTGAATACATCTGTGTTTATTGGGTGGTGTGGTACCACTAGCCACAAAACCAGACCATTTCCCCAGTCGACGCTACACTTGATGCTAATGTTTAAGTGGGCTTACTGGTTTTCAACCACATTGCATAGTGTGCGTTCAAACTCATAGAGAGGAGGAGGTAATACCCTATTTTTGTACCGCAGTTGCACAGTGCTGTTACGTCAGGAAATAATGTGCTTCCTAATGTAAGGAAAGACATTAAGCAAGCTCTGTTGGGCTAAATACAGTAACAGTAGGCCATACATCCAGAGATAAATGAGATTTAGCTCATTTGCATGTCATTCAGTGTTGGTAAAGCCTATAGTCAGCACTGATTGGGAATCCACTCAGCCAGAACTAAACTGTGTTTGCTCTATCCACAGTGGAAAAAAAATCATATTAGCAAAAATAAATGTTGGTGGGTTGTTAGAGAGTCTGATTATGTGTGTCTCAGGCAAATTGGCGGTAATGAGTCAAGAGACTGCACTCGTTCACATACATTAAAACAGCGATCATTAGGAAATTAGGGCCCAGATTAATCCTGTTAATGACACACTGGTGCTCATGGGAAAAAAGACGGCCCCAGATGTCGGGATGCGGTGCCGTGATGAAGCATCAACTGCGTGCGATGGCTCCCACTCTTGCCTCCCATCTCTCTCTCTCTTTCTCTCTCCCTCTCTCTCTTCCTCATTCTTCCTCCCTGCCTAATGGTAACGCAGGGCTGCTCCTGCACAGCGCCGCCACTTGAAATGCAAACGAGGGGGGCCGCTGCCGACTGCTAATGAGAGCAGATCCCAGTGATAAGGAGCGAGAGAGAGAGAGAGAGAGAGAGAGAGAGAGAGAAGGAGAAAGAAGGGGGGAGAAGGGAAAGTGAATAAATTAAAAAAAAGGAGCAATCTGAACTGAGGATAAGACGCAGCAGCAGGAACTCTGATGTCCCCAATTAGGAGGGATGTCACCCCCTGTCTGGGCCGTAGTAATAAAGCCCTCACTCTGTATTCGGAATCACATGGCTCCAACACTGTTAACATTCTAATATCTTGGGCGTGCGTGGTAACATTAATTACTTGGCCATTTGGATGGCTCCTGAATCTCCTTAATGTTTGCTTCCAAATGGAAATCTGAGCTCAGGCTTAGGAGTGTTACATTAGAAAATAATAAGTAATATTTACCCAACCAGCAAGCAGTCATGGGTGCTCTGCAACTGGTTCAATTTCTCCTATTGACTGTTTGGATATACTGTTCTCCTATACAAAGACAATTATTCTGTGAATTTTAACAAGAATGTGATCCCTGGAAATGGTGTCTTTTTCCTCCGGTTTTTGGACCTCTTGCACATAAAGCCCGCTGTTTGAGAAAGGCCACGCCACATTTAGATTTAATTACAGGTGTTTGAAATCTATGCAAATCTCCCCAATCTATTCCTATCATGCGAGCCCAATAATGGAAGGGAATCTTCCCAAACAATTCCTGCTACCATTAAAATTCATGGTCACCTTGAAAGACGTCTGCGGCTGAGAATCCCATCAGTCGGCACTGAGAAATAAACACTCTTGTTCTTTGGTTGCTATACAATATATATCATAGGCCGCAAGATAAGGAATTGTGCAGGAATGAACATTCTTCAGACTGTGACTCCAAATGGTCAACTTTCATCTGGCGGAAGCCGCGTCTACTGTATTGTTTTCAAAGTGTAGTGAACCCAAAAGAGAAAGGGTAAAGCCATTTTGGTGTGTGTATACAGCAGAAATGTGTTCTTTGGGGTGGCAATATAAGAGGAGCCCTGGATAAAGGAGAAAAAGATTACAATTTTCCCCCCATGTTGAGGTGGCAGAGCTGCCAGCGAGAGGCTGAGAAGAGCAGCGAATGTAATGGTTGTATTACTGCACTCGGCGATGCATTATTAATGCAAACGTGATCAAGGCAGGTGGACAAGCCCAGGAGAGATAGCGCTGCTTAATGAACACCCCCCCTCTCTCTCAGCAGAACAAGGCCTGGCAGCTGTTAGTGTTGCACTGTGAGGTGTGAGCCGCTGCACCTCTGTGGTTAAGGTAGCCCCTATTTAATTAAGAAATAATCTGCAGCCGCTCCTAATTGACTCTGTTCATAGACCGGTGCACGTGTCAGCACCGTGGTCATGCCCGCCTGCATTTTAAATGAAAACGTAAACGGATGTTTTGTGCCATTCATCATTGGTTTGGGCTTTTCTTTTTTTTTAAACAATTCAAGCAGATCAAATTGTGCATGATTGCAGGGCAGTAAATTATCGGCATATTAAAATATAGCGCTCCTCACAATGAAAGCATTTCACATTACTATGTAACATAAGGTAAAAGGGGTTTCTTGAATACACTGGATGGGCCTACAACAGAGGTGTAATGTAATAATCCAGACATCTGCAGCCACAAATATGAAAATACACATTTCTCTGCATCTAAATACATTATTGTAAACCTGCATACAGATATCAAATTCTAAAATGATTTTCCGTCTGTAGCACAGCTTCATCATATGTACATCACCCAAACACTACTGCCTTTCTGTGATATAGATCTCACAGCACTATAGTGAATGACTATCTGTGAAAGTATGCTGTGAAAACAAGGAACTAGCAACTAATCCTGCTATGGTTCCATGTGCTATGCTTCATTTTGAAAGAACTCCATGTATGGAGCCTCATTGCAGAACATATGATTATTTATAGGTTGTTAAATTCACACGCAATATACATGGCTTGTAGGAATGTTGCTGATGCGTGCTGTGAGGATTGCTTTTATACAGGATAACATCAATTTGACTTTAAATTTCATTTAATTTTTGGAGTGCTCACATGGGCCTGTCAAGGCACTGGCTTCATGTTTTCAAGTCACATACTGCCCCCTAGTGTGAGTGTGAAGTACTGCAGGTATAAATCAGTGCCTGCCTGGCAGCCTGCTCCTGTGGGAGAGTCTGCTGTACTTAGAGATGCATCGCAGCAAGAATGCAGTTCATAGATTTAGGAAAATGCATGATTATCCAAAATTGTTTTTTGGTGGTGTGTGCTTTTGTGTGTATTTCTGAACAATGCCACAAAAGGAGAACGTTTTTGGATTCAAACTGGTTGCGTGGGGGAAAGCTTGTGTGATTCGGGACAATTAGTTTTTCCAAATTTGCTTTCACTGCAGTTAAACTCAGAAAAAGATGTGCTGTCTTCATCAAAGTGAGACCGGGGTTAGGGTTATGGCCACATTAGGGTTAGGGCTACATTATAAGAAGAATCCAAAGAATAAACTCAACATGGTGCTTTGTTTACCATCATATACACATGAATACACATTTGTGTTATCACAGTAGCGTGACATATTCTTTTATACTCAAACCTCTAAGGTAATACCAGCTTCAAGCAGGTGAATCCCCCACCTCACAATGGTACCCCATGCTGTTTTGAGTGGGACTGCAGCCTGCAAAGGGCCCACAGGGCCCTGCAGTAAAGGAGCAAAGATGTATGGGGCGTATCCGCAGCCAGTAGGCACTTTAATAAGCAAAGTAGACCTTGTTTACAGCAGGCTCTCTTTGCTGATAAGGAATCAGCAGCAATGATGCAAAAAGTGAAAAGACGTGTGGGCAGGTAGAGATAAAGTCACATTTGTACAGGTGTGAAGCATTAACATAGACAAAGACACAAACAGACAAAGCTCATATGGGGAACACACGTACTCATTGATTTAGCCATGTTCAGCTCTTCAGACAGGTAGGACTGGGGTTAATGGAATACTTATGGATGTAGTGTGTCTGGGGCTGAGGGAAAGATTGGGGTGGAGGTGGGATTTGGGGTTGTGGTTCCGCCCGCCGCCTCGGTGAACCCCCCGCTAACCGACAGAGCGCATCCCTTCGTCAGGCTGGATTAAGAGCATGTCAGGCTAGACGGAGCAGATAGCCGGGTTTATATATCACACAGGACGGACACACCGCAGCAACATCCACACATACATCCTGCCCTTTTACAAAGGAAATCCTTTGTCACGGAACAGTTATTTATGACTCCAGATATGGACAAACGCATGGGGAAATTATTCCAGAATTATATAGATGATGCTTGAAAGCCATCAGTGTCATGAATTTGAATGAGATGATAATATTTTTGGATGTGATGGGGCATTATTTTATAGAGGAGGGATAGAACAGTAATATGTTACACCTGTTAGCTCTGACATGCAGGATTTGAAATCTGGAGTGATTTGAATAGTTGAAATTGGTTGGTGTTAACTTATCTAGAAATGCAATGCATGTGCTCAGTTCTAAAATAGGCAAAACAAACAATGCAAATCCTGCACATTTCTCGATTTAACAGCGAAGACTCAAACTCTCTGCATTTTGAACTTGGTTAAATTTGATCAGCATGAACTCATCCCAAACCAAGGTAAATCTAACCAAGGCGCTCTATAATACCAATGTGAGCCAAGGGTACAATTGTATCTCAGAACGACGTGTCATTATATTTCAGCCGAGCAAAAATAAACATTTGGATACGGTGAAGCCAAGAATTGATTGTGGCTTTGGGGAGGGTAACATTGTAGCCAATGTAGCTTTGCCTAAGGCTGAAGCTTACCCGTGCTTTTATACATAGTTTATTCCTACCTGTTCTCTCTCCATGTCTTGGACCTGTATGATAGTATCTGCTTCAATTCCCCAGTCTGAGCAATCTGTTTGAATCCACAAGGTTGTGAATAAAACAAACCTGCTCTCCTGCTCAGCTTAGTGTATAATGCAGGACCTCGCCATTGGTCATGAATTGACAAAGTCCACATAGAGCTATATCCCACACCCTTACCTGCTGGAAATAGCCATACATATACACTACTATCAAGCAATGAGGTGGGAGGAATTGCATGACGGCATGGAGAGCAGTGCAGGAAAAACCTTCAGTGAAGATGAGCAGAAAATGGGACATTGTGTTTGGAGGGAGTGGACTCCCGAGCTCATCCCCTCAAGACGAAGGTTCAAGGTGCAGAGTGGACACTGGGCAAGAGTGCAGGGCGAGGCGTGCTAACAAAGCCACAGCCACCAGCCTGGTCTCAGGGAAGCACTAAGCCTGAATATTTCATGGCTCCTCCAAGCACAAAAAGACTACAAAACTGACCTGGCTCATTTTGAGCCCTGTGCTCGCTGAAGGTCAGGACCCGAAAACAAACAGGCGGGGGCAAAAGACTTGTCTGAGATAAAGGCCGAACATCAAACACATATTTAATGCTTAATAATATCATTTTTTGTTTTGCATATTGTTGTTTCTCTATTGGCGTGGATTATAAGCATAGAACATCTTGTACATGTGTTACTTTTGAAGAGCATCACTTGAGACTCCCATTCTCTCCAGAGCCGAAACAGTTGGTTCATTAGATTGATGTATTTTTTCTTCTAGTTGTAAATGCATAAAGTTGCTCTTTATTATAGAAAGCCTCGACGAGGTGGGTATAAAAATCGCATTCGCTCACTTCTCCTAACAACACAAAAGAGAAAACAATGGGGTGGTTTATACCCTGCAGACCCTAAAGGGAGGCGTTTAGCTCCTTGTGACTTTGTGTGCAAAGCAACCCAAACTCCCCGCGCTGGCGCATGGCAGAGAACAACAGCAAGAACTCAAGAGCTGTCTCTGACAAAAGGGAGCAGGATAGCGGTGTCTGAAACCCTCGTGTACCTCTTCTCCTATTCCCTCCCTAATCAATATCAAAAGCAACAAAAACGCAGGCGCGAGGAAGACACACAAAAACAGACGCCAAAGCAAACAAATGCCTGTTCAGTGGGGGGAGAGAATTAGAGCACGGCGCCATCTCCTCATCTTACCTGTCATTATCTGCTTTAGCTCTTAATGAGTGCTCCTCTACACTTGGTCACATCACATTTGTTTTATACAAGTCCCTTTGAACAGCTGAGAGATATTGAGCCTCCTTTGATCATGGAATCCGTCTGAATTTCAAATCAGATATGAACCTCCCCCCCGATATCTCGAGCTAGGTCGTCTCCACATTTTCAGTCACTATTTTGTTTGTTTATACATCAGCCAAGGAAAAGAAAAAGAGGGTGAAATGAAAAAAAAGAAATCAGATAAAGAAAAAGCGAAGATGGAGGGTGCCTCGCGGAAGGAGCATGTGGGTTGTATACATTTTGTTCATTAATGTTTATGAATTTAACAGAGAAATAATAAAAGAATAAAAAAGAAACACTGCCACAAGATGCAGTGGCCTGCCTGTATTTTTTTTCATGTATTTTATTTTTTTGAAGGCAGCCGTCTTCTAATGATGACCCTTGGCATGCTGTGGCACCTGGGACCTCCCCTAGCATGAGGGAGGCTGATGAAAATTAGCCCATTCACATTTCAAACAGAATTTGGCCTGGCCCCTGATCACAGTGCCGGGGCCCCCCTCATGGTCCTGCAGAGAGAACACGCACCACCAGAAAAGATCTCCACCCGGCCAGAGCCTCTCCCCTGGCGATCATTGCGGGAACACATGGTGACATGACTGTGGGACGCGAGGGGTCTGGATGTACTCCGGCTGTTATTCCCTGTTAAAAGATTTAAGCCATTGGGGTATGATAGGTCCCTTTGATGTTTGCTAAGCATAGAGCTAGGGAACAAGGGAGAAAGAGAAGGAGAAAGGGGGAGAGGTGGGGTGAGGTATAGTGGTGATGGTAGCGGTGATGCGGGGCAGAGGCTTGTTACTAGAAGGCAATCATCTTTGTGGAGCCACACCAGAGGAGGGAGGAGATGCGTTGAACCTCTGTTTCAACGCAGCCACGCCAACAAAGGGAAGATAAAAGACAGAGGTTGAAGCCGGGGCCAAGGCCCGCTGTGAAGCCAAGATTACTGCCAGAGCTAAGTTTTGGCACTTCTACCACTCCAGCAACTTTTACGTTCCTAATTGCCCCAATTTGGCTTTTATTTATAGAGGCGGGAAAGGGTAGCAGACATCACAGTCAGAGTGAGATTATGTTTCATACTAGAGAAATAGTTCAGCATTACGGGAAATATGCTTGTTCTTTCCAAGAGTGAGATAAGGGGATCAGTACCAGTCTCAGGTCTATACGTTCAAAGTAAACTATAGCTATCATAACTCACGCCACTGGTTATATCAGTTCTGATGATATTATACTCACCAAAGTTATTGCAGAGATCTCAAAACGCAGCTAAAAATTGCTAAATTGTGAATAATAGGTACAACAGAGCAGACAGGGACAATATTTGCTCCTTTTTTGAGCGCCATCTCTTGTTATTTCCTATTCATTAAGTGGTTAACTACCCCAACTTGGTTGGGCTCAGTATCCTCAGTGTTGCCAGCTTGGTGACTTTTTCACAACTTTATTTCTAAAAAGTCACCAGCTACTGTGTAATTTGTCCCCATTGGAAGATGTCCTATGCGCTACTACTGGAAAATGTATAATTGTAATTGGTAGGTGCATAAACAGTAAGCCACCAAAACAAACTGAAGTGGAGGTAGCCATTATCTTAGGGGAATAGCAGACGACAGCTGCTTTAAATGTGAATTCAAATGTCAATATAGTCCTCAAAACTACAATCTACGTGTGAATTTTCATAAATACCATAGAATTGTGGGATTCAAAAAATGTCTGTTGGGGGCCTCTCATTTGGACCCCCACAATGTCTATACCATGGTTACACCCTTGAACTAAAACAAAGGTCAACAGTATAATTATAACCCACACTGTCCACTGTAAACGCCATTAGCTGTACTATAACCATACTACACTGTAGTTCTAAGCAGTGTACCCAAAAAAAACAGTGGCTCCATAAAGACAGTTCATCTTTGTGATTCTTTTTGCTTACTATTTGTGAATGTTAGTTGCCAGGGGAATTTTCAGTCTATAGGTGCAGTTTGATTGATGTCTGAATCTGCATGTAATAAAGGCATGCTGATTTCTTGTATACTAATTGCAAAAACAGTGTACTATAAAGACTGGAATATAGTTGATACTGTGTGCACTTAGTATGTAGTATGGAAACAACTCATCACAGTTCACAGATGGACTTCCTGTTGAACTTTGAGTTCCCGTACTTGCCATAATTGTGCACTCATACTATACATTAGCCTATGGTTTTCCTGTGGACCAGGACTATCAGTGACATTATGGGGGTAATAATGTGGTCCACAAGTTAGCAGATAGTCTGGGCAAAACTGTTTTAGTAATGTTTCTGCATTCTGAGAACTAGCAACTCGTTTGGTGCTATCATGCAATGTCATCATAACCAATTCAACAGATGGCTAGAGCTATGAACATAAAACGTTTTAATGAACCCATTTTTCCTTTAAGTAAAAGCTAGTAGGCTAAAGTGTTTAACTTAGCTTAGCATAAACACTAGAAGGGGAAACACCTATTCTGTCTTATGAAATGTATATATACATGAGCATAAATGAATAGCATTTTTTTATTTGAGGGTCAGCCCTAGCTAGCTGGTCCGCCTAACTCCGGCCTGTACGCTAAGCTAGGCTAACCACATTCTGTCTCCAGCTTTGTACTTAAAGCACAGACGTGAGATTGACAAGCCGCTTAAGATGCATATCCATGAACACCCATTCCCACTGGCTGTGGATAGGACCTTTTGCATATACATAGTTTTGCAACCAATTCTCATTGTCATTCCCATGTCACCAGATACAGATGCGAGCAGTGTTCAGTTAGTTGCAATCTGTAACTTCACCGCTAGATACACACTGGCCCTTTAATCACATATATTACTATAGTAATTGATCATTAAAATACAGGGAATTAAAAAACAGTGTGATGTTACCTACAATGATGAATTTAACGCCTGTGTTTGCTTAGTAAAGTCATTAATTCAGAAGTTACAATTTATCTTAGAAGTGTCCATAAGAAATGTGTGACTCACTGTAAAGGAAGTAAGGTCATTTTCCTCTACCTTCATCAAGTGCTGTGCGAATGAGACAAGAAATTAATCAAAGATGAGATGTTTATCCTTTGATTTATACCATATGCATTAATAGTGTTCAATTATCTGAGTTCAAGAATGAATGGACGTACCAGAACTTTCACCCTCTAATGAATGAGTAGTGCATAATTATCTGAGCCTTTCACTTAGTCCTCTGCTTGTGTGTGTGTGTGTCAATGTGAGTATGCCTGTGTGTGTGTGTGTGCTGCATCCCCCTTCATGGTACAGCGTTTGGGAGACAGATGGAAGACAGTCTCAGCAAAGGGAATAGTAAAGATCTGAAAGCGTTTTAGAAACAATTAAAATCTTTGATGGTTTAATCTGTTCACATCAAAAGCAACAATCCCTCTGTTTGATTTTCTTTTGATGACACAGTATAAAACCGATTGAGCCAACTGTCAGCAAACACCGATGTAAACCAAAGACTCAGAAGAGCTATACAGTACAACGTATTCAATCATGGGACAAGATTCACAATCTGAAATGAAAATGAGAGTGTGCAAACATAAATTTGACATTTGAAGATGAAATATGTTTTCTTTGACATTTTAACAGCACCAGTTTTAAGGTCAAAGCTCAAATTAATGGAGGACATTAGCGATGGCCAAGTATTTTATTTGTCCTAATCTTTTTGTTAAATGTTTGGCTCCGGGGGAATCGCCAAGGAAATGTAAATCTGTAGCACATCAGAGGACAAAAGTCTTATCAAACTGCCTAAGAAGCATTATTCTGACCTATTTCATTGCTTTCTTTGTGCATGTTCATTAGACAGTTAATCACAGGAGGGAGTACTTCATAGGCGAGGGGATTAGTTGAGTCAGGGAGGCTTTTTGACATTCTGACAGTGTTCCACCGGGTCACTCCTCCTCACTTCTCCTTCTGAATCTCAGCTCCACTCCTTCCCCAGATACTCTCACAGTCTGCCACTCTCTAGGGAGCAAATTCATTTACTTATCGTCAAATTAACAACAATTCAAAGGAAGATCTGCACTGCTTCCGAACCTCGCACCAATGTGTTGATAGTCTAATAATGCATGTCAGTTTTATTGTAGTCATATTGCTGTCAAATTGTCTTTTTTTTTCTCACAATAAAAATGGCCATCCAGTAAAAAAGTGTTTTCACAGCTATTGTTTTGAGAATTTACTTTTCATAAAACATATCTTTTCCTTTCTAATTTACACATCCTTTAGTGGGAGTCAGTTCACATTCCTGTCCGCTTGTGTCTGATGACCCCAGACTACTGAGATTTGAACTTGCGCATTGCGTGTGGTATGTTTACATTTGTCTAAAAGCGGTGTAAATTGAATTCTGCTGTATGTTCCCGACAGTGACTACAAGTGTAAAGTGGCGTGTACAGAGTTGTACATACCACTCCTCTGGGGCCCAACCCTCCCTCATTGTTCCATCAAGGCTCCGGATGATGGCTCTGAGAGCGGGAGGAAAATAATCAATAACTCACATGGCATCCTGCATCCAGGAAGATTCCGCTGTAAATTAACTTGACAATGGGGATGAAAAAGGAGAGAAAGCTCCTCTGGATATCTGTTTGTCTGCTCTCTCCCTCAGATGCGGCGGGGAAAGAAGTACCAAACGGGGAGCAATTGAATGCAAAGTGCTCGTTTTCTCGCTGACTTTTCTGCAAGCACAGCCTACCCCCGACCCCTTGAGGCGAGACCAGCAGAAACCCGCATCAGATCAGAAGGTGACATATCAAAAACCATGTCACAAAAAAAGGCAGTAATGGTTGCCAAAGATGTGGCAGCAGTTCTAGTTTTCTACTGGGCTCTTTCTATTGCTCCCCTGTCTATTGGGGTTGTATGGTATCAGAGGGAAACGCACTCTCAGGCCTGCCATGTAGAAGCGGGATTTGATCTTGATGGCTTTGTGACAGTTTGGGATGAGGGATAGCGGTTAGTGCTGAACAAGAGACTCGGAGCTGATCAATGGGACTTTTCAGACAGGCCTATGTGCAGAGAAGTTATGGTATGGTACCTCAGTGCTGCTCAACAGATCCCCTTTCCACTTTCTCACTAGTTAATAACCACTCATCTCTTTTTCTTTTGTCTCCAAAAGCACAAGATAGCAACATGCCATACAGCAAACTGACCTGCCGCCCACTGGCACTTGTTCAAGAAGTGATTAATTAGAAAGAACAAGCAAATGATAGCCTACTGATCTGGTGGAGGGTGAAAAAATAGGACTGAATAATTCATCTTATCGAAAACTGTAATTTGAAATAGTATAGGAGCTGCCATTTTAATCATATTATTCCATTGTAATGTCAAAGACAAGCTGTAAAAGCTTTACAATAAGTAGTCAGTTTCACCTTTTATAAAGTCAGTTGTCACTAGCCAAATTCTGTCAGCTGTTGCTAGCTCACATTATTTCTGTGAGCTAGCTAAACTACATAGTAATCCATAGTTTCAGAGAATATACACCATACATCATTTTGATATTTAAAAATACTGGATTATCTTTATGCAGTTCAAAAAGATCAACAGAGGGCTAAATCTTTCTCTAGATAAACCTTTCATTTCGCTAATCATGTCATGTTGTTTTCAAGAAAGGCTTAGCACCTAGCTTCCCAGGTAGGACTGAATTATGGCTGAAAAGCAACTCATGCTTAAAGTTTGTGAAGCTAACGTAGCTTCTGCGGCGAAAGCTCAGAGTCACTACAGTAGAGTCATCAGTCCAATATCAAAACTACACAAACAGTTTCAGTAAATATCATGTTACTTTGTTTTTCAGGGTGACTTTGTAACATCTGCCCAGGAGCTAAATGGAAAAATAGCATTTTGGCTAGCTCTGGCACATTTACATCAGTTCTCATTAATGTACATTGCCCCCACATTTCTGCTTTAAAATGTCTGAAAATGATCCCAAATGTTTCTGACAATGGTCAAACTCTCAGAAATCCATATTTCTATTCCGGTTTTCTTGCTGAGTCATGTCAATATCAATAACGTAATATATCTTCTGTTCTACTAAATGTTAAATAGGTAAGTTCATTCCAACTGACATCATTTTATGTTGTATACATTGTTTGTCATTGCATTATGCTACAACTTTCATTTTAATTCATACTATATATATCCCCAGTACAGACATGGAATTTAACTTACAGAGAATAATTGTAATATTGGTCAGAAAATCTGAACTACTGTAGATAGTCCGTCCAGGTGACACCACTAGCACCAAGTGACATTTTTATTCTCTTTTTAAAGTGACAGAAGTGATTCTTTGAATTATAGTGAGGTTAGTTTTCAACAGTAGGGTCACAGGCTTGCTTTAAGTCCTAAGAGATTAAGAGATGAGGGTGTGTTAAAGGTTCCTCCTACTTGTTCACAGAGTCTAATCAAAGAGCTGCAGACAGGGCCACAGATGAATGAGTGAAGGCACCCAACTACTGTGCCATGATGGCAGGTCCCAGAGGTGCATGGTCACCAAAAGAGGAAACGCGTTAAGGATCAAATGCCAGCAACCACATGAAATCAAAGGCAAAGACATACAGCGAGGCACCTTTTACCATTTAGAGGCAGCTGTAGAGGAAGAGCAGGTTTCATTATGGATGTAATGGAGAGCCGGCCAAGGTCAGAAAGCAATCATCATTCTGACACCTCGCCCAGCAGGCAGCACTGCTCCTCAGAGCACCGCTAGCGCTACACGAGCTGTCTTACACATAACGACAACAGGCGATAGAGGCCAAAGGCAATGTCACAGGCCACCCCTCCATCGATAACAGTGCAAAGGACCTGTAAGAGAGCTTTCTCATAGCAGAAAATAGGGCCTGTCAGCGTGCAAAATTCTAGGGCTTCATGTCAGAGAGCGTAGTCCAGCAAGTGATCCTGGGTGTGGATATGTGTTGACTTGACATGTGTCTAAGCTGGCTGGAGAAGCACTGAGTCAAGAATAGCCGTCTCCTTTATAGGAGCTAACCGAAGCACAGCATATGGCAGGGCCCATGGTGGAGTAAGGAAAAGACAGGAGGCAGAAGAGTGCGAGGCTCGTCCCAGGCATGAGCTGCCATCCCCATAGAGGAGCCCTGTAATTAGCAAGGCTAATGAAGAATAGGGCTGAGACTAATGTCCCCGCTGACCTCTCAGCCCTCTTGGCAGGGTGAGAGGGTGGCCTTCAACAGAGCAGAACATGATACTATGCTATAGCCATTAACCCTGACCCAGCACTCCCCTCAGGCTTACATCTGGTGCAGGACTGGACCGGTACCAAATCTCAGTGGGCAGTAAGACTGAATACCTGGGTCCACGGGTAATGAATTGTCTGATAGGGCCTATTATCTCTCATCTACTCCAATTCACTAACTGTAAATTCAACCTTTAGGAGACAGTGTGTTATTTCCGGGGTTGTGCTTCTTATATCGCTGCCATTGACTTAAAAATGCAATTCAAAAGTGCATCTAAGGCATCCTCAAGAGTCTTCGTTTTAAGTCTGCGCGCTGTAGATATTCCATCATTATAAAAACTGTTGTTGTCTGTTTTGCACAGCATGGTTCCTCACACTGTGATTACATAGCGGAGGAAGACACCTGTCACATGGAACTGTTACTAGCTGTTACTAGCTGTCAAGGCTTCCTACAGATTGGTTGCTGCTCATATCAATGCGTTGAAAAACTGACAAACCTAATCTTGAAGTGTAAAATTTTGTTTGTGTATGCCCAAATGCCAAATTCAGAAACAAAACGTTACAGGCTAAGGAGGCAAAAGAATTACAGAGTCTGGAAAGTGATTTAGAATCACTTTAGAGGTATTTGGAGCTACATGGTGAATGATTTTCATACCAAGTTGTAGTTTTTGGTGAGTTGTTTTGTTACTGCTAGGTGCTGGAGATGCGAGACAGGGAGTCTTAAATAAAAGTGAAATGATTGTCCTGCAGTATATATCAGCATTAAATTAGTTGTGATGACACATTTGAACGCTCACAAAGCAACATGACTGTCACCAGTCACCATTATAAACAGCAGCCCCACTGATGTGTGTCAAGCTTTACATGTGAAAGAAGAAAAATACACATCAAACAATGCAAAATAATGGACATCCCAGTAGAAAGTAGCAAACAGCACAGATGGTCATTATCACAATTCATCTAACAGTCCGTCAAAAATGTTTAAATTATGTTTAAAGACCCAGTGTGTAGGATATAGTGGCATCTAGCAGTGAGGTTGTAAATTGCAACCAACTGAATACCTCTCGCATCACCCTCCCCTTCCAAGAGTATAGCAATAAATATGGTGGCCATGATAAACATATTTTGTCCATTCTGGGCTACTGTAGAAGCATGGCAGTTCAATATGGATGACTCTGTAGATATAAAAAGCTCATTCTAAGGTAACAAAAAAAAGGTGATTATACACATAACAAAACATACCTATGAATATTATATTTCGTTTTTGCCAATAGATCCCTACATTTTATACACTGGACCTTTACATTGTAACTAACTATTTTAATGTTCCAATTATGCACAAAAAGACCTTTTGGATCATTTCACTGCTTTAATCCAGACTGACTTAACTATTGTAAAAATTGCAATGAAATGTTGTACAGGTAGTCATGGTCCTCAGTGGATAAAGCCCAGTTTTTTTGTTGAATCCCTTTTTTTTTTAGCTCATTTAGCCTGTTAGCTAAATGAAGATGCAACAATTTACTTGCTGGATATCAGCATGTTAGCATTGTCATTCTAAGAATTTTAGCATGCTGATGTTAGCATTTAACTCAAAACGTGCTGTTAAAAACAGCTTCACAGAACACCTAGCATAGCATCAGACTTCTAATTTTTAGACAGAAGCAAAATCACAAATCGTCAAATGAGACAAAAAACATCATAACGTCATACCCTGTATTTGATGTTAGTATTGTTACCCTGGAACAATAGACTTGTTAATAGTCTTTATTTCAGAAGAGTATTGCTCTATGGATTATTTTAGAAATTAAGTGTTTACCAAATAAAATGTCTGATAAAAACATTATTTTCTAGTGATATCATATGATTTAGATTGAATAGCTGAAGCTGTTTGACATACTGTATATCACATCTACACTTTAGGGTCTTCCTCACAGTGGTATTGTATGAAAGAAGAAATATTGGCAGGATAACCAAATTAAAACAGAAATATCTACTGTTCTGTATGTGAAAAAAGAATTAAAAAAAACACACTAGCTTGTCTGTATGGTTAGACCAAGTTGAGGAAAAGGACAGATAAATATTGTATAAATGAATTTATTGTGTAATGTGAGCAATCAAATTAATTAAGGGGTCCACAGCTGTTGGAGGCGAATAAGGCCATGAATTTTTCAGTGCTACCACTTCTCCCTAAGATTTTACAATAAATATTTCTGGAGGTCTTGGATGAATTTTTCATGGCTGAGTGGGGGAGATGAAAGGCGAATGAGGGATCCAGGGGACGGGAGCTCTCTGCTGCAGACACACCACAGAGAGGTGCATCGGCTCCAATCTTTATCAATGAAACTCAACCCGCACTATTGCTTTAATTACCCTGCTTTGTCAAGCATTCCACTATCAATAAAGAAAGGCTGGGCCATGTGGTCGGCTAAAGGAGGAGGAGGGGGGGCTGATATCATGAGTTCACTTGTTTTCATGCCCTCCCACTTTAAAAGAGGAAATGATGTAACCATGATTGAACGGAGAACAAGTCTAGACCACCTCATCCTGCCACTGCAATACATCTGCAACCTGCATTTTGTTTGGAAGCTCAGAGATTTCCTAGCGGTCATTTAGATCCCAACTGTGTGATGATGTCAGATTCAAGGCTGCATCATTTATTCATCTATGATATCCTTGTAGGAGACATCAATAAAGCATCAAACTGCTGTACCCATGTTTCTGTATATGATATACCATAAAATGGTTATAAATGCCTGATTTGCATGCTATTGTCTAAGCATGAGGCATAGACTAGATGAATAAATCAGAATTGTGCACAACTTGTATGTTTCCCCTGATTTGGTATTCAGGGAGGATCCTGAGGTAACTAATTCAGGAGAGACATCTGTTTGGTGGGCAATGCATCAGCAATATTCCACCTGGAATAGCATCCATAAACAGCATCCCGTCTTTTCAGCCAGTACTACAATACAGGCAACAGAGAGCAGAGGTGGTGGTGGTGGTGGTGGAGGTTACATGTATTTATGTACAGGATCTGTTAGTTTTAACAGCACTTATGCCCGGTTCTACATAACTACTAACATATTGAACATCTGTATATGAAAGCAATGGACGTCTTGCTAGAAAATGAGATCAATCAGGTTTAAGATGCACATATTATGATAGAAAACTACATTATATAACCCAAAATATGTGGACACTTCTACACTCTTAGTCTGTGTTTTTCATGATTTGGGCCCTTTTAGTTCTAGTTAATGTTAAACCTGCATTCATTTCTTGACCACTTGGGGACAGCAGAAGAAAGCTGTATGCAGCATTAATATGGCCAATGTGTTAGCAAATAGCAGTGGCATTCACTTGGAGTTGTGTTTCGGGCAACCTGAGGAATGTAAGTCCAATATTTACTTTCCTGTTGGCTCTATTTTAGTTTCCTCAACTACTGAAGGAAATATCCGGCTCTTTATCTGTTAATTGCTATCAGCACTTTTTTTTTACTGAAATGCATCATGGTTTGGAAACAAGGTTGATGAGAGCCACCAGACTGAACTAAAATAGTAAAGTTGCATGCTGTAAAACCAAAACAATGAGCTAAAAAATGCTAAAAACACTCCATAGAATTGAGGGGAACTGCAGAGTTGGGTGATAATTCTCCAAGTTAACCTTATCAAATTAATTCGAACAGCTTTAAATAAAGGTTTCAAAAAAGGGCTCTCAGAGCCTTGTTGAAGGCAGCATGATATTTGTCTGAGTTCATACGTATTCATTGTTGGTACAAAGCATTGATTAGAGCAGTTTAATGCTACACAGACAATGATTTTAGACCATAGGGTTCTCCAGTTTTGTGTTTGGGGAAGGGCCTCTACTGTTCAACATGACAGTGCCCCTTTGCACAAAACCAGGTACATAAAAAAAGTTTTTGAAAGTTTGGTGTGGAAAAACCAGTTCAGCACCCACAGGAATAACATTGTTATTGGACAGTTCCACACCTCACAATTTATGTCTGATGCAAACGTTCAGTTCCAGTGCAGCAAGTAAAGCTGTGGAGTTTTTTTTTTAAACATAACCACAATCTTTACTTGACCAAGTTAGCTACCTAACCGTGACTATATCTTAACAACAGTCTTTTTGTCATAACCATAATCTCACTCGCCATCGTATTACATGACGGTGCCTTCCTGCACATTCATCTGCTAGTAAACAAAATATAGCTGAAAGCTACGATCAAACAGTCGCAAATATCAAAGTATGTCACTTCTGGCCATTCAGGGGGGATGTTTTCTCAAAGAATAATCCTCTGAAATGCTGAAATCTAATGTTTTTAGATAGCTACAGGCATTTAGCATTTAAGCCCTTGATTGCATATTAATATATATATTGTGGCGCTGATTATTTTCCCCTCTGGTGGGCGTCATTTTGAGAATATGATGCATTGCATGCTGTATCTATTGCCAGTATTAAAAAAAAAGAACGTGTGTATTGCTAAATTTTTTGTTTTTTGTCCAACACCAACATTTGAGTTGAGGAAAAACTTGCCTGCACAGATTTAACCCAGTCATACACACTGCGTATATTACAGGACAATGTTTGTGTTCTACTAGCCATGGCATTCTGAGATCTATTAATAGAAAGCAAAGCAGGCTTACTATAACAGACAGCTCCACTCAGCACTTAGGAACACCGATTGTTTAATTCTGTTATATTCTCACCAATCAATGCGTTCACTTCAAAGCGATGGGAAACGCTTGCATCCAAAGTAGATTGATCAGTTCTAATACAAGTCATTAACATACAAGTTGTTAACAAGTGAGGCCTCTGTACTGTATCTAGGAATCAAGAGAGTCATCGATAAAGCCAATTTAAGACTTTTAATGTCTTAAAACCTTGAGTACACACTCCTCCACTCCAGAATGGGATCAACTACTGTTAAACCGTTTTCTTTCATTCCATCTCTCTCTGTTTTTCTGTCTATCTCTCTCTGTCCTTCGTTCACTCACTCAACCTTAGCCACTTAGCTTGAAGCCTGTACTACGGCATGAGACCACTGGTATACTTTACTGATGATAAATTTATAAGCCAAACTGAGGGGAAAGTATTAAACAACCTTGTGAATAGCCGGGGTTTGCTTTAACCCAGGCGGCGTATCCTTTTCATCAACAAAAATAACTCTTCAAAGGCAGTAAAAGCATGCTTAGAAAGTAAAAGGCCATTTTAGCAGACGAGGCCAACAGTGAGAGGGGTGAAAACAGAAACAATCCAGCCTCTGATAGCCCACAACACCCCCCCCTCCAACCACTGAACCCCAACCCCCTGGCCCACTTACCAACACAGCACACATCCCGCCCCCCTTAAAAAAGCCTAAATCAAGGTCTTTTGATGAAAACATACAGTTGTCTTTAATAATCAAGCATTGGTGGGTTTGAATAGGGGGGCCTCTTTTCCAAGACGAATAAAATATACAGATTCTCCTGAGTATAGAAGATCAGTCCCTCAGGAGGGCTCCCTCAACATTCTTACTGCAGTGTGCCCCTTTCTTAACTGCATCATGGCTGCTTCCTGTTAAGGATGCAAACTACCTGCCTGATTTATATTAAGTAGAAAAATGGAATGCATATTACAGGATTGTACTGGCGTGTACCAGCAGTTTCAAAAAATGATATATTTTTAATGTGTACATTTAGAAAAAGAAAAAGGCCACTCTTAACTTGTTATAACACCCTGTGAATTCCATGAATCAAGTGGCCAAAGTTTTGCAGTAAAGCAATTATTGCCAGTTGACTAGCATCGTTACTGGGGTTGTGACTAACACAGGATTTGTAAATATTTCAACTATCTTTTGCACCCAATGACATCTCATATTTTCATCAGGTCTTCTTGCAGCTTTATCTCAAAGCAAGTGTTGGACTGCGATAATTATTCTAAAAGTTTAGCATTTTTTTCCAAACCTATATTACTTTCATAAATACAGGGAATTTGAAGTTATAGCCCTACACTCAGAGGGCTTCTAATTATAAGAAAAGCATTGGCATTAATTAATATAACCCTAGATGAAAGAAGACAATCCCTAAGTAGTAAGCTGTTGGCCAGATATCTAAGTGGATTGATTTTTTTGGCCTTCAAAGGAAATGAGGGATGGGAATTTTGAAAGGATGCGGCGGTTAATTCAATACTGTTGACTCTGAGCGTTGGCAGTTTGTGGTTTGGTGTGTACCTCTCAGTAGAAGCTATTTCCTTTTTCAGGAAGAAAACCTAAACGCAGCGAACTGCCTACTCGCCAACTTTTCCAAGCGCCCAAATCAGTTGTCATTCAACAGTGTTTAATCGTTGTTATATTTTCTCCGATTTTTGCTATTAAAAATATGGCTAACCCTGGAGTGAATAGTATTTCCATCCTGGCGTTTCTTTGGTCTTTACTTCAAGCACCTTTGGCGACTTGGTACCAAACTCAGTGTGCTTGACTTTCAAACCTTTTGTTGTATGCTTTCCATTTTGTGTGTATGTGCATTCTTCACATCGATGGTGTGGAATAATGAAATAAATAATCGGAACTCTTTACAATAATTTTAAAGTGCTTTTACATAGGAGTAAGTGGAAGTGTTTTTTCTGACAGAACCTTGTTTCCCCTCCTCCCCTCCTCTTTCTTCTCCCTCACAAATGCATTGTGTGCCACTGGGCCGGCGGCCATATCCAGTCAAACTTGGCGTCTTCTCTTGTTTCTGGCGGGAGAAAAAGCACTTCCCAGGGTGGTGTTTTTTTAGTTCTGCCAGCCGCTGCTGTTTCAGGGCACCCGTGAGACCTCGCTGATGACACTCTTGGTCATCACTGCGCAGGGAGCTTTGGGGACTCTCCTCAACTTCCCATCCACACCCCCCCCCCTCCTATCTCCACCTCAGCCTGTTCCACTCACCTCATGTTTTCACCAGCACCTTCCTTTGTCCCAGCAGTGTTGTGCACTCCTTTTTGACAATGATGACTACTGTACCTGCCTGAATTCTCCCTTGCAAAGTGGCTTGGCCTTCAGAGACCAGCCACACTCCGTTCGAGGTCTCGGGCCTATCAGGGTGTTGGGAAACAAGAGGAGACGATTACAGCTTGAAAACTAGTACCGGCAGGAGGAGATAATGGTAGAAGACGCAGATTTCAGATTATGAAATCATATGTAAGTTTAGTGAAGGATTACATTTGCCATTCTGAAGGGATTCTCAATGGTGCATCCTGGGAGACACACACAGTATATTATACAGTGGCTCCCATTCAGACCCATTTTGCATCACATCCAGGCAAAGCGCAGAAGGAGAGGGTTTTGCGCATTTATGTGCTCAGAACAATTATGTAGAAATAAATCTATTCAAATTGAAGTCTGCTCCAGTTTTACTCCGACAAACTGAGATTTGATTTCCAAAACGCTCGCTCGTCTCTTCTACACAAAGAAGCCAGCGGGGATAGGGTGCAATCGCTGGAGAGAAGTGGGCTGGAAGGCAAATCTAGGTGATGCGTATGTTCTTAGAGTGCCCCTGGGTCTTCCATGGGTAGGTAGGATCTGACAAAAGAGATCTGTACAACAAAAAAATCCTCCACTCTGCTTGAGCATGGGATATTAAGCCCAGATAAAGATTCTCTCTTAAACATACTCTCTTCTCTCTTTTCATCCCTCTTTTATTCCCCTCCCTCTGCAGTGGCAGAAGAAATTACCCATTGTACCATTAGATAAACCCAAACAACCCTCTCCGTAAGACCTCCAGTTCCTCATGCAGTCCCAGCTTGGCGTCCCTCGGGTGTTTGTTCAAAAGGAAAACTCTGCGCTGCCTCCGGGGGATGTTTAACTCATTGCAATGGCAAGTATTTAGAGAAAACTCAACAAGTTTGAGGCTGTCAAAGCTAGAATCCAACTGTCAGGCAGAATTATGTCTCCGAGGCGTCTGATGTGAGGTAATGACCAATTGCATCATTTTGACAAACCCACCATCGATGAGAACTAGGGCAGACGGCGATTGCTTTTTGCACAAGTGTTTCATTTGAATTTGAAACACTGCTGCTAAGTGCATTAAATGATGCTGATTAACTAAGATTATAGCTGCGGCAGGGATGTGATTTCTGTTTTGATACGGAGCATAAATTGAGGCAGAGCAAACTGTTTTTTTGAGGGGCTGATGAATAATTGAAAGTCAGCAGAGGGTACATCAATAAAGTGGTAATGAAGCATATTTGTGTGAAATTTCTAATCCTGAAACTCTGTCACTCTTCTAGCAGCCTATAACATCTGGTGCTATCATGAAGCTTACTGTATGTTAATTTGATTCTTATTAAATAGCACCTTTTCAAATATGTCCACAACACCCAACACCACTACTGTAACTGCTGCCACAACTAATCATGACTTATTATTAATATTATTATTATCATTATTATAGCCACCTGGTTTTTGAATGAACATAAACTTAATATAATCAAAAACAATTATTATTATTGTTATTATTATTATTATTATTATTAGTGGTAGTAGCAGTAGTAGTAGTTATCACCTGTTTTTGTCATGTCCAATGATCATATTGTCATATGTCATGTCATTTTATCCAAAATAGAATATTTCTTAACCCTAACCTTAAACCTAACCCTGGTCCTAACCCTAACCCTCTGGCTAGGAGTCAAGGCTGGTATAAAATGACAAAGTACACTAAACACTAAATACACAAAACCCTTCAAATCCTCTGTGCTGATTTTTCAACAGCAGTCGTTCCAAAACTGAGGCTTTGGTGCCCTCTATCTTTGAGTTAAGGTGGCAAAAAAAAAACACATTATTGACCAAATGTAGACTGATCAATTGTTTCTTGGCAATTTCATTCATCTGTACTCATTTTCAGTCAAATCTGGCATTTTATCTGACATATCTAAAACCACGATGGACATGAGAGTAAATAAGAGATTATTCTGCCATTGGAGAAAAATGTGTAAGCTGATGTTGATACTCTGTGATGCTAAAAATTTCAGTTTTAAAATTTTACAAAAGCAAAGCATCACTTTGATTTTTTATTTACAACATTGTCTACAGGTCACTTTCTTTGGAATAAAACTGTTCCTTTGTTCTGTCTTTTTCTAACACAGTTGTGGCATGTTGTGTCCACCTGGAGTACTGTTGACCTTCTGCGAGGCAGCTACCTGGTTAAAGAAGTCCATTTTCAAGGCTGTTCTTGCTCAAATCAAAACTCCATTATAGATTTTACCTCCAGGGGAACCTAGGGCTCACAAGGTCCTTGGCAATTTTACCTGAGGAAGAAGCTAAAAGGATTTGAATCTCTGAGGATGGGTGAGGAGAGGGAGGGTGTGAGGACCGGAGAGAGGGTGGGATACGCACCTCAGGACCCGAGCCCCTAATCTTTCTCTGCCAAGCAGGGAGCAAAGCAGAGCAAAAATGGAGATTCAGATATGGTTCAGTGGCACTGAACCCGAAACATCAGGGCCTGCAGAAGTGGTGGAGGAGGCAGGGAAACCTTGAAAAACAAGGGAAGGAAAAGAAGAGCGTAGAGATTGTTGTGGAGGGATTGCCAGGGGAGCTAGTTTCAGCTCCCAGAAACGAGAGCTTCCAATACATTTAACATATATGAAAGCACAACAGCTCTCTCCTCACACCATCCTTAACTATTTGTACTAACAAGACAGATGGAGGCCAAAGATGCAGACAGATCACATCAGGACATCTGTCACTTCATGGCAACAGCCTGCTTAATAAGTGACAAGGCTTCCTCACCCGTGGGCACAGGATGGGGGAGGGTGGGGTTAGTGTCTCGGAGCAGTGGCTGTGCGAAGCAGCCGTCAAAGTCATGTGGTGCCCTTTTTTTAAACAACTTGTCCCAATTACAGCCAATCACATGTGATCTGTGCCCTTGATTATCATCCTGGGCAGTAGACATCAAAGCTGCTTCTATGGGTGCTGACACGAGGCTGTGCAGTAATTAGTGAACTTCACTGAAGAGAGTTTCATCACCAAATGTTTTCAAAATACTGAATGTCTTAATTTGCAGGGGGTGGGTGTGTGTGCGTGTGTGGGGGGGTGGTTCACGTCGGGAGAGAATGATGCCCTACAGAAATAATTAAAACATAATTACAGCTCATCAGCTGTGCAAGTGCTCACAAAGTGCTGTCGCTGAAGATCTGCCGCTTTCCTCGGGGCATGAGCGGAGTAGCAGGCCACATAGAGACCCAAAACTCCCAGCACAGCCACACTTACTCAAAATAAAATGCTTATGTCTTATTACCAGAAATACCAGGAAGAAAATAAATTGGCCACAGCAGCCCAGATTCAAATGAATTTCTCTTGCTGTTACGTCAGTACTTATGAGTGCCTATTATCCTCCATAAACACCTGCATTTGTTAAAAATATGTTTTCTGCCAAGGACAAACCAAGCAGCACCCATCAAACCAGGAAGCGCAGAATACACAGCAGGTCGTTAAAGCAATAACTTGTCTCCTCGGCTGATGTGTCAAACTGTGTGCTCTGTAAAACAGAGATGCACAGATTGAGGAGCCAGTCAACCTTTTAAATTGACATCATGTTGGCTCCGTCCCCGGCCTGCAGTATGGGTTGATGGCCATCGGTTCTGAGATGACCACTTCATACAAATATGGCTGGCAGTGTAGTCCTGCAAGGGGAGAGTGCATGCTAAGTGTTTGTGACGAGTGCTAAGGCCATCGCTTGATTCCAAGGAAGTAATGAAGGCTGGACTGTAGGCTGTGTGTTTTCTTCATCCACCTGATGGCAGACTTCTAACAACCCCAGTGTCAGGCCGGCTTAAAGTCATGCATCCTCTCCCTCTGCTGCTCATCCAGAGTTATCACGACATGTGTTTGTTCCTCCCTGCCCAGAGCCGAGGAGCCAAATGGCACAATCGTCACAATCAAGTCTGGTTTGGTGATGTACGCCCTGTGTGTAATTCACAGTGCGTTTGTTTACATTTGTGTATGCTAGGCTGAATGTAGGCTAAAAGCATGCTAGGCTAAAGTACTGTAGCATGCCCACTAATGGTGGGCACAAATCAGACTAGAGAGAATCACTGGTTATATATTACATTATAACACTGTATAGGCAAGTATTGCTTTGGTGCTGAAATAAAGAGTTTACAAAAAAAGCTTGATAAAGCATGATAAAGCTACATTAAAAGGGTAAATATAATTAAATGGAAGCAGGGATGTATATATAATTATTATGAACTATATAACATTTATCAGCAAAATATAACACTTAATAAATTGGTTACATACAATTTTAAGTTTTTATCAGTGGGGTTGTCAACAATTATAACTCTGCTAATGTAATAATTGTGTTATAAGGCATTTATGAACTGTTTATACACATAGAAAATCATTCACAGGCAGGTTTAAGAAAGTTTTCCATTCAAAACTTATTTAATATATATATATACCTACAACTATGTTATATTATGTTGTCAAGCATTCAATAAAAGTTTATACAGCAGTTATGGGTGCTTCATAAGAGGAGTTATGGTTGTTGATATATACATTATTAAACACTTTATATCTTCTATCTACTACATTGTAGTTTGTTATACATGATTTACTTTTTTATTTTTTTTACTTTTGTTCTGCTTATGAATACCAAATAGAGGGGGGTAAATGACCACAATTAGTTACTGGCAGAAACAACTAGTTAAAAAAAACTCTCTGAATTGCAATACCCCTTTTATCACCACCTGCAATATAGCCATCCATCCATCCATTATCTATACCCCAGACGAACATTTCTGGATTTTATCCCAGGACCTTTTAACCCAGAAGTATATTTTTTTTGGCTTTTATGCCTTTATTTGATAGGACAGCTGGAGACAGACAGGAAAGGGGGGGAAGAGAGAGGGGATGACACGCAGCAAAGGGCCGCAGGTCAGATTCGAACCCTGGGCTGCTGCAGCAAGGACTCATTCTTGGTACATGGGTCGCCAGCTCTACCCACTGAGCTAACCGAGCGCCAATCCCAGGACCTTTTAACCCAGTGATAACAAATTCACCACTCATTGGTTGCCCCTTAATTATACTATATAACTGAACAGTAATTAATTCATTAGAGAATCTACAAATTAGATATTGGGCACTAAGAAAATCGTTGCAGACTGGGGGACTGGGGGTAATTTATCATTAACAGACTTGGACAAGGTAAACAGGGTGTAGAAATTTCAGGGCTACAGCTTACAGAGACTCTAAGTGTTGTTTAACATGAAGTTGAGTGAAATAATCATTTCACACAATCCTGTATTATGCCCTGTGTTGTTGTTCTTGTGCTGTACTGATGAGTTAAATATAGACAAAAACAATCAATGACCTGTGTTTAAAAAGATAGATTTTTTCAGGTAACAGGCTACCATGTTTGTAATGATGTGATATAATATGATATAAATAGATTTCTCAGAGCACATCTATATTAGGGTTTTTTTTTAAGTTAACTGACACTGAAGTAAGTAAATTATTATTGATCAGGTCAACTGGAACCCGTAATTTATCAGTATGAATTTGTCAGTGTTTGACTAAACCTGTAAACCTGCCCAGGGAAGTTTCCTGCCTGTCAGCACATGTGTCTGTATGTATTCTGATGAGAATCATACATGCTCTGATATTACATTGCAGGCTGGCCTTCAGTTAACATGTTTCCAAAATACCAAATGAATCTCACTTACATTGTTTAACAATTACAGGAAATGTAAAGGTTAATTAATCACTAACAATTACCTAGACAAAGGAAGCTGAAAACTATGATCTAGCTAACAGACGATGTATACAATTCAGTAATGTTCAACATGTGTAATGGCAGCAGCAAAAATGATACCTACATGGTGTTAATAATAATAATAATAATAATAATAATAATAATAATAATATGTAGTAACTAGTCATTTCCACCAGAGGGCAACACTATCCAAGCAATGTGCTCAGTCATATGCAGGTACTCTACTCTTTTTGTCTTTACTGATGATATATTAAGTTTTATCATGGTTGGAACCAAGTACAGTTTAAACTACATGTATATTATAGGAAAAATGAATGAGGTCTGGTGCTGAAGGTTAATTATGACGGTGGTTTTCTGTACTGAATGCAACACGTTCTCTTTTATGATAAGTGTATGAACTATGGAGGCTTATGATAACAGTTTTAACATGTAAAATGTTATGCAAATAACAGGTTTGGACCTCATTTCACATAAGAAATTGCAGGAGATTCTTGAAATGTTGGCCTACTGTCACCCTGTCCACAGTGGAGGACCTTTACTCTCATGTTACACACATGACATAGTAAGTGTTGGATCTTGTTTGTAGCTTATGGAGAGGCCACATTAGAATCACAAACCCACACTAAACTCAAGGTAGTATATCAATAATCATTTATAGTAATTCATATTTATTCCAGTGGAGAGCCTCAGTATTCACATGCACACAACTCTGTCTGTCTCTCATACACACACACACACACACAAACACACACACACACACACACAGATTGTCACGCATAATCAGTGAGTGAATTGAATATATTTTGTGAAATACGGCACAGTACTGATGGCCTGGTCATCCTAAAAAAATTAAGTTATTCACAAGTATTACATTGAATGAACTGGCCCAAGAGGTGTAGCATAGGAGCACTGTGTGTTGAAGGATGTGATGGAAGGAAAGGAAGTGTTGGCAAAACTGCATATGCTCACTGAGATCATTTTAAAATACAAATTTAAAACCTCAAAAATGTAATCTGTTACAAATACATAATTGTTTTTATGTAGTAAATTATTTGCATATAATAATATTGCTGTTAGCAAATCATAGAAATCAAGATAAATACATCTGGTTTATCTTATTAAATTGTTATTACTGTCCACAAATTGGAGGGAATTTTGATAATAATAGTATAATAAAGTAGTAATTCCTTTATTTATATAGCACATTTTAAAACCAGATTTACAAAGTGCAGTGCAGAGAGAAGAACAGATAAAAGACAATGAGATAATAAATACATAAAAACACACACAATATATGATAATATGCTGTTTACAAAAAGAAACGCGCAATTAAACGTGAGACCAAATGAACTGATGAAAAACGTAATTGTGGGTTGGCTGTACACAAGAAAGGAAACCATCTACTTTTTTTCAAATAAAACAAATGTATCAAAAATAATGATGGCATGATTCAAGACATTCAGAAGTAGAGAAAAAGTATCATGGGAAACTTTACAATTTTGGTGTGTAACTTGAAAATATAGTACAAGTATATTTAAATTGGAATGCATAAGGTTAATAAGAATACAACTATACCTTTTCAATTTGTTTGCGCAGCAAATTACATTGGTTGTGGTCTATACTGCAGTGGAGTAAACGAGTCATTCTTGACCTTAGAAGTAGTAGTAGCAGTAATAATCTTCACTCAACTTACTATCTTTTTTTGGAGCTTTCAACCATTTTTTGCAGTCTACTACAGTGGAGGGAGTTTCGCCTGCATGTCCACACGGCCAAAGCTGGTAACTGGACCTTGAGTTAAGATTGTTTTAAAGAAACTGTAGTTTTTAAAGCATCAGTTCACCCAAATAACAAAAAAAGTGTACCTTCTCACTTATCATATCTAAACATGCAGATAGTTTTGGTTTTACTGGTTCAAGTTTTGAGAAATCGATATCTGTGATTCCTCCTCCATATAATAGAGGGGGGAGGGAATTTTGTTTAGGGTACTTGCAGCATTGAATATTTCAACAGCAACATCTCTTTCCAGACGCAATGCCCTGGTCACTCTGGATAATCAACATACTTGCTGTAAACACTAAGAATATTTCTTTGATTAAATATAGGTGTAATAAATTCTGGAAAGAAATATTGCTGTTGGATTGTTTTCAAATACAATATTTTATTGCTGTGAGCACCACAGACCAAATTCTATTTGCATTCGATTTATTTAGTTGAGGCAGAAACCTCTGTCAAAACCAAAACTGCCTGCATGGCTTGATAGCAAAGCGAAATGTTTTTTTGTAATTTGAGTGAACCATTCCTTTAAATCGAGGTCACTCAAGTGTAGTCAAATCAAGTCAAATTGCAGAGATAAAAAGGTGGACTGTTTCAAAATGATACAAATTTCTGATCCACTGTAGATAATTTTGCATACAAAAGGTAAAAAACATAAGCAGAGTGAGCTACAATGCACCTACATTAACTGAAAACAAAATGAAAAAATAAACAAATAAATTATATATATATATATAGACATGACACAAGCCATGATCATTTCTATAGTTCATTTAAAATGTATCCAGTGGTACTGACCTTGTATGTGCAGTGGTATGTTTTTTTTGATAAGTTGCTAAAACATCATGAAGCATATCAATACTGTACCCTGAACTACTGTTTCTAATGACATGATTAAAACAAAGACTACTTTACACCTAAGATGAAATGCATGACACTTGCCATGTAGGATGTGATTACCGGCCATCACTTAGACATTTGCACCCATTTGGAAAAGAAACACTTGATTCCTGATTGATGCTCTCTTTGACCTCCATGGGGAGTGAGTCAAAGAGATGATCCTCCACAATCAGGCAGCTCCTGCGCAGGAGGCAGCACTGACCGAGCTGAGCCGGAAGACGATCCAGACAGTTTCCCTTCAGTTCCAGATGTGTCAGCTGCGAGAGTTGGCCAATCTTCTCTGGAATGGAGGAGATACAGTTGTGGCCGAGACATAAGGTCCTCAGTTTGGTGCACTTGAACAGTTGCTTGGGAACTATCTCGACTTTGTTGCCGGTGATGGCAAAATGTTGGAGGTTTTGCAGAAAGCCGACCTCCAGTGGAATTACCACTATAGAGTTATGGCTAACATCGAGGTACCTCAGCTTGAGAAGGGTGAATAAGGATGAGGGTAGAGACTCAAGCTTGTTGTGTGAGAAATAAAGCGACTCAAGGTTTTTGACATGGCTAATTGACAATGGAATGGCGGTGATCTTATTGTGCCAAAGTTTGAGGCACGTCAGTCTCTTAAGGTGCTGAAAGCTGATGATTTCCTCGATGGTACGAATGTTATTAGATTTTAGATCCAGTTCCTGAAGGTTGTTCAAACTGAAGATAGCATGGGGGATTCTTTCCAGCTCACAGTTAAGTAACTCCAGTTCAGCAAGATTCATTATTTTCTTCAAGCTATTCAGTACTAAGAGCTTCGTGCCATCATTATGAACAACTAACTTGATCAGATGCGGAGACAGATCTGTTATGTTTGTCGGGATCTTTGTGAGGTTGCTTTTGAGATGCAGAATCTTTAAGTGCCTGAGGTCTCGCAGAGACTCGAGTCCGATCATTTTGTTGTTTTCAGAGTTCAGGTTACCAACCAAGTATAGTTCCCTTAAGTTTTTCAGCAAGTATACCCAGCTGGGAATCTCGCCAACATCTGTAAATTTGACATGAAGGCACCGAAGGTGATCACGGAGAAAGATGAAAGCGGTTTGTTCAACTTTGGCTGGACAGTGATAGAAGTGCAGCTCTTGGAGGTTTATCATTTGTGAGATTTTAGCTGTTATCCTGGCCTCTGGGATTAATTCTAATTTAAGGATTTCCAAATCGGTTAGATCAAACACAGCATCTGGCACTCCAGACAGCATAAAAAGATGGAGTTCCAACTTTTCTTGAGGATTGCGTATCACATGCTGCCTCAACTTTTCAAAGGTCCACTCATGGTTCAGGCTGATCTCCCGAAGTTTGTTCTCACTCACCTCAGAGAGAAAAACACCAAAACGCTTCGAATATAGCTGGTCATACTGATCGACCATGTGGAGGAGGAACGCAAAGTCATTCTTAACATCTGGAATGTCACTGAAGCTACTCTCCTCTCTGACTTTTTCAAATGAATACTCCTTAAGTGGTCGCCGAAAAAGCCAGAACAGTGTATATATACAGATTATGCCATAAACGCATATGATAGCAATATAACTAACAAGGAGTTTCTTTAACATGAACGCCATGTTGTGTGTACAATGGAACTTGGCGTATCCAGTCAAATGCTTTATTTCAGGCTCACACACATGGTCAAAATCAATAGAGGCAACAAAAGTCATTGTGTAGCACAGAATCAAAATGAATTTAACTGTTTTGATGACTGTCTGAATGGCATACAATCTGTAAATCAAGTCACTGTCTTCCACATGGGCACGGAATTTCCTGACTTTTTCAAACAGGGCTTTTGCTTGCTCACCATCTTTCTTGTCCAGTATGGTCATAGAAGGAACTTCACTCACAAGCTTTTCAACAGAAAATGTGACCCCAGATTTAGTCAGAATTGGGGCAGACTGGTTCGGACTGCCCTCCTCACTGCTTGTGGACAGATGCTTCAGGAGGGAGGAAGCACCAGCCAATCTCTGCTTGTTCTCCTCCGAGTCCTCGCATGCTGTCTCAGACAGGGCTTTGGTGGTCCATGGCGATTCGAAACATTTTCCCAGTATGGAAACAAAATGTTCTATTTTGGAACTGGTTTTTGGGTACTTGAACCAGAAGTTGCTACTGACCATCAGTACAATAGTGTGGATTAGAGCGAGGTATGGGAAATATTTGGAATACCAAGGAAGGGCAACATGGTAGCACATCTGGTTGACAAAAACATACTGCTGAAAATCCAGCTTGGTCCTGACACCTGTAGGCTGAGGCTGCCCAAATGTACCCGGCTGTGTGAAATGAATTGTAGGGGCGATGCTATCAGGAGGCCTTTTAGCCATCAAAGGAGCTGCTTGCTCTCCAATGGCGCTTTCTTTGTTCCATAAACTATCAGGTGTCTCTGGCGGTTGGGGTCCTAAGAAGCCCCCTGTCCCCTCTGCAGTTTGTTCCAGAATAGGAAGACAAACCACTTGGTCCTTAGTTAACTGCATCGTTCCAGAGAATATGGCCAACATCAACATAACAATACCAAGATAATCCATGAAGACATCCCACCATGGTTTCAGTATTCGATAAGTTGGCTGGATGTCATTCAGGGAGGCTACCTCTGTGAGGGTGAACATTCCTGCAACAGAGAATATGAATTAACACAATGCTATGTTATTGTCATTACAAAATGTATACAGAGATTCTTATCCCAGTAGATTTTTGTGCCCATAATGGAAATTATGGCCACCTAGATTTCACACATAGGCTCTGGCACAAGCAGCTGTAAGCTGTCTTTCTGCAGTCCAGTACAAGCTTTTTGAGTAAGGTTGAAGTTTAATCTCTCTCTACTATCTTTGTCTTAGCAATTCCATTTACAGCAAAGCTTTTTAGCTGTGACCAGCCCTGTGAACAAGTAATTTTGGCAGAATGTGAATTTATGAAAATAATAATAGAAATATGTTAATGCAGGACAACGCTTTTACCTTAGCTTAGCTCCCAAACAGGATTTAGACTTGTACACAGTTACTTCTGCCCCCACAGAGGGCACAATTAATGGTGCCTTGTGGCAGTCCTTGCCAACTTGTACAATCTAAAATGTTCATGTTTACCACCAGGAATTTGTCCTTGGATGGGTGAAGTGGTAAATGTCATAAAACTCTGTTCCATATTACCTAAGTTTACATAGTTGTGACTTTCACTTTAATACAGGATGGACATCTGCAACAACGGTTACATGACAAACATATCCATATAACTTTAATTTTTCTGTCACAATAGTGGATTTAGTGATGGCAATGAAGGCATATCCAGGCTGCTAACACAATAGAGTGTATGTCTGAATCATATTCCTGTTCACAGTGATCAGTGACCAGAAAAAAATAAATCCAAAAGTGAATTGTGTCCTCTAATCCAATGCAATCCAATACAGTCTTGTATTAAAAAATACATTTTAAAGGCAGAAGGAACAAAGAGGTGTAAATTACTTTATACTGTAATGCTGTTGTATTGGATCACTTTAAACTCTAATGTGTTTCTAATATTTAATTTCAATTTTAAACAGCAAGGAGAAAATATTAAAAAGACACATTTATAACACAAAGACAAAGTAGCTAAAGTCTAGATATGTACATCAGAGAACAGCTGAAGTAGCAGTCTCAACAAATACTTTTAGGAAGACAGCATTTAGATTTACTGTATTGCTTTGTATTAGACTACACTGTGCATCTGTTTCTATTTTTCTGGTCACTTGTCTATCACACCTAGTGAAAAATTATATTTCCTGGCTGTGCTAGTTGACAAGTACTAGCATATCCCCAGTGTACATTAAATTTTGGGATACAGAGGATTGGAAGATAGGCAAGGCCACATTTCCCAGGCACGTGTGGAGCAGGGTTGGAGAGAACGGCCTTGTCAGATTGTTATGGATTTAGCGAGGACTGCTCTTGAACTTGGACACAGCACAGTTGTCTGAAGAGACATGCATTCCATGTGCAACACAAAGTCTGAAAAGCAAAATGTAATCTAAAATATATACAACACACCATTTCCATTACTTTTATTTGCACTGTGCTTTTCTGTGCTAGTACCTTTCTCTAAATGAGCCTCCTTCCACAGGGTTTACAATCATATGTCCTGCCAGCACACATGTGCCCACTATCATACTGGGGAAGCCATGACATGTTGACTGTACTGTTTATATGAAATGTTATATTTACATATCAAAGTGTTTTCCGTGTAGGTTATACAAAAATACATTAAATAATAATTTTAAAAAATTCTGTGCCCCCACTGCCACTAAATTCTATTGTGTTGAAAACATGAAGGTCACTATATTTTCAATGAGGCTGCAGAGCAGGCTGAGACCGGCTGCAGCGGCAAGACTCATCCATGGACACAAAACAAGAGGTGGACCTGATGTCCGTGGAGTCTTTAAACGCAGCACTAAAATCTGGGTTCCGTTGAAGAAAAAATCATGACTCACTCAGATTACATTAGTGCACTACATTCACTGCTGCCTCATACTAACAGTCTACCCAACCCCGCTATTATTTCCCCTACACTATAAAGCCTGCTCACAGCGTCGGGCCAGAGCATAGCGTTATATTGGTGGATCTTGAATAACACTAGAGGAGGTCCGGCGCTCTAAGGCACAGATACTCACCTTCAGGAGGGCTGATCCACTTATGTCGATGCCAGCAGTAGCGAACAACGCCTCCTTTTATATGCCATGTTTCGCTGCGATGATGAAGCCGTCCATTCTAAGCATCGGTTCAACCGTGGGCCTGCTGGCCGGGCTATAAGCAGCTTAGCTGACTACCCCCACTCCGCTTCAGATGGTCGGGTCCTCTGCCTGTGACTGGCGACACAGCCGGCCCGGCAGCACCAGCTGCTGAGGTGTAGGTCGGTTTGATGTTATTCACACACTCGATCCGCCGTACGTTTCACCATCACCACCAGTTGTCATCAGTTCTGTTGTGGTGTGCAGGATGAATGTCGCCTAACGTTGCACTGGTGTTGTTTACTTCACATCAGGAGCTGATATGATGTAGCGATTTGAAAAGCTTGCACGGACTGACAGTAGAGAGGGAGATGACCCACTGAAGTTAAGGGGCCGTCGTAAAAGTGCGAAAAATGTAATTCTACGTTTTTATGTTTCGTTATTACAAAAAAATGACACGCAACCTCTCACTAGAATAAAATAGGACATGTTTGTCATCATAAAAACACTTAATAACTTCATAACTTTATTTTCATATGGGCCATTCTTCAGTCAGTGTTAAACACATTGACACGATGAGCAGTTTCTGCTGTTTTCCTCAATAGCTTTGTCATTTTATTTTGTCAGCCTAAGGGACATCAGTTGAACATTGTCACTGTAAAAAAATCAAATACATAAATACAAATTTATAAAATAAGAAAATAACATAAGAATCCAACTTCAGTTATTATTTATATAATGAATATATGATCCTCTGTAGTTACTATTGTTTTTATTACACATATTAAAAAAAAAAAAAAAATCACATAATTTTACTTTCCTTCCTTGTATGCATGTACTTGGTGAATCAAAATTCTGATTCTTTATTAAATCTAGGACTGATCCTTTTGCAGCCACAATCTCTTAAATCTCTTTGTCCATTATTTGTTTTTTCAAAATATTTGTTACACTTCCATTATGCCAACTTTATTTTTCCATCGGTGCCCCATGTATGCATAATAATAGACTAATCTTCTTTGCTTATTAATCCTCGCCAGCCAGCAGGTGACATCTTATCCCACAACACATTTCAGAACAATGTGCAGTTACCCCTTTCAGCTATAAAGAAATATAATAGATTGAATTTGATATTTTCTCCAAAATTCTAGTCAATTTCGAACATTTACTTTAGTGCATATTGCAATCCTAGGGTTAGGGTTGGGTATTTTGGGGAATTGTTTGTCAAAATCTGTTAATACTTTTTTTAAATAGTAGATTTTTGTGCTGTTAGAAATTCCAACCGAATAAATGGCATTTTTTAAGTAAATACTTAAATACTACAATATAAAATATTAAAAAATACACTTTTGTAATAGGCTGCATACTTGTTGTGCACATTTCAAGACCCGAAGAAAAACACCAGTATGACATAGTCCTTCAAGTTTAATGCACTTCAAAATGTCATCTTTCTATATACAGAATTGTTTAGCCAAGGTATACGATGTACTTATGTATGATATATTCTTTGTTTTTTTGCATTCTCCCTGCTGCGGTCCATGTGAACTAACAGTCTCTTGGAAGGAAATAAAACGCTTCATAAGAGCAAAATAAAATGTATAAAATACAGCATACGTAAGGCTAGTGGCCTAAACTTAAGTGAGGTCTTCAGTTTAGATTTACATTCAGTACTTAAATTGTTGTATATAGCAGTAAATGTGCTTAGAAATGGTTAAACATTTTGGGAAATAAGCTTATTTGCTTTCTCATTGAAAGCAGAGTTAGATGAGAAGATCACGCTCCTGTCTGTAGACAAAATATAAAGCTACAGCTAGCAGACAGTTAGCTTAGCATAAAGACTGGAAGCATGGGGAAACAGCTAGCCTGGCTCTGTCCACCTAACAGCATCAATTAAGAGGCTCTAGGAAGTGCACCACACCAAAAAACAGTCCAGCATGTAACTCCCTATGAAACCACAACTTGTCATTTTTTACGGATTAAACAAACAAGCTGTAACATGTTAATTAGTTAATTAGTGCTGGTGTATTTTTTCACTTTTAGAAAGAGCCAGGCTACTTGTCTCATCTAACTCTCGCCAAGAAGGATTTATGGCCGGATAATATTTCAAAAGTTAAAATTCTAACAACAGAAAAGCAACCCTGTTGCAGCCACACTCTATGTGACAATATATTGAGTCTAATTGTTCCCCTTCGTCAAGGAAACTGGAGATATAACTCCTAACTTTCTTAACAGTAGTGTAATACTAAAGTATGGTAATGAGTTCATATAAAACAAATGCTCTGAACTGGTAAACAGAACTAACAGCAGGCACTGTGGCTACAATAAGGCATTTTACTCTGCCTTCATTTGGTCCCTGACATCTGAAGGCAGAGTTTGAAACAGTGTCTCTTCCACTATAAGGCCACTGCGCTTCAAAGCACGACAGCAACCAAGCTCTTGTGGCAGAAGCTCAAAGTGGTTGCCTTTGAGCTCCAAGTATGTCAGTAGAGCTAGGTAGGAAATCTTTGGCGAGAGTACGGACAGCGAGTTTTTGCCAAGCTTTAGTGTTTTGAGCTTTTTGCAAAAGAAGAGCTCATCTGGTAGATTTTCGATTTTGTTACAGGTGACAGAGAAATACTGTAGACTCTGAAGGACTCCAATTTCTGGAGGGATGAATCGGATGTCATTGTTGGACACGTCCAGGTAGCGCAGTTTGTTGCACAAGAACAGGTGCGAAGGCAATATCTCAATCTTGTTATGACTGAAGTAGAGGCGCTCTAGGCTACCAAGCTTCTTGATATGCTCTGGGATATACATGATACCATTGTACCAAAGTTTGAGGCAAATGAGTTTTCGAAGATGTTGGAAGCTGATAATCTCCTCTATTGAGCGAAGGTTATTCTCTTTAAGGTCAAGCTCCTGCAGATTCGTCAGGCTGAAGATTGCGTGTGGGATGCGCTCCAGATCACAACGCACTATCTCCAGCTCGATAAGATTGGACATCTTTTTCAGATTGTTGAGCATTACTAGCTTAGTGCCATCATTGTGTAAGTACAGCCGCTGCAGATGGTTGGAAACGTCCACTATAGACTGGGGTATCTTGGTCAAATTACTCTTAAGGGAGAGGGTTTTCAAACATTTCATCTCCCGCAGTGACTCAAGAACTATATTTTTTGAGGCATCAGGGCTTAGGGATCCAGTGAGATAGAGCTCCTCTAAGTTGCGCAGGCCATACATCCAATTTGGAAGTTCCCTGTTATCATCAAACTTCACACGAAGCACTTTCAGGTTCTCTTTGAGGAAGGAGGTAGCTGTTGTGTGAGACTTTAAAGAACACTGGTAAAGAGACAGCTCCTGAAGGTCTTTCAGCTGCGAGACTGAGGCAGGGATGGTGACATTGTTGATGATCTCTAGCTTAAGTGACTGCAGCTCCGTCAACTCAAAGACAGTGTCGGGTAAACCAGGGAGCATGAACAGCTGAAGTTCAAGTCTGTTGTTGGAGTTAGTCAGCAGTTTCTGACGCAGCTTCTCTGCAGTCCAGTCATGGTTGAGGTTGAGCTGTTTCAGTTTGTTCTCACTGACCTCGGATAGAAAAACTGCAAATCGTTTAGAATACAGAGGGTCATACTGATCAATCATGTGTAGCATGAAAGCAAAGTCGTTCTTGACGTCTGGGATATCATTGATGCCTGTTTCCTGTCGCACATACTCAAAGGAGTATTCTTTCAGTGAGCGGTAAAACAGCCAGCAAGAGGTGTATAGGCTCGTCAATCCATAGACAGCCACTAAACACAGGTAACAGTAAGAAAGCTTAGAAAACAAATGAGCCATAGTGTGATTACATACAAAGTCATTATAGCCTGTCATGTCCCGGATGTCAACTTCGCAATGTACTCTATTTTGCACTTTATTCACTAGAGAACTATTATAGCCAATGATCAGGAGGAATTTAAACACCTTGAACACTGTCTGGCGAACATACATAAGATAGAGGATGTCTCCTTCCTCAACATGCAAACGGAACTTCTTTACCTTTTCAAAAAGAGCTTTAGCCTGTTCACCCTCTTTTTTATCAAGAACACTTGCTGATGGCTTGTCAACTACAATCTTTTCTGGGATAGACCGGAGAGACTGCGTCCTTTCCAAATCGCCTTCTCCAGGAGACACAGCAAGATTGGACCTAGAAGTGCCACTCTTTTTGTGTTCCTTTTCTTCGGGATTTTCTCCGGACACCTCCGACAAAGCTCGTGTGGTCCAGGGAGAGTCAAAACACTTGCCAAGCATAGAGATAAAATGCTCAATTTTAGAGCTCGAGCCAGGGAATTTGAACCAGAAGTTGCTACACACCATAAAAATTAGAGTGTGCAAAAGAACCAAGTAAGGAAAGTACTTGGCATACCAATGCAGAGCCTTCTCATAACACATCTGATTGATGAAACTGTACTGTTGAAGATCCAGATCGGTCTTCAGGCCTGTCATTTCTCTTGGTACAGCTGAAATATTGGATTGCAGGTCCATGTCAGTTGTGTTCTTGTGAGGAAGGCATATGATTTTATCTTGCATTACCTAAAACAAAATGTAAAAAAAAATAACAACAATCAGTGTGTGCAGCATTCAGACAGTTGATGCAACCGGAGTGCCAATGCTTATGGTTCTGACCAAAAACTGCAGGGATATATGGCAAAAAAGTTGCACCTGCCTCAACTTTTGCTGGAAGGCATTGCACCTTATCTGGCAGGGTACTGTTTTGGCAAATCAAATATGTCCAAGCTGATATTCCTGGTAGGTTACTTTGTAATGTCAATGCCATATTTATACTGTTTGCCTCACAACTGTAATGGCAAAATGTAAAATGATTGCCACTATGATAACTTTCCAGAGCAGTGAAATCCTTCCTCATGATAACATAAACAGTTGCAGTGCAATGCAGTGTTTTGGTGACTGATAAGCCTTCAAACAGGGCTGTTTTCAGTCTGAAGTTCCAAATAAAAAAAGCAGATTTTTTCAGATAGATTTCTTCTGAAGAAAGCCAATTTCTTGGCCATGTGTACGCAAACCCAGGTTTCTAATCGGCCCTCTACTTTGCGCATGACAAAGTCTCCAAAGAGGGAGAGCATCGTTGTGACAGTGGTGGTATGAAAGGAGAGATCATCACAGGTATCACATTTAAAATATTGCTGTGCATCTAGTCTAATAAGTCTGACTTTAACTGAAACTAATACAAAGTATCCTAAAGAAGCATTTGACTATTATATTACATTTGTGCTTTGCTGTCACACAGTAGACCAATGCAGTGTTACATCACCGCAACACATAAAACTGTTTTATACTGGTACTGTAAGTAAGGTAGTTAATGGCCATGTTCAGTCCACACGCACATCTGCATTCAGCTCAGGCACTGTATATCACCTCTATTTTTACTTCTATCTTTGTACTTCTTATTCATTCTTAGTTCTTTTTTGCTAAGTGTGTCACCCACATGCATTCTGTTTTTCTTCTTTCTTTGTAACTGCTCTTTACCCTATCATTTTTTTTCTTGTTTTTTGACTGAGACAAGCGTGCAAGAATTCCAATGTGCTTGTACTCTGTACCTGTGCTAATGGCAAACCTGATTTCTCTGAGTAACCAGTTTACAAAGTGCATGTAAACGTACTGAATACTGACTAGAAGTTGTATACAACAAATGCCTTTCATGTTTATTTGTAATGAAAAACAGCTGCTTCACTCTGCAATGGTAATAACAGGAAATGGGCACTTTAATTTAATGGTTGGAGGTTGGAAGCGGAGACATTTTGTGCACTCCGTTTAGCTTCTTGATACTCAACCCATTATAGTGTAACATAATCTTACTAAACTAAACTATTACAGTATGTGAATGCGAACAAACTCTATTTGTAAGGAGTGAATACTAAAATTCCATTACTACTATAGTAAGGTCAGTGCAGTTGTGCTGCAGCACATCACAGATCAAAATGCAAAGTCAGGTCTGCAGAGGTCTCTGAAGAGCTGATAGAATTTTTTACAAACTCAGTCTCTCTGTGTATTTCTCCCTCTAACTCTAAAGGCAGGGATTATTGTGTGAGGCAATGTAGTAATTACACAAAATGGCATGTTGATAATGGCCTGACTTAAAAAGTAAACTTGGCTTCATGATTAATTATCCGCTCAATTTACTCACTATTAGATGATGTCCAAACACTGTTATAGTGAGACTGAGAAACAATAGCTGCTTGCACCCTGATAAATATCCTGTTAACAGTTTTTCTAAAATGTTTTGGTATAATTTCCAGGATTTACACTACAGAGTATTGCAGGAGCCAAAACATGTTCCTGTTCCACAGAGAGAGAGAGACGTTAAGCACCAGGCCAAAAGAGTTTGGAATCTTATGTTTACTAAGCGGGGCTGGGTGGGTAAATGTTTCCACTGGTAAACTCCTGATGGGCTGAATGCTTCCTTTGCTGCACGCAGTCCAGGTTGTAAAAGCAGGGAATTAGTGGTTCTGTGTTTTTGCCAAAGCAGCAGGCAAAGCAGTAATGTTGTATCAGAGAGCCCGAAGGCCTGCTGTAGCAAATTCAATTATGCAGGATTTAATGGGAAAAATAGTAGGGCAACTCAAATATGTTGCAGTTCAAACTCGTTATTGGCTACATTTTTCCTTCACTTTCAAAGAGATGGTTACAGTTAAAAAGTAAAAACACAACACAACACTGTTACTGACCTGAAGAGTGCATCCAAAGACAGCAATCATGAGCATGACTACAGAAAGATAGTCGGTGAACACATCCCACCACGGCTTCAGGACTCTGAACGCTGGCTGCTGTTCAGAGAACTGCCGGAATTCCATCACAGGAATCATGATGCCTGTAACAAAACAATAGAAAATAAGCCCAAGTGACTTTTAGTGCACACAATGGGTAAAATGGTTTGACCACAGATGCTTGAAACAATGACATTATTTAACTATATAAAATGATATTCTGGTTCATAACAGCTTACAACACACACTCAAAAACAATGACAATGATGAAGTATTAAGTATGACCAAACAATACCAAAACAAATGACATTCCCATCAGCCTCAGCTGTACTTTGTGTTTAGTGCTAATTCGTAGGGCAGTGTATTCATAAGAATCTGGCAATACAATACGTATCACAATACGGGGTTACAATTTATTATATTGTGACGCGTTGCAATGAAAGCTGAGAACCAGAACTGTTGGATCTGCATTTGTATTTATCTGTAACATCCTACATCATAGCCCACAGTTTTTGTTTACAACGCTGCTATCTAGTGGATGGGGGTTTAAACAGAAAAATCGATACAGGGTTTTTGAGAATCGATACAATATCACAAAATAAAACAGTGATACGATATTTTTTGATACGTGTTCTTACACCCTACTAATTAACAAAGATTAGTATGATAACACACTAAACTAAGAAGGTGAGGATGGTAAACATACCTGCTAAACATCAGCAGGATAGCATTGTCATTATGTCGGCATGCAGATGTTAGCATTTAGCAGAAGCACCACAGTGCTGAACATTGAGCCTCACAGAGCTATAGCTGTAGACTGTTCTGAATCAGGACTCCAAAACCCAAATCGTCCTCCTTAACCACTCTCCAGGGAGGCTTTGAACCTTGAACTTTTTCCCCTTGTCCTCTTTGACATCAGCTCAAAGAGAAACCACAAAATACATCATGTTTCCTCGACGGATGTTGTGTCTGTTGTAGAGCTTCAGTATTATACAAATGCACTTTACAAATGTAAGTATTTAAAAATCAGTGCCCACAAGGGACTTAATAAATGACTCATTTTGTAGAGCTTGTGACAAGTGGACATTAACATCATAGCCCAAGAATCCCATGTTTGTAAAGTGGCTTTATTACTGAGTTATTCAATAATTGAGTTAATTGTTCAGTAATACAATTTGATTTAATCTGAAATAAACCAGGTCTTCACCCTGTCCTTGTTTACACACAGAATGGTCTTGGAGCTATTAGTCTCTTAAGGGGCTATTAAATACCTGTCTTTCAGTGATTCAAAAGAGTGGCGTATCCCTGATGCTGCTCTCTGCTCACAATGTCTGTGGTCACCTTCTGTAAAGTGCTTACTACAGCTGCAAGTGTCCTATTTCCAATGTCTGTGTGGCTGCAGTGTCATTCAGAATTAAAAGGCCTAGGCAATAAAACAAATCTGTATAAGCACTGGTAATCTTAGTAAAATCTCAGTGGTTAATATTTGATGATGATTCCATCACAGCCTTTGAACGGTGTATTTAATGGGCTGGTGGAAACAATACAAATGCTAGAAATTTAGTGTGTTGGATTAAGTGGCATCTAGCAGTGAGGTGAGGACAGTCTACATACAAATGTGTGGTATGTGTCTAATAGCCAAAGCAATGAATAATCTACAAGGTGCCAGACCATAATGTACAGTGTTTTATCACCTGCAGCTCCACAGTGCCAAAGAGACAGGTGCTGTCAATAGCTGAATACATCTACACTCAAACTTTAGTTCATTATTCATGAGTTTAGCTGTAAGGTATTGTTGAATAGGTTGATAAAAGCCTAGGGGCTTTTAGAGGGATCATAGTTTTGATAGTTCAATTAAGTTTTTCAACACAAAATGTCTCATTGATTCTTTCATCTCACTGTCATAACAACAGGAAGGATGGAGAGAAGCCATTCAGAGGATGTTTACACTAAACTGATGGTTGACTTTAAAGGTTCAGTTCAGCCAAATCACTAGAACCAATTTTTCTTACTTAGCCCTAGAACGGACAAACCAAACACTGGCCCTGCAGGGCTGTTCATAGACCAGTTCATAGATAATTTCAGTTTATATGAGGGGTTCCCAACTTCTGTCCAACAGCAGACCGTTGACAATTCTGTGACCACTACATTCGGGTAGTGTCCGCACACAGATTTCTTGTTCTGCTGAATGCTGAAAGGTGGTGATGATGGATTGGTTATCTTGTATGCTTTTGCCCTACTCTAGTTCTAAATCTTTATATTTTTGTTATGGGCGTGACAGGGAGCGATAAAGAAAATTGCAGCATAGACTGCAAAGTAATTACGGCTAAAAATAGATGATAATAGCCTTCAAAGTTACATAACATTTTGTTTTTTTGTTTTTTTGCTGAATAGATTTCCTCATGACTCTTTAACAGATGTTTTGAGGCTCAGTACCAGTCTGCAGCCTCAGGGTTTAAAACCTCTGACTTATGAAACTGGTAGATGAAACAACCCTAATATAAAGTAGTTCAACTTAGCTCCATCTGAACCAGCAACAACAACAAAATTATGCTTATGTGTTAATGCTTCAGTACTAATAATCCAACAACAGAAAATACAGTATTCTAACACTGAACCGAGCTTTTCACCAAAATGCGTACTTTTACTTTTGGTACTTTAAGTACACTTCATGGCCAGACATTTCAGTGCAGCACTTGTACTAGTAACTACGTGTTTCACACTGATATTACAACTTTGTTTAGAAGGGGCCTTCATTTAAATTAGGCAAATGTTACACATTAGTTTGTATAAGGTTTGAATACTTTTTTAGATTAAAATTTTCAATGCTGTGAGTGCCCCAAAAACATTGTATTTAACTGGTCCACCAGCAATTTAACATTGCACTGCCATAAAGATGGGGAACTCTTTTAGATTATCAAAATAATGGTAAAAATCAAAGCAGTAGAGATTGAGATATTTTGGCTTTTAGTAAAGCTCCAAAAACACTGGATCCTGCGTTTCCCATAATGCAGCACTATAGCGTCTTTCATTAGACCCTATGCCTCCTAAACCCAACACCTCTAGTTTGTAATGACTTTTCTGTCCATCTGGGCCCCAGTTCAATTCTGCAATGTTGCTGTAGTTCACTGAGAACCACAAAGAGAGCATTTTCATACACAATCCAAACAGCTTTATTCAAAAAACTAGAAAAAAAAAAAAAAAGAAATTGACAATTACATGTTCCTCTTTAATTTGATACCAAAGATGTGTCATATGTTCGATTAAACAGATTTAATAAAACACCAGACAAACATCCTGCACTTCAGCCCACACAGCAATGTTACAGTGTATGAACAAACAACAGTAATGTAATAGTAGGTAGTGTCTTTGGCAACTTATATGAGAAAAAATTGCTTAATTCATGTTTAAAATATTTGCTGCAACTCAGTCAGTCCTCCCTACCAACTTTTTGGTGCACTGCGCCCCAGTGAGAGCTCCGTATGTTCCGCTGTTTACTGATGGTGATTATGTGATGTGATTCCAAGCAGGATCTCTCCCACAACACAATTGTTTGGCTTTCGTAAGTTATAAAGATGGGGAAACTTAAGCTTTGGACACACTATATGACTTTCAAAGTTGTCAGCCCTTTGTACTGTTCACACTACACAACTTTCAGTCTTGTAATCGGGAGTCTTGAAGTTGTTGTGGTTTTCACACTATGTGACTGACCAGCAATGGTCAGCATGCTGCTGTTAGAAACAGAATAAAACAAGCTGATCATTAGCCTGATCAGCCAGCATCAGCCATCTATACAATAATCAAACTAATAACTAACAGCAGCTAATGTCAGAACATTATTGTACTTACCTAGTCTTTCTGTAGTGGTATATTATCACTCTGAATTCAACTTTATGCTCTCCCTTAATGCGTGCCAATATGACATTTTAACAATTCTTAATGTACATTACTCTAGAAAACTGCATCACTGCATCAATATAATACTGAAAGATAAACTGTATTCCAGACAAACTTTGTTGGTTCCCAAAATAGTTGGCGAGTGGAAAATCTGGGCTTAAATCACGTAGTGTGAACTTGGCATTAGTTGACAGAGCCATTTTTAAATTCACAAGAGGAAATTGGGGGTCTAGAGGGTTGAGCCTAAAACGCAAGCAGAGATAACCCTGATCATATCGTCTGAAGAGATCCTTGTGACAAGTAGACTAAACCTTGTATGTAGATTTGGTGTGCCCCTCTAATGTATGTCAGGGGCTGATTTCTTAAAACTTGGGCTAATAAAATCAAATTACATGACTTTATACCAAAAGTGCTAAGTGAGAAAATGAGTTTGTTAGATTTTTGTTATTTGACTGTATGGCCCTTTAAATGTTTTAATAATAGTGTGGATTCCTGAAAGTAGCACAGAGAAAAGTAGGGTGAGGAGGCTTTTGGATCAGCAGCTGAAGCCTGTAGTTTGTAGTAGGTAGATACTTAGGAAAAATCCTGTCTTTCCACTGGATGAGTCAGCCATTGAGTTGAGCTGACCAGGCCATATCCTTGTCCCTTCCTGACAGGAAATTTGTCTGAATCCCAGATATCCAAAAACAGACATGTTTGGAACACACCCAGTCCCAGGCATACAAAAAGTCCTGTCTCATTAAGGACATGGAAAAAACCCACCCGCATTGCAGGAGAAAAAAAGAATATCTTGGGTGTTATTATTAATGAGCCACACTTTAGACTTTATCGTGAAACGGAAGCTGCTGAAAAAGTGCAAATGCAGTGAGAGGAGCTGTGATTCAGCCTGTGCTCAGCACTAACCATCAATGATAAGTCATCCGGTTAGGAGCTCGAGTTCCCCGCTGTAATACTGAGGAAACATTATGGGGGTGAACTCTGCCACACTTGAACGCTTTGGACGGCAAACGAACGTATCCCGAGATTACGTTATTCTCCATATGTCGGACCAATATGCTCCCTATTACGCAGAGATCATAACCGCGTTCGGGACTTACCTTCCTGTAGATGAGGGCTGGAGTTGAGGATCTGCGAGCTCGGCTTTCACGCGATGAGGTCTCGGATCATGATGTGTGCGCGGTCCCCCTTCGTTTCTGTCCGCTAACCGTCCTGGATCCTCGGCCAGACCATGCAGGCATGTACTGTTAGCCACAGGGGCGTGGACTTCTGAGGAAAGCCTGGCAGACACTTCACTGTTTGTGATGTAGCCTATGTTGTTTATGAGACAGCTGAAGGTTGGGGGGGGGGCGAAACTGCAGCAATTGTCTGCTAATGATACTCACAGAAACAACAACAACAATACAACAAACATTATCCACTTATATAATAAGGCATGGTTTCACATTTGCCTTTTCAGCCTGGTGAATAAAAGTATCTTTTACCTAAAAACAGTAAAAGAGTATATATGCCATACAGTGTACTCACACCGTGTACTTGTGTACTAGTAAAAGTATCAATACTCCGTTACAAGTAAAAGTCCTTTATTCAAAGTGCAGAAGTATCATTAGACCAATACAACAATGTAAAAGTACTCCATTACAGGCAGACTTGGGGCGTAATGGATTACATATAACTGCGTTTTCTATTTAGGATACATAAAAGGTAACTGTAATAGATTTCAGTTACATTTACATTTAAATATTGGGATTGTTCGGCAGGATTACAATTTCAAAATAAATCAGTTTTTCTATAAAAATACACAAGCAGAGGACACATTTTTTGATGAGGTAATTCAAAGGTAACAGAAAGTAATCAAGTTATGTTACTTTAATATTGTGATACTTATAGGTTATATATATTAGGTTACTGACTACATTTTCTAGCAGGTAATTAGTAACTGTATGGGATTACATTTTTAAAGTACCCTACCAGCCCCTGATTATGAGTAAAAGTGCTTAGTATCTAAATTGCCCCCTGAGACTGCTGTTGGGTGGGTCCAGCAGCACTATTAAATATTCACTTTTAGGAAATGGAAGGCTACTCTCTTAACATGTTTATGTAATGTTTTGGAGGAAATGTATTATTGTTTAAAAGTCTAGACTCTCAAACACAACAAGAACCCTTTTCCCCTGATTTGCATTGTTAAGGTTTAGTGGGACAGCTTAGCTGCTAAAGTTTGACACTGATCTACAACAATTTCCATATATTAAATGCATGATTAAAATGCATTTTAAACACAGTTCAACTTTTTTATTAATTTTGCAGGCATAGAAAACATACATAGTATAATAGTCTAAGAGAGTTCATATTAAAAAATCAGCTCTCATTTGTGAACATTTGAATACAATACACCAAAACTAGAACAAAAACATAAAAGTGCACCTTTAATTACATTAATATCGGTTTATATCCTTTAGTTATGCATTGTATTTTATAAGCTGATCACATGTTTCATTCATTTCTTTTAATGTAGCCTAAAATCTAAATCAAAAAACATAGTTGGAAAATAAACAAAGTGGAGTAAAGTGTACAGTTTTTCTTTCTGAAATGTAATATGGTATATAAAGTAGTGGAAAATGGAAATACTCAAGTAACTGACATGAAGTCCATGAACATCAAAATGGTACAGCATTTGAGTAACTGTTATTAGTTACCTTCCCCCTCCTTCACACACCACTTTCTCCATCTGCCCCCTGTGCAGGAAGGCCTTTAGGCTGTTTGGAGCACTCAGCTTTTACAGCTATTATGACCTACTAGCTATTACAATGACTGACATTTGAAGATTTCTTTTTCCTGCTGATAGAAGGGAGTATAGTGCAGGTCCAATGTATTACATTAATAATGAAGAATCTAACTGATTGCCATAAGGAAATTGTCTTTTACTTTCCATCACAGCATGTCTTGAAATGTAGAACTTAGTGAGGTGATACAGTCTACTTACTCAGTGAGTCACTCTGACGCCTCTGGACTAGCATACACTGGCAAGATAATAACATATATAAGTATATTTATTCATTCTAAGCATACATCCACTTGCCGGTTTATTAGGTACACAAGCTACAACTAATGCAATCTAATGCAACAGCCCTTCAATAATCTTACCTTCACAAAAACTGTTTCATGGAGGTGTTGATTATGGTCATGGCAGAGGCAGTTGTTTGTGGATTTGTAAAATCATATTGCATTGTACTGAGAGGTATGACTAATATTTTTTCCCATTTATGTCTATGTTTTGTTTATATATTTGTCCTACTTGAACCTAAAACCACTGTTTGGCATTTTGTAGAAAGAGCCTGACATCCCTTTTCAAGTCAGAAGATAACAAGGGGTTGTAGAACTATTATTGGGATGGTGAGGGGTGCTGAACCTTATTGTTTCACTTTGTATAAAAGCAGCAAATTTTCTTAGATACCTTCTCTTAGAGAAAAAAGTGCCTGAAACGGGCCACAGGTACTGAGTATTGGCACTCTTTGGCATTAATGTCTACATAAATACCCTTCCTTCTTACTGAGTACCACCACCTCTGTTGAGAATGGGCAAACCCACCATTGAGGTCACCAAGGTCTGGACCTCAGAATTTTCTCCGAGGGGTATACAATAAAAGTGAAATAATTGTCTAAAAATAACTACTTTGATTCTTTGATGCCCCTAGCAAGTTCAGTTTTTGGATTGCTGTATTTCTAAAACCCTGCATACAGCAATGCTGGTGAGGTACTCTAAAAATGTCCCTGTTAAAGAAGAAAAAACCAGTAAAATAATTAGGGTTAGGGTTGTGCTGAATTAGGGTACTGGCAAAAAACTGCAACTCTCACAGCATGTAAAAAACAACAACATTAAACTGGTATATCTTAATCATGTACCTTCATAAAAAAATTATAATTAAATTCTATGAAAAAACAAAAACAAACAAACAAAAAGCAAGCACATTTACCTGACGCATAATAGCAAGGAGTGTCACTATTGACAACACTGAAAAACACCATAACCATGATGTAACTATGATTAAAGTTAAGTCAAATTCTTATATCATTCTCTGCTGTTCACAGTGTTTGAAAAGTGCAGACAGTAAGATAGTAACTATCATAAGTGACCTGAGGTTTATGTACTGAGCTGCTGCTGAAAGCTTGACAGGCATTTCCCTAAAAGGCATTGATCTATCCATTACAGAAGAAGAAACAGCTGGAAACCTCTGTAAAGTGAGGAAGAGCTCCTCAGATTAGATAGTGATGTAACACAAAGCAGGTGCTCCTGATGCACAGGTGAAAGCTTTCTACAGGTTAGCAAATGGATTCCCAGAAAATAGAATAGAAATACTGCAAACTGCCAGGTGTCATACAGGAAACACTTCTAAACCAATCAAGAATTCAATCACAAGACAGAGCCTGTTGATAATGCATAATTGGCAGGATCCTACAACTTGAAACATCCAAGCACTGACAATCCACCAATTGTCCCTCTAGGGACAAATGAAGTTCTATTTGACTAAAGGCACTCAGATATGACATATTCCTAAGACCCTACAGATATATGACTGTTAGCTGGTTAGGCATAAGCAAAACTTGTTTACTTAATAATAACCTAAGACATGTCAAATTCTGTCTTCAGCAGGTCAGCATGCAGTGGTTTCCTGATCTCAAACAGAGCTGAGGTAATTTCGATATAATGTAAATTCCATTCCACTTGTTTAGCTGACGCTGTTATCCAAAGAGACTTACAATAAGGGCATAAGTGCTACATTTACAACAAAGGAGAATATATATATTTTATGGGTAGAGGTGCAGTGTGCAGGTATGTTTTTGGTCTAGATGTGTAGAGTTTCTGCTGTCCTGATTGTTATGGTTTGGTTTATTATGTCTTGTGTTTTTCTTTTTTCTCTCTGCTTTCCCCCCTCCTCTTTCTGTTTCTGTTGCAGAGCCTTGGTGTGAGGCAGGGGGGTTGGTGGCTGGCTCCCTCCTGTTGGCACACCTGTTTTCACCAGCCATTCCCCTTTCACTCATTAACCTTGGGGTCTCCTCTCCCTTGCTCGGCTGTCAGATTCCATGCTTCCAACCGGAATTGGCTTTGCTCACCTACTTTCCCGGAGTCTTAGTTTTTGCCCTGTGCAAGTCTCCTGAAGACATCCTCCTGCCAGCCAAGCTCCCCGGGCCTCTCCAGCCCCCAGCTTCGGTTCCAGTTTTGTTTTTGGATTTCTATTAAAATATCTTCAGTTTCCACTCACCTGAGAGTGTGTCTTTGCTTTGGGGTCCAAGTCTCAAGTGAACTTAACACTGATGTCAATGGGGAGCTTGTTCCATTGTGGAGCCAGCATGAATGAATAAATGAATTTGTGCAAACTGAACTCCTGCATAATGGAATAACCATTTATTTATATCATAAGCCCTGAGAAACAGGGCATGTGTGTCTGTAGCCTATTGTGATCACCTATTTTGATGGCAATAATAATTAGGAGGTCAGTTTGCACAAAGGTGACATATGGTGCAAAAATTTGCCTGTGCAGAATTACATTCACTCCATATATGCAGGATTGCATCATTATCTTTTCTCCAAATATAATCTTAATACACTCTCTGTTAAATATGCTGTCATTTCATTTCCAGAATGCTAGTATGGTAGCTGCAGAACACAACTTGATAGCAGAATGAAAAATTATAGGCTAACTCAGTGGCTCCCAACCTTTTTCCTTAAGGGACCTCTTTACTATCACGTAGTAAACTCGCACCGAAATGCTGATATATAGACCTACTGTATATATTTCTTTATATATATATATTTTTTTTTCTTACAAACTTTAAAATCAAGAAGCTTTGGTAATACAATAATCTGTAACAGTAATTACAGAGTATGACAGGAAACAAAGAAGTACAAAAAACTGACAAAAAACTAAGTAAGCAATCATGTAAAATCTGAATTTTCTCGAAGGTGCGTGAAGTGGACATCACCGTACAGCTGTTCAGTGCAGCTCGGGACAATGCTGCTTTCACGCTTCTCAAGTAGAAAGTCCTAGAATAGATAAAGTCCCGTTATGTGAGTGTTGAGTAATGAGAGGAAACATGTCCATTGTCCCAAATAAAGCACTTAAAGCAACCCTGCTCTATTTCTCCCGATGGTCCCATCGTTTTTATGCTACCTGAGTATCACTGTGCATTGAAACCACATTTGCTTCGTTGACCGTGACCTACATGTAAACATTGCCATTTTCCACGAACAGTAAACGCAGCACCACTTTCTCCAGCCCTTGACGCCGTCAATAGTATCCACCATTCACCTCCTGACCGCGGCACTCGGAGCCCTGGTCTGCCATTACACTGTAACTTCAAGTAAGTTGTGGTTGCTGACCTGGTGCTGGCTTGACTTCTGTCAGCAACAGTTACATGGTACGTGTTTCTTAAAGAAAGACTGGTGGCCGTAGTTGGCATCACTGTAAATCATTGCAAGAGAAAGCTAACAGGACAACATGCTCGTTTAGCAGCCATAAGTAAACGTCGCTATCGTTAGCTAAAGCTAGCCAGACGGCGCTAGCGTTAGGCAGGCGGCGTGATACGTTGTATGGATGTAGCTAACAACATGCAGGCTTCATGTGGTTCAGTGGAGCAACACAAATCTGCTGAGGGCAAATAATGTGAAGGAAGACCTCCCCGAGAGTGGTTTCATAATAGCTGTAGCGGATAATGGCATTGTTAATTGCGAAGGGCTACATCTAGTTGAGGCTGTGTGCTGGACTGATGTGTAGCATTCTGGCGCCATCTAACGTTACTGTTGTAGCTTCACAGGACTACTGTACCTTAAATACAGTAGTGAGTGAAAGCCATTCACTAGAGACCAAGGTGCTCTCTTCACTTACTTTTTGTCCGATCAGCTATACAAACCTACTCCAATTCATTAGTCAAATCGCAGAAAAGCAAAAACAGCAAAGACCAGAGGTTAGTAACTTACTGTACTATTATTGTCTGAATTAAGCTACTTGAATGTACATATGTCCTCTTCTAAATGTGTTCTTTTTTATCTTACATGTACATGTGTTATTGGATTGTCATTAAAGACATTGGGGGGAAAAAACCCAGACATACTAAAAGGTGAAAACAGAGGGAGACAGCGTTGCCTTGCCAGATTCACTGAATTATTGTCACATTATCTGTTCTTTCACGACTCCTTCCTCCTCATTTCAGAGCAGTTTTATTCAACTTTATGTTGAAGAGAGAGGGAATATATTGGTCTGATATAGACACTGACCGGCCTCTGGTGACATTTGTTGCAGTTGGTGTCCTAAAAAGAGCGGTGCAGTGGGAAAAGTTACATGAACTTTACAACAACTGCAGATAGATGTACATGTGGAAAGATACAGCTGAGCAAGCGTTCAGAGTGAAAGAAGCAAACATGTATGCAGACCATTACCAGCTATCACAGGGGAGCACCTTAAGCAAAAACCTTTTTCATCTCTCTCTCTCTCTCTCTCTCTTTCGGCAGCATGAGCATAGCACGGCAAGTCCTGAATTGCTTCAAGTTTGCGTGTCGTTCAGCTAACAATACCTGCAGACGAAGGTTTTGTACTTCACAGGTAAGTTTATCTCAGAAATCTTTGAATTTAGCTACTGTGCGTAATATTTGGTTGGTGATAAACTAATTGGCAGGACTTGCTGTAAATTGGACAAAAGCAATTTAAGTAAATGTAAGTAATGTAAATGATGCACCAGTGTGGTCACAACAGTTATAAAACCACTGACCAAAGTCCTAGTGTGTTAATGAACAGCACCATACGTGGAAGTTTAATGATTCTTTTACTTCTACCACCCAGCTTGTTGGAAAAGTAAGTACATTGTTGGTATTGCAAGAAGGTAAAAATGTAAATGGATCCTTAATAAGCCGTTAATTTAGTATCTTGGTGTTGTGTTGCAGCATACAATGACCTCACGGCACACTCACTCAAAGAGAATTGAAGGTCTGGACAAGAATGTCTGGTAAGTGAAAGGACAGAACAGTTGATCTCTTTGTAGAGCACAGCAGGAGAGGAGTTTTGTTTGCAGACCTCTGATCAAGTTTCCATTTTACACTAGTCCTGTATTACATGAAAGCCAGCCAGATCGCATGTTAGAAGAGCACAGTAATTCCAGCAAGTAGGGTGTGAAGTACAGTAGCCCCATATTCTTTATTTCATTTTGTTTTGATTCATTTCATTTACACAATTGAAAGGAAGTGGGGGAACTGTATGTGAAATGACTGATGTATTTGTATTCCTCGTCTACAGTTTAAACCATGTTTCTCCCATTATAATGTGTTAATGTTTGAAAACAACATGCAAGGAAAACACATATAGGTGACTGTGCATGTAGCAGAAGAAATGACTGTCAGTCAAAGTTGATATACAACCATAGCAATAGGTTTAGTTTAGAAGATGTTTTTTTAGAATTTGCCCTTAGGTCAGGAACAATTTGTGATCTCGCTTTATTTTATTGTCAATTAAGGGTGGCGTTTACATCATTGGCAGCAGACCCATCCGTTGTGAACCTGGGCCAAGGCTACCCAGACATCCCTCCACCTTCTTACGTCAAGGAGGCCCTAGCAGAGGCGGCATTAGTGGACAGGATGAACCAGTACACCAGAGGCTTTGTAAGACACGAAGACAAAACGCAATCTGTTTTTGAAACCGGTTATTTAACATTGCTTCTAAATCCATCTGAAAAGGAAAAGTGTTGCTAAGAGACTAGAGACAGAATTTGATGCTTTGTGTTTGACCTCCAAAGGCCCCTTTACACAGTGTGACACAGTCCTGACAATTGTAATAATATTTGTACAGCACAGAGGCCTGTCACATTGTGTGAGAGGCGCTATAAACTACAATTCAGCTATTATTATTGTAGTAAGCTGTAATTTAAGAAATTATCGGTGTTGGACATTATTCAATCAAATCTCACAATCAAATGTAAAAAATTATAGTTGATTATTTGGTCAAATTTTACAGTGCAGAAAAGATGAACTGTAGTTGATTATTGTCATCTTGTATCCAACAATACACGCTGGTCTTTCAAAGCTGCAGTTTGTAAGTGCTAAGATAGGAGCAACCACTGAAGTTAATATCAAGTACCAAGTTAAAATGTACATTACAATACAGTATTCAATGAAATATTTGCCATTGCCAGAAATCCTCTATCTACTGTAGGTTTTTTTTTTTTATAACTTATGTCTTCTGTTGATTCACAAGGGGCATCCATCTTTGGTGAAGGCCCTTTCTCAGGTTTATGGGAAGGTCTATGGGCGCCAGATCGACCCCTTCAAAGAAATCCTGGTCACAGTAGGAGGTTATGGTTCTTTATTCAGCACCATGCAAGGACTAGTGGAAGAGGGAGATGAGGTAAGGACATTTCTATTTCCAACTGGGCCATACATTTATCGACATTTATACATTCACAAATGTGCTTCCAGTATTTACAGAATATTTAATGTATCATGTTTTTTTTCTCCAGGTCATCATAATAGAGCCTTATTTTGATTGCTATGTACCTATGGTGCGAATGGCGGGGGCCACGCCTGTGTTGATCCCATTACGCCTTGTGAGTTTAATGTGAAGTCTGTATGTTCCATACATGCAGTATTTACTTTAACTACTGTTCGCCTTGTGGATGTTTGTAGAATTTACACGCAATAACACAAAATGTCTTGTGCAATATTTTAGAAGTCCGGAAAGAAGACAATCACAAGTGCCGACTGGTTTCTTGACCCAGATGAGCTTTCCACTAAATTCAACTCTAAGACAAAGGCCATCATCATCAACACCCCCAACAATCCTATTGGGAAGGTAAGTATACATTAGTCAGCACTCATTGTGTCTGAGGAAAACACTAGTGACTTGACAGAGAAAACAAGTGCTTTCAGTAGCTCCTGTCTTCTTCCTGCAGGTTTTCACCAGAGATGAGCTGCAGATGATTGCTGACCTCTGTATTAAACATGACACACTGTGCTTCAGTGATGAGGTTTATGAGTGGCTCGTCTACAAAGGACACCAACATATCAAAATTGGCACGTTTTCAGCGCAACATACCATTACATATGCTACTGTCATCTATCTCTTTACATAATAGAGGCTGCTCTACTCTTTACACACAGATACAGGCATCGATATCTCTAAAACATGCAGCATCGCTTGCCTTAGGGTCCAGTCGCACCAGAAAGTTGCAGAAACGGCAAAATGCATTCACATGTCCTGCATTGGTGGAGAAGCACTGTAACTACTTGCAGTGCTAGTTGGCGTGCTACTGTGGCCGGCAAGCTAACTGGTGAAATGCTTTCCTTAGCCGGGTACTGATTGATTGCATCACAGAGCTTTTGCAGCCATTCTGCAAAGGGGGGGGGGTGACACTCAGCAAAGGACCAAAGTCCAACCCTTGAGCGCTGCAGCCAGGACTAGTTTGGTTGGAGCCTCACATAGTCTCATCCTACACTGAGGAGCATTTAAAGTATTCACTCACTGCACATTTCTATAGAAAGCATCTTTTTTGGCGTGCAATTATGTTCTTAAATTTGACAACTTAAAAAAAGGTTACGCTTTATTTTTAAACATTTTCTCAAATAAATGAAAATTTCCTCAAGTTTTAATCTTATTTTGTTCTCTATAGCCACTCTGCCTGGAATGTGGGATAGAACAATCACTATCAGCAGTGCAGGGAAAACATTTAGTGTTACTGGGTGGAAGGTAAGAAATCTGTATATTTGGAACACAGTTTCTAACAACCAACAATCAGTTCTTTCATATCACGTAGTTGACATTTGTGTCTCCTAGCTTGGTTGGTCTATAGGACCTGAACACTTGATAAAGCATCTTCAGACCGTCATGCAGAATACTCTGTACACCTGCCCAACACCTCTACAGGCAAGTTTGCACAGCTTTCAAAAATGTTCCTTGAAATCCATCCATCCATCCAAGGATCATTTAATTACAACCTTTATCTGTGTGTATGTCTTCAGGAGGCAGTGGCACAAGGTTTGCTCAGGAACGTTGATCTTATGGGTCAGCCTGAGTGCTACTTCTCCTCACTGGCAGAAGAACTCGAGGGCAAGAGGGACCGCATGGCTGCCATTGTGAAAGAGGCTGGTATGACTCCCGTCATCCCAGAGGGAGGCTATTTCATGCTCGTGGACGTCACATCTCTCAGTGAGTTACAGTGCATTTAAACTGACATCACTAGCACTTTTACACTGGTGTTGGTGCTTGCAAGTAGTGTGGATACATTCTTAAAATACCGCGTTTTACCGCAGTATGTGACACACAGCCTCCTGCCTGTTTATGGTCAACTCTGGTTTCTGGTCAGTAGAAACCTGTTTTTAAATATTTTGGAAGATTTATCAACAGGTCAAACTCCTCTTTTGATGCCAGGAGGCAAAATGGTTTGAGCGCCTCCAGCTGTTCCACTTTTACCACAAGAAACATGACTGCACTTTGAAAAAGAGGGAAAGGGAAGGAAAAGTAGGAAAATTCATTATAATATATAGCATTATTATATATAATATTGTATATTTTGTATATATTATACAATATATATATTAAGTGCATGCTAACATTGTCACTGTGATGGGAGAGTTACCAGATATGTTTAACATAGTAGCTCAGTTTATAGAAGAAGAAGAAAAACAGGGACCTTTCACCCATTATTGTCATATTCTCAGTAGTTTAACATACATTGAATGGAAATGTGTCCTATATTTCTGATATATTTTCAGATGTAACCCTCCGAGTAGCGACTAGAGGTTCAGTGTCTTGCTCAAGGACACTTTGACACATGAACATGGGGGCCTAGGTTTATTTGCACCTAAGCATCTATTTGCATCCCTTTAGAATGTGCCTTTTTTTTAAATGCAGGAACAAAAAAACTAACAGCAATTGTAGTAAAAGTAAAAATTATTTTCAGTCATTTTAGAATGTAACTCAATAATTGACATTCATAAAGCCATACTTATTCCAGGGGACTACCTCTGAAATATAGAAAAAAAATATTTTTGTTGCAGCTTTGAAATGAAACAAATTTTAATGTGTAACTTAATATTTAGACAGACAAAATTCAGATTTAATTCGGAAATGCTTCCTGCTTTGCCTTATACCAATACAAACGTCAGGCGATTAAAATTTGGAAACTTCAAAAATCCTGGTATTTTACCAACTTGGAACTGGATCAGCTGTGGGACTGACTGCAGCCCTATTGCTGAATATTCCTCTGCTCTGTGTTCATTGTAGATCAGGACCTGTCACACATGCTCGATGATGAAGCATATGACTACAAGTTTGTGAAGTGGATGATTAAAGAAAAGGTAAGTTCATTTGTTTTGCCTATAATCTACAATACTGCAATTCTGCACTCACGCTGCAGCCATTGTTTTTATTTTTTGTTGCTGTTCTTAATAATGATATTATTTACAGAAACTGGCAGCCATTCCAGTCACAGCGTTTGTTGGAGATGAGTCCAAGAAGCAGTTCCAGAAATATATTCGCCTTTGCTTCATTAAGGTAAATACAAAAGAACAGGACATCCAAAATGATCTCGTAAAGACTATTGTTGGCTGAGGTGTTTTCATAACCTTCAGTTGTCTTTCTCTCAACAGCAAGATAGTACTCTGGATGCAGCAGGGGAAATCTTAAAAAACTGGAGTAAGGTTTAATGCACAGTCTGAAGACTCTGTGGTCAAACTGAAGGAACAGCATTTGACTACAACATTACGCACAAACTGGAAACTGGTAAAATGTTGATAGTGACACCAGCAGTAGTAAAATCATGTATCCTGTTTTAAGGGAGAGAATCCTCAAGTCAACGTAGCTGAAATGGATTGTTCTGATACAGGTGCATCTCAATAAATTAGAATCTTCAATTCTCTGTCTGTATTATGTATACATTTTGTGTTTTCTTCTCCCTAAAAATTGGTCTTAATCTCAAATAATAATCTAAACATTGAAAATTACAATTCCATGTAGTTTTCTTTACAGGAATGAATAAAACGCTAGGATGATATAGGCCTGCTGTATATATTTTTAAAGTTTTTCTTACACCCCTTAATATCTAGAAGGCTTTGTGAACCTTGTGAAGCTATGGCAACTTCTAGTGGGTGCCCAAAGGTGTGAAGTGAGATGTAGTTTTTATCCATTATCCTACCTTGGATGTGCACAACCCCTTATGCCTTCCTATTTTCATACTGTATAGACTTAGTATTTTAATATTTGCACAGGGGTTTAACATTACACTTTGACTAAGCCTTTCTGCTGTAACTGTGCCCTGTCTCTAATTTCCAATAAAACCATGAAACCCAGACACAGGTCCTGGGTTGAATTGCTGTGTGAAACCTGATTGTGACATGGTGTTTTTTTTTGTTTTGGTACTATCATAGTCCCAGGTAGTGTTAAGCCTGGACTTTGTCCGGGTTCATATTTGGCTATGTCTCCACTTCTTTCCATGGCCCATTTTCAGTGTAGCAAAATGGCATAGCTGGACAATATGACTAGTAAGCCACCATAAAATTGCTTTAAGAAAGGGTTTCCCTAATCAGAACAGTGATTGATGAAAAACTGAACGAACCTATATTAGTTATGTCAATATAAATAAAATGCTATTATGTATTTTTGTTTTGAACTTTAAACTTACATAACTCAAAAGGTATGGAACATTATATAATAGAACATGGCTCCACTTGCAACGGGTAATAATAAATATAGGAAGAGAATTACTGAAGGAGTAATGTAATGAAATGTAGGCAATAAGGTCAGATTCATATTTCCATTAAACACTGCTGTAGCATACTAACTGAGGACATTGTTTTCATTGTTTATAGATCGGACAGACTCAGTTCTTTCTACATTCAATTCTAAAAGGTTCAAATGATGGCTCTATGGATGTGACATTTCCATAATAAATGTAATAAGTTGACAATTCTATATATCCAGAATACTGATGTGTACTGACAAAGAACAGATGTTTGTCATTTAGTTCAACACAAATTACAAAGAGTAATTTTCCTTTTGCTGTAGAGATAAGTCCTCATATATTTATTGGTACATTTGTTACTTTAGAAAGTAGGCTCAAATGTGTGTAATTCTTGTCTCTGTGTGGCATTTCATCAGCTGAAGGATTCCATTAGGAATAGCATTTATTACTGTTTTTTATAAGCGACAAGAAAGACTTTAGAAGTAAGAAAATCCTCATAGCTGAGAAGTTGAGCTTCTGCAAGAAGAAGGATATTTCTGTCAATCCAGTTTAGCAAATGTAAAGATGTATTCTTTCTGGAAGGCCATTATGTGTTTGCATATAATCTAGGTCCTGGGCCGTGAGTGAGTGACTGCAGTGGGAACCCGCAGTCCCAGTAGGGGGCGGTAGGAAGTTCACGTTGAACAGAAGACAACCACTGAAGTAAGTAATTAACACTAATTATTGGCAATGTGACAATGTGACGTCCACAGAGGTCAAGAAGCGGATTCATAAAGATGATGTAAAAGTTCTCGCGGGATTACCGATGTGCACTAACCAATTAAGCTAAATCAGGTAAGCTGGCAGTTTTCGATATATCAGGGCTAACGTTAGCTATCAATCAGCCAATGTTGAATGTTCCTGTTGTGGTTGCTTGTGTCAGGTCAAATGCTGTATCAGAAGTAGTTAACTACTTCTTTAATTTTCATCCATTAAAATACAGCCAACTTCTCCCCTGAGAACGCGGTCAACTTCAGGCACAGGAAGACAACAGGTAAACGTTGTAACAAACGTTACATTAAACATAAAGTTACTTTTGAGTAATTATATGTCAAATGAGTCTTTGACATATTTAACCATGTCAGTAACTTACTTAAGTTAAAAGATACACATGTGGCTTATATGAACTAACAATTTGCTTAGCTACATGGGTTTGAATAGCCTAACTACTTGTGTCTTACTTGACCATATATGGGCATATTTTTCTGATGTGACCTCACCATTGAAATCAGCCTATCAGTGGGGAGGACATGCATTACACAGTGCTGGAGTCAGAAACTATAAACTGTTTTTGGTTGGTTTGAATGTATAGCCTACATTTAATGTCTTGTAGTTGAGAACTTTTAAGAATTACGTGTGGAGGATGCAAAATGAAGTTAAGTTCAACACAAAGCATTGAACCTTGAACATTTTGGTTCACTCACACAGGTGTTAATTAACCACCGGGTTAGGCAGAGCTAAAATGGGAACAATCCTTTTTCACAGACATTTTGACATCTCGGAGCACCGTGCATCCGGGTTACATTTCTATCCAACTTGATCCCGACTTGCTCTGACTTCTTGCAAACATAAGCAAAGATAACCTCATGAGATCAAGGCAGCTGCTTTCTACTGACAGCAGAACTACAGGGCATGATGGGAAACGTCTAGCTCTCTCTGTTGGATCAGCTACATGGTGTTCTACAGACACGTTTCATTTTTGTGTTTAATTGGAGAGATGTTGATTTTATTACACGGTTTATTCTGTGAACAGGATAAGTGTGGTCACTTTCATCACAATGAATACATTCAGATTAATTTACAGATAGCTTTCAGACTGCATACAATATGTAATAGTTGTAGTCTACAATATAAATCTTTTTGAATTCTTAAGGTATGAAGTAATAGTGAGATGTGAGGATTCTTAAAATGACATGTGATGTGAAGCCCTGACAGTTTAAATATCTGACAGATCAATAATGAAAAGCATTGTTTTATATCTTTGCTTTCCTCTCCCTGTGAATTTTAATTATTGATTCATGTTTTGCATTTCTTTAGTTTTTGAGTGACAGACAGCAATCAAGTGTGGGCAGCTGACTTACATACAGCGGCAAACTGAGAGGATGGCACATCTGTTGTAGCCCATTTAAACTTGAGTGTGAAGTGAACGTCATGATGATTACAGATAGCGTAAATAGAATTTTAATAGGCTACTCTGTCGTATAAAAGAACATAATTACAACAGTAATTATTGGAGACTGAGTACAAGCTGAACAGATTGGTCTAATAACATTGAATTAAATCAGAAGTGGATCTAAGGACATGTGAGTGTTTCTTTGACTTCCTGTTGAGACTGTGAAGGCTGTTGGAAACTCCCCATCTTGACTGCAGCTCTCTGTAGCTTTGCACCCTGCTGCCAAGGCCTGCTCACGTCCCCTTTCCAAGTGAAACGTGGTTCAAACGAGCCTGCTGCCATGGCTTACTGGGACACTTGAATAGAGCCTTAAGTAACAACTGTGCTTTTCCTACTATGACAAGGCGAAATAGGCTCATTTGAGATGAACTGCGCCTCGCCTGCAAAGTGGACGAGATCAGTCTGCTCTGCAGCAGCACGACTGAACGTATTCCACGTCTCTGTCAAACGTTGTGAGCAAGTTGTAATTTGGCTTTCTTATAACCTTTACTGATTTATATTTATGTAATTACATATATGTGGATAAATGTATGCGTATCTGGAATTGTATTCTCTCCTTGGTCCTTTTTATGCCTATGGCTTGTTTTGGAAATAACCTTTATTATATTACAAATAATATTACATTATATTACAAAACTCA
>NW_023339674.1:23910846-23911226 GCF_004916995.1 Morone saxatilis | reverse complement strand
CAAAGGAAAGCGTAACATCGTTCCACAGCAGCAACACTGACGCACACTGATCAATCGGTCTGTCATTAGTTAACAGATTGAACCGTCATTGCACATCATGAGACTAACAGTCTACAACTTAGTGTTGAATGTTACAATTACAGAGAAAATTAGGATTTTCTACAAAATGTGGTCAAGACTAAGAACCGCTCTTTGATCAGGCTAAAGTCAGGAGTTTCCCATCATACCCTGCGTTTTACAGTTGGTGGAGTGCAACCGGGGCAACTGGCTATAAAAACTGCGACTGCCTCAATCTTGTGAGCTCGTTGTTGTTGTTGTGTGCATGAGCAAGTCAGGATCAAGTTCAAGATCAAGACGCAAATCTAAGCAGCATGCATTGT
>NW_023339674.1:23890018-23910746 GCF_004916995.1 Morone saxatilis | reverse complement strand
AGAGAGAGAGAGAGAGAGATTACACCGTGTTTGACAAGTTGAAATATCTCTTGTAAGAAATAAAAAATGGCAAAGGTCTAAGTTGTCCCACCCTAACAGGTGGAGTAAAACAGGAGAGCTAGGTAGATGTCAGGTGGTAATGGTGTGAACATGCCCCCAGCTCTGACGGCAGCTCTAATCAGGCAGACTAAGTAAAACCACTTGTGGGAGTTTTTCAGTGATGTGCAGGACCTTTACATCTCTAACTTCTCATTTGCCAGTGTACAGCTGTTACTGACATGAGGGCCATTGACAAGGTCTGTCACTATCCTATCATAACAAATATGACTGGAGAAATTGAAATGTTGGGGGGAAAAGTGTAGCTATGTTTTTTCAATATGCCACTGGAATTTGACCGTGGCCAGGCAGTTGCTGGTTGTAGTCTCTTATTCAGGGACGTTAGATGAACAGTTTGTGAGAGTGCTTTGTAAGGCAGCAGTCTGCTTCACTCTACTGAACCAGTTAGGCTGGTTTTTTCTCCTCTGTCAATTCAGAAGGGCTGATTGTTAATTAAATATTTATTGACTCTCTGTAGAATCAATTAGTGGTAATATGGTCATTTTGTTTCATTGTTTTTTTTTCTGTTGTACAAATTAACAATTTCATGCAAATTGTAATCAACAACTACCCTACCCGACCTGTTTGCCTCAGCACTGGCAACATTATATATAGAAGAAAAAATTCAATTTCTGGGGATGGGATGGCATTCTAACAATGAGACTGAATTAGAAAAACACCTTGATCAGCGCAGGCTATTCCATTCCTCTGTTTTGTTTGTTTAGTAATTAATTAACCAGTCCTGACGAGTGTCATGCACACATGCTTTATCAGTAGAGAGATTAAAGATGTGGAATTGAATGTAATGACATTACATTCTGCATATCCACTGTGCTATAGCTGCTGCTATACATATGTGTGTGTTTGTGCCTTTTTTTTAGTTCTCCTCTATACAGTAGTCCTTAAAAAGGATGTATTAACAAACTCCATTGAGGCCATTTGTGGAGAAAAGTAGTTGGTAGACACCTTTTTCACAGACATTTGGATTTGTAAAAGCAGGAAATACAGCGGCGTAATTAATAACAATAATGATTGCTCATCAGTCATCATGAGTCATCAGAATGGAATGCAGCCATCATTAAAGTATTTAATTACACCTGAGCTTGTCCTGCTATGACTTGTCAATATGTCTACTTTTAAAAAGGCTGTTCATGTGTGTTGAATTTAAAATTTCTTTGTCAGGATGATCCACACTGCACTCTGAATAATGATGCAATTTATCCTTTAGACCACTTGAGGGAGACAAAGTACATCAGACTAACAAAACTTGACAATGTACATTTAATGTGGTATTTAGTATTTGTCTTCCCATTTTACAACAGTGATGCAAAAGAAAAACAAAAGCCAACTCATTTTGTGTTTAACGTTTATTTATTTTAATATTTGAGTATTTATATATAGAATATTTGGCTCAAACATGGCTGCTGCCTCAGAAGGGTGGAAATGTGGAAGCATCAGGCATGGTCACATTAACATCAGAACAGAAATTATACTCTGCCACAGAAAAAACAAATGATAAAATCCACTCCAGAGATTTTATTGCTTGTTAATTTATACATACTAATGTGAACTGCCTTGTAAAAGGGTAGAACTGAATCTAAAATACTGTACTTACGGCCAGACTGTGTTGTGATGTGTTGTAATGGCTGAGAGCAGGTATCTGTCAGGGTGTCATTGGTAACAAGATGTTGGAAATTGTGTGTAACATCATGTGCAATTAAATGGGCTATTCCCACTGCTTATGAATAAATGAAAATAAATGAAATACCACAAGCACATAGTGTATGATTGGAAAAAGCTGGTGAGTTAACACATTCTGTGCTGCTATGTCATGGCTAAGCCACATACATTTTGATTAAAACCGTAAGAAAATCTGCACATTACATGGAAAGAAGCCTTCTCACTAAACTTGTTTAGAAATAGGAGAAGCACTCAAAATATTATGAACATGACTCATGCCATCTGTTGCAAATATTTGAACAGGTCTAACCAGTTTAATGTTTTAATTCACTAAAATCAAAGTAAACCACTTCAAGAAGTTTTTAGATGCAGCCTCATAATTTCTAGATGGCTAAAGCACCAGAGACAGACCAAGAGATCAAATTACGAGACAAGCTGTTGACATTCTATAACCATGAGGCTGTGGACACTGTACAGGTAAAGGTTAAGGACTCGGTTGCAGACATGTATATTTAAAGGAAATGGATCTTTTGTTCAAGCGGACAGGTGTAATTTTCTTCTGTGGTTATGCATAAACCTGCAAAAACCTGACATCTAGTTTCTATGACATCATCAGCCTACATAGATTTAGAGGATCACACAGACATGGTGTGCAGAGGTTAATGCAGGGGTTGGAGGAGGTCAACATCAAAGCCCCTCCTCAACTTGGCCCCTTTTTTTCCCACAGAGCAGAGCACCTACGTCCCTACCAACAGCATCATTTCATGCCAAGTAGCTGCAAACATTAACTATTAACTCTGAGACTACAATTAAAAGAATTGCATCAGATGATGTTTTTCTTCAGCAGATGAAATGCGGGCTGACACTGTTGACTATACGAAATATCTTTAAGTTGGGTATTTATTGTGCCAGAGCACACAAAGACATCCTTAAGGCATGGAAGGCCATGATTTGTCATCATGAAGTACCATCATGCTACATGGAGGAAAGACATCTTTAAATGTCACATACTGAGCATCCACACAAAACAGTTCACTATTTTACTAGTAGTCTCCGATTATTACATGATTACATGTGGCACATGTGAAAAGGCTCCTCCTATTTCTGAACAGTGTTCAGTGAGACTTAATCTGCTGTTTCGTTGTATTGTCTCTTTGTACTGCCATAGTTGGATGGAGTGAAGCTGGGTTTTTTGCATTTACTGGTTTCAGTAAAGAGGGAATTTTTCATGTGTAGGAACATCCAGCGAGTGCCATAAATGTATAATGTTACACAGTTGCAATGTAGTGTGAGAACTGGTGCTGGGAGCACAACAACTGAAATAAAAAAATCTGAATAGGATTATTATTTTGGCTGCTGTTATCAGACATATGTAGTGTGCAGTTACCAGATCCCTGTGGATTAGATGTCTGTCAGCATAATACCATCATAATTTATGTTAATTATAATTATTGTGCCAATAATCTAATGTCACGATCCTGTTATGAAGGAGGATTTAGGTTATTGTTGCCCTTAAAATGAGACCAGATGTTTGTGTTAGTTTATGTTACCTCTAGGTGGCCATGTTGATCATATTCTGTAGTAGAACATAGCTGAGCATAATGCCCTTCTTCATGTTCTCTAACCAAACTTCGCCAAACAGTTCCAAAAGTGTCTGATAATGATGATGACCAGCACAGTGCTGAGGATGGTCTTGGAATTATAACGTCGTCTTTTTTTAATCATAATCACTTGATGAATTTACTCCTGAGGACTCTTGTGCCCAAATTGTGTATCAAACACTGGTCATAGGGCTAAAGTTTTAATTACAGAAGAATTGTTGAAAAGTTGAGGGACTCATCAGACGGATCAGAATTGTCAAAATCAAATCCTCAGAGGGCGAGTTATTTTTACTTCTAGTCACTAGCATGGTTCAATCTCCAAACAGGCTGCGTCCTACATATCCCACAATGCAACGCAGGATCTTTCATTACACCCCTTATTCCCTAATGCTTCCTTTCTTCCCACCTCTTTCAAATCCTCACAACACCAGTTTATGATGCAAGTCTCAGGCCCAAGCCGAGATAACCCGGATGACATCAGTATTACATCATCTTTCAGAAACAGCGAAAGAAATTATATAACTGTTTTCACTAGCTAGTATCACTCCTTCTGTCAAATAAACTAAACATGTTTAAAACTGGTGGAGTGCCCCTTTAATATTTTTTGCTGTAACAGAATAGTCCTCTTGGTCCAGGAAACAAAAACTATTGTTAAAAGCATGTGACAGGAGAATTCAATTTACAATAGAAAGTAAAAAATGGCTCAAGGGATCACAGATGGATCAAAATAAAGTACTAATCATACAAACAACAACCATAAAAACATTTATATTGGACTAATTCTGCAGCATTTTACAACATATGTTGTATATCTGTTATGACCGAGACATAAATATCCGTGAGAATTTAAGGGGTGTACCACTGCACCCCCAAATGATATCCGCTCTCACACTGGCCATATGGCAGTGTGTGCCCAGCTCTTATTGCCAGCCTCTGCTCCGTGCACATGGGCTAACAGCTTGGTGGACACATAATTAATTTGCTTAGGCGTCTGCCATTTATTTTCCAACCTACATTTTGTTAATTGGACAGAGGAGGTTACAATCAAATGAGTGTCTCTGGGTATGTTAAGGCTACTAATTGCACGCAATATACAAGATAGGGGTTGCTTGTGGGAGTACAGAGTCACAGGTGATGTTGGGGAAGAATGTAGTGAAAACATGTTTTTAGTAATGTGTACAGTCTGCAGAGGACAAGAAATGATCCCTGTTGAGATGAAAATGTACAGAAAAAAAATATAAAAACAATGCAAATGACTTATCTGCACAAGAGGAAAGACCCTTTTTTACAGATATGCCTTACATGGGTTGTATTGCTTGTACTGTGTTATTTCTGTTGTCCTGTGTTGTTTACAGCATAATGGAACCTGACATAGGCCGCCCCCCTTTTTCTCTGTTGTGTCATTTTGCCCATGCTGCTATTTAATTCTCCAAGCAATAACTGTCTCTCTCAACCAAAGTTGAATCAGACTTGGAATATGAATCTAATCAAGTTAATTGACTAGTAAATGCAAATGTTATTAGCAGCCGAACATGCAGCATAAATCTAGATGATGCCTGTTTTTTGTATTTTGCAAACATCAAAAGATGATGATGAAAGTTGTTATCTAAATCATCGGAGATAGAAAATGTGTATAAAGAGAACCCGTTAATTAGAAATCCTGAATATAAAATAGGTCTCTCATTGTACTGTGTTTTCATTTAATACCGTTCCTTCATACTGAATAATTTAAAATGGCAGTGTACTCAGATAGCAAATAATTAGCTGAGAAAGATTAGAAACATTTAGGAACGCTACATAAAATGATATCATACTCACTATATCAGCTGCTTTTTCATGTGATGGAACTTTTTTTTTTTAAAGTTCGTATCAACATGTCCTTATGTCTGAGACATTTTTTTGGGGGGTTGAGGAGCGAAATTATGGGTTTCTAAGTGCTGAGGCATGGAGACAGTGCACTAGGGGTTAATGACAATACAAATGATTGCACTCATTCAGGCTTTCAGGGGATGATCGAGCTAGCCAGTGCCTGCAGCAGCTGTGTAGAAGGGTTCGTATGGTGCCCCTCGAGCTGAGCAAAACAGGGCACGTTGTCCACGGCGGCAATCCCTGCTGTTGTTAATCACCTGCCTTTCCCCCCAATCTCACCCCCCTTTCTCTGCTTCTTTCTCTCTCTCTTTCCCCTGCACTGATTTGCAAGCGCAGATTAATCAGAGCATGGGGGCCTTGATGAAATTTTGCTGTTATTGTTCCCAATTTTAGCAACATCTTTTATTGTCTTCATCATTCATTTACAGGAGGGAGACGGGGGGACTGTGTCAATTATGCAAATGATGTTGCACACTTTTGCAGATTACTTCATTCGGTTGCCATTGTTTGCGAGAATTTAATTATTAAATATTATTATGCTCATGTTTCCTTCAATTTTATGAAGCTTTGTTTCAATTTGATCTCTCCTCCAGCTGCTCATGCCTCTGTTCTGAGCCAGAATCAAAACAGTCTGGCACGCCAAGGCCAAACAAACTCCCCCCAATTTAATGATTTTGAAGTTCGTACCTCACTCTCATCTGTGGGCTCAAAACTATGATTGGAAAAAGGCAGACCACATTCGGTTTAATGACCAGGAATTGAATTCAAGTTTATTCAAAATTGACATTCAATTATGTAGCACCTAATGATATTTTAATCTCTTTTCTTTAATTCCCAGGAATTGGCTTTTCAAAGGCTTTGTCTGGCAGCAACACAGACGGCCTGAATAAAGAATACAGATTGGTATTAGATCCCAGTGATGATAGGGAAATTAAAGCTTTTATAGTTCACACATTCAGAGGAAAGGCAGTGTTCCCTCATTAGACATTTCAATCCCCGTGTCTTGAAGCCATCTCTGCCATCTTTCCTCTGACATGATAAGTTGGAAATTTTAATATTGCAATACATTTTAGAAAGCATTAATACATTTCTACAAACTCTTATTTGATAACGCTTTATTATTTTAGGTTGTGGGAAATCTGTCAGGTGTAGATGGGCTGATTATGATTGGATCATGTTGATTGATCCTAGAAGTTTTAGAGTTTCCATCTTAAACTATTTTACAAAATATTTAGGTATGCAGCACAGTAGAATTTGTATAGTATAAAAAGGATTGCATATTGGGATGGGAGACGTCTGCTTGTGGCTGCTCCTTACATGCTGCATGGCCAGAGTGGGTTGAACTGACCAGCTGTCCACGCCACGTACAGACCAACACTGTCCTCCTCAGAGCCATGTGCTCTAGATTAGGTGATTGACTGAAAGTGAATCTGCAACTATTTTGACAATTGAATGTATCTAATAATTGCATGATAGACAGACTACTACTGATTAGTAGAGAAAATACTTGGCAAATGAATGAAAATAATTATTAGTTGCGGCCCTAATGTGTGTTCTCTAGTGGAAATTGAAGTGCGATCAAATTTCTGAGAATTAGAAGAATGGCTCTGAAGAGCCAGTTTAGGATCAAAAAGTTCTTTGCTTAGTGTGAAGAACAAGAACTGTATGCTTACAGTCAAGTGTTAAGAGTAACTTTTAATAGAGACTCTCAAGCACAGGTGCCAATCACGTAGGTAGCTCACTGAAAAGGTTGAGAACCCACAGTTCACTCACACTCCAACATAGTAGGTGCTGGTAATGTATCTAAACACACAAGTTAAAGATGAATTTGACTGCATTTATATCTAGCAATATATCATGATAATATTGTTATCGGGATTTTTTTTTTGGTAGTGTTACAGTTCAAGTTGCTACGCAGGACATTATAAGAAATAGAAATAATAATAAGATTAAAATATGATTATATATTATGTCAATATTAATATATATTATATTTGTGTAGTGTGCTAAAATAACTCTATTCCGCATATGAATTCAACCCGATGGCAGGTGTTAAGAATAACTCTATAGAAATAGCCAATATCATCGCTGACAGTCCTGTTTGTTTATGTAGGTCATTTAGAGGCATCTGTATTAAACTGGGACTGTTTTATAACAAGGTAAAAACTTGCTATAATAGCCAATGTTTAAGGTTTTTTAATTTTATCTTCCATGTCCAAAACTGTATTTTTAGTGGTTTGATAAATATGGGCCTTGAACTTAGCTATTGCTTCTTTAGCCTCCTGCGGAATCACTGCTGCCCCTTGCCCTTTGGCTACACGCCGTGTCGAGAAATCTTGGAGGATTCCTGTGACACTGTTTATCTCAGGCACATGGCTTTCCTCACCATAGGTTACTGGTGGTATTACACACCAACCGCACCTTTGACTGCACCAATTTAAATGGATAGGATGGGGTCACGGGACAGAACGGTCTTGTGAAGGGGAACGGCTGGTTTATAAGGGGTTGGGGGCTGGGCCTGAAAAACATAACCCAAGGAGCCCTTTCTCTCTGATTACTCATTGACGTTTTCCTGCCTTGTGGGATACTTCTATTTCTGACAGTTGCTCCCGCAGTGGGTGTGTTCAGCGGCATGTCCGGCGCCACTCGTCATGTTGGCCATGGCTGTGGCTTGGAGGAACAGCTGTCTGTGTTAACGAGGCCATAGTCACACAGACCGGCGAGGCGGCGGTGCTCGAGCAGACCAGAGCACCACTCAGGCTCCATAAGGCCCCGGGATACATAAACAATGACTTAATGAGAATGCGTGCCATTACTGTAATTAACACAGCTCACGTCAAGCACTGTCAGCTTTCAAGAGTTTCAGGAAGGTCTTGCGTTACATTGAAAAGGCTGGCATGCAATGACCAGAAGCCCTCCCTACAACATTCACAGCACAGCCTATACAGAGCATAAACAAACTCAATAAAACAGTACATAAAAAGATTACAGTCCACCATCTGTAATTACAACCGCAAGCGTAAATGTTGTCATCCACAACATTGCACTGTTATATTGTCATCTGTGATTACATCTTCACATGTTTCATATTTTTATTTATTTTTATAGTTGGTATAGTTAGTTTTTTTTTCATTTTTTATTTTTGCTCTAAAATTCTTCATGTCACTCGCAGCACTTGTATCTAAAAACTACTCAGCCAACATGTCCGCTTTACTTTTCCGATTACCTTTTTACTATTGATGCTCAAGTGATGTTCTAATGGTAATATTCTGTATTAAAATGTCGAAGTGTAGTGAGTGGAATTAATGACTCTTCGGTATGTTAATTGTTAAGCTATGCACATATTTACCAATGCATTTTATTGTTTGTTGTTTTACAGTTACAGTGTATCCTCACCCAATAACTTGCTTTAATGGCAAATACAGCAAAGAAAAGAAAACCACACAGTCTTAATATGCTGCTCCTTTCATCCACAGGCAAGTTGTATTTTGCAAGATAGCTACTTATTCAGCACTTAGAATTGACAGGTCCTCTAAAATAGCGAGTCGGTCCATTGATCCACCACTTCAGTCCAGACTGAAATATCTTGGTGATCTTTGGAGGTCTGACTTTTCCTCTAGTGCCACCAGGAGATTGACATTTTTGTTTTGTAGTAAAGTGCCTCAACAACTATCGGATGTATTGCCATGGAGCTCAGACATTCATGTCATAGATAAGCGCTATGTAAGTGCAGTCCATTTACCATCTCCACTCTCCAGATATGAAATGGAGAATTGGGAAGAACTATATTTTAAGAAAATCTTTTGAGGGTAAAAGATGTAATTATAGTCAGTAACACAATGCCATTGACAGACAACCATATTGGCATTGTTGTTAATGTTGCTTATAAATGACACCCTCCTCTCATTATAAATATAACACCCACATTTATTTGTAGAACTCTACAAAGGCTGACCTGGTGTATTTATTTATTCACCTTTTTGTAAAATAGAGGGCCTAATTGGTATTGTTGAGGTGGGCGCTGTTGGATCTTGGGATTGTTTATTGGGGTTGAGATTTTGGTGGAAGCGGTCTTGTTGTGATAGGGACAGGTAGCCCTATTTAATACTGTATTAAATAATGGGATTGCATTGAATTTTTGACTATATTTGTAAAAAATAAAATAAAATCTGCTAATGTTTTTTTTTTTTCATAGGGGCCGCCAGTCTTCACACTGAACTTTGGCAAGCTGGAGAAACTGCATCTGTTGATAAAGAGGGTAAGTGCTTACAGTTCTTTACATACCTGGTATTGTTGTTGCATTTTAATCTTGTCTTATGGGTGACAAGAGAAATGGATGCGTCACCAGACTTACACACACAGTGGTTTAAGAAACTTTCTACGAATGTTTTGATGCTCTTCTTTTGTTGTGACTCTGGGTCATTGGCACTTCAGACACACTAGCTAAACTGATAACCAAAGGTATTTCGTAGTGTGGATAATGGTACAGTGTGTGAATACATTCTCTAGCTCTTAGTGGCTGCTTTTGTCACTTTGTGCTGTTTTATGGGCTGGCTATGGATGCAGCATAGTCAGTTGTAACAGTGTTTTTGCAGAGAGGCAACATTATTAACAGTTAATCATGGAGTGAAGTTGTCAGCGGGGGTGGCTGCAGTTTTCATAATGGCCTAATTTCTAGCAATCGCAGACTAATTATCTGCATTTGCAATTGTTGTGAATTCTCTTTGTGACTATGCGGGAACTTTTAATATAGAGTTTATAGTCCAGGGATGAGTTGTTGGGTTATGTGTTTGGAAAACACCACAGGGCATAACTGCACCATATAGCTGTGACATAACTACAGCGTAATTAAGAAAGTAAATCCTTAATAATGGAAGCCTGTTTCATGCCAGTGCTACAATCAGACATTGTGTAGTTGTGGATGAAATGCAAATCAACACATGCAGTTATTTGTATAAAAAAGCCCAATACATTTTGACTAATGTATAAACTAATAAAATATTTTATTAAATTATTAAAATGACTTGTAACACTAAAATGTTTGACAGCTGACAATGCACAGAGGGCTACAGCAGGACCGGAGTGGACACAGAAAGTCATGCTAACCTAAAAAATGCTTTTTAATACATCTCAAATACAACTTTACAGGGTGTTCAGTTATACATTTATGTAACTTATTTAAATTCAACATGACTGACGAAGTACAGATCTCAATAGACTTGCAGTCGTCATGATTACATCGTCTGTAATTTACTTTACCCTGCAAATGTAAAATTACAGTCCAGTATTCTGTGATGTTGATCTATTCCTGTTTTGATTTACTTTTTATTTGATCAGATTTAGGGCTGAAATGATTTCTTGAGTAACTCAATGCAAATGTTTTTGTGTTGAAGCTTTGTTTAATCCATATAACTATATACAGCCATACAGCCCACTGTTTTTGCATGGATGATGACTATTACCGTTGCACAACATGCCCTGGAAGAGAGAAACAATAGCAAGGGGTGAAGATAAGTTTGGCATCATAAAAAGGACCAGTGTGTAGGATTCAGTGGCATCTAGCAGTGAAGTTCCAGAGTTCAAGTTACTGAACATGGCTGGCGTCTGTATTTGACAACTTGTGAATGAGAACAGGCTGTGAAGTGTGTAGGAGAAACTATGGTGGCCAAAAAACATGAAAGACCCTGTCTACAGTCAGTGTTTGGTTTGTCCACTCTGGGCTACTGTAGCAACATGGCAGTTCAACATGGCGGACTCCATTGAAGGCGATGGCCGCCATGGAACAGCTCATTCTATGGTAACGAAAACACAACGATTCTTATATTCAGGGGATTATACACTAATGAAAACATACCTATGAATATTGTATTCCATTTTTTGTGTTGTACGGTGTCCTCGAGTGCCCAGAGCACTCTGTTCTTATTTTTCTCTTCTTTTATATTACGTAACACTTATGTATCGATCTTTAAGATATAAGTATATATGTTTGTTTTCGCCCGATTTTACAGCTGATTATAAAAGGTCATACCAGTTGCATGTCATACATATGTTACCTAAGAGGATCTTACTGGCAGAAAATGGATATTAATAAATAATAATAATAATAGTACATATACGTGATTAGTTAAATTAAAAGTTCAGCCCTCTATAACTGGGCTACTACTGAAGAGTACACAGGTTATAACATATCTGCAAATGAAATTGAATATAACCAAGAATAGCATGTGTGAGTGGTTATCAGAGGCAGTATGGGTAGACATAACATTATAGTGTAAAGTAAAAATTAAATGTTGTGTTAGTGCCTCCTGAAAATTACAAGTAAGCTTAATTATTTTAAGTCCCTTTTTCGTTCTATGGTATACCTAGAAATTGATATGAGTGCATTGTTAAGCAGTGGGTACCGATTGATCTGCCAAGCTATTATCGCGCCAATATATGGCAGATGTGAACCAGCCGAGTAGACTATTTTCATTATCCATCTTGTGTGGCAACTGAAGAGCTGAATGGGCTGTTCCCGATGCTAGTGTCAACTAAGAACCATAGCAACTATCTGACTTGTTAGATACACACGCGTAATATATTCATTGATTTTTTGAGCCCACCATAGTTTTACTTACTCAACACACTTCCACACATGCTCTAGCTCATTGTATCACATCTCAAGATGGCAAATATCTAGACGCCCAACACGCATTTGTCCATACAAGTTTAGACTATGACATCCTGCGTAGACTTCCTACTTCTTAGACATTTCCACTTGATTTCGCTATAACTGGTCTTTTACCATATGATGTTTTAAAATTCTTGAGATTCTTCACCTCTCATCCATTCTCCAACAGAGAAAAAGGAGCGGCAGAGAGACCCGTATAGAGAGTTTTGACAAAAGTTGTAACATTTTTCTTCATTGTCTATATTTCCAAAGGTAATTTTTTTGTTAGCTTTAGTCTTGTCATTGTGGATATAAGGTTGTCAGTGAATATTTTTTCATCATAGTTTCCGTTGATGACACACACAGGCAGTCAGACAGGCAGACAGACAGAAAGATAGATAGATTCCAATAACCCATAATGATTACCAGTAGCAATATGATAATCCAAGTGGAATTCACTTTTAAAATGACTGCCAATCTAAATTCATGCAATAAACATCAAGGACCATCTCTGAGCATCAGCATTTCCAATAAAAAAAATTCTTTCAGCAAAAAGATAATTGGATGATTTCCTGAGATCTATTATAGAAAAAACACTCACTTTCATTACACCAGACTTTGACATCATTTCAAGTTCTCATTCTACAAAAAAGTGAAACTGGAATGGAGCACAGTTCAACCCTTGGGCTAATCGTGGGGCCTTTTATCTGTAGCAGAAAGAGTGTCTTTTGTCAGAAAGAGTACCCTGAGTCTGGAGTGAGGAGGAGGAGGAGGAGGGGGAGTTCTGGGTATTGTCTCTCCAGAGGACACTAATGGGTTTTGGTGTCATGTGTTTTTCACTCAACACTTGACACATGGAGCCGTTCTCCTTCAATCACTCCACTTTAATGTCCATTACGATGAGGTATGCCAGAGTAACGGGCTGACTATTGGTCACTTAGATTGTCCAAAATTAGAGTCTATTTTTAAGACGCCCCTCCTTTTAAAATACCATCCTTTCTTTGCATCTCAGGATGCTAAGTTGTCTTGGTGACACACAACCGCACTGTATCTGGTGTGTATGTGACATTTTTTTGTAGTTTAAAGTGTGTAGGAGTCAATGTCTGCCTGTCTGAATACCTTTTTGTCTGGCCATGTATGTAAGCAACAAGAAACTATTGCTTTGGAATTCTCTTTTCAAGGCTCTAGACTGTCTAATGAACCTCTGAATGCCAATGAGGGTGGGGGAGGAGGCGTCACAGTATTTGGGGCAATAAAAGATGTATTCTGTATGGAAAAAAAAAATTCTCCTGAAATACAACTTCTCCTTGTCCTCACCTGGCACAATTTAAATTATTGCTCCATCCCAGTAAAGTAGGACACTCCATACCTCCTAATCCATTAGGCAATTAATTTGGGAACTTAAAACATTGCTGCAGATTTCTGCCGAGCAGTTTTCATAGTTCTACTAGACAGGGAGCACTCGGGGGCAGTCCCTGAAACTTGAGTAGATGATTAAGTGCATTTCTGCTCCTGAGAAGAGATTATGTCTTGTGCTAGAGTCAGAGGATGGAGCATGGCTGTGGAACTTGGCAATGGTCGAGGTACATTGAGATAATGATGTACCTGTCCTCAACAATAACGCTAATCATATCTCACCTCTAGGGTATCGCTTTAAGGTCAGAACAAATTCACTACCATACATTAAGTCCTTGTATTGTTTTAATGAAGGTGCATGGATTCCTGCCGCTACGGATTGCACTTACACCTCAAACACCCTGTGTGTATAAATGCCTCCAAATCCTAATTTTCTTCTCACTTAACAGAAAAAAAATACGCTGGAATATAGTACACCTCGGAACACCAAACATTATGAGTAAGGAGATTGTGACATATAAGACCTCAGGCCCATTTTTAATGAATGTGAAACCTGGCCCGAGTTTACACTGACCCGCAGTCTAGTGCCCTAAAATTATAGCCATACACCACCTTTCTACTCAGCACACTCACAAGGTGCAGCAGCAGCTCTCCAAATGTATGGGGACACTGAAGCAAGCATCTGTGTCGCCGCCACGGCCTGATGGGAGTTTTTCATAGAGGGAGCCATAGAGATATATTTATGTTTCTCCCCCCATTACCAGAGCTTTAAATAATAAAGTAAAATAAATAGCATCCATTAAACTGATCACATTGTGCTAACTCAAATTGTGTTTATTATGCTAATGGTACATGAAATTAAGAAAAAGACCTTGATGCCAGTGGATTTAATTAATGGGCTTTGGGAAAGGCACTGAGACATAATTCATTTCTGAGTAAGTAAGTCTCATTTGCAGTTCCATGGGTCCTCATGCCGCTGATTGCCTGAGTTATTCTTGCAGATGTGCTGCTCACAGCATGTCCCTCCATTAGAAATGAACACCTCATTATATAAACTACCTAATTAAACATAATACAGCTCCGCATTGACTCATTAATGCGTAGCCCTCTTTTCTCTGAAGGAAAGAATGTGAGGGGGAAAAAGGGAGAGAGAGAGAGAGACAGAGATAAAGCAAATGAGAGACTGTGAAGGAAGAAAAGGCGTTGCGAACAGTACGGGCGAGTCCACTGTAGTACCATCGTACAAAATAGGATCTACACCGTTTCACAAATTTAAGTCATTGTTACAAACACAATAAAAAAAGTTATTAAAACATTAGTTACAGGTGTGACAGTAATGCTGAATTGTGTTTTTTCTCCTGAAAGCTAATTATATTTGGTGGAATAGAGTAGGAGCAACTTGAAAAATTTCAGACAAATTGTATGTCACCTTCGTACAACCAAAGGCTAAAAACAGCAGACAACACAAAGAAGAGAGAAGTAAAGAAAAAAGGAGATCAATGAAGTATAAAATAAATATGAAATTGAGGCCACCCCCCTCTGTGTCTCAATCACCCCCTAAACCTAAGCAAACACTGGCTGTGTAAGCCTCAATAATTCAACACCAATATAAAAGACAGCATAAACAGCCACTTTGAGTGCTGCGTCATCAGTCGCTGACATGCTCACAGTGCTCCATTCAGTGCTTCACATGTGGTGCGTATATAAGGTGTGTGTTAGAATCACTGTGTGTCTTCAGAGTAAAGACATTTTTTAAGATTGGGGTTGACACTGCAATCAGTCTTCAGATCTTTGTGAAGCTATTTTGGTTGGATTTAGGGTGAAATTTGGAAAAGGCACTAGACTACAGTAAAGGCAAAAGCTGACGTTTGCTGACAGTTATGGTCTGGGTTAGGAGTTACAGTGAGGCAGTAGGTGACTGCCTGTGTTACAAGAGAAAAGGTCCGTGTTGCAACAATCCTGTGATACTTTGATCCAGGTGACAGGGCACAGCTCGCGACTGGATTTTGACGTTGTTTTTCTTTTACTGTGACTATCTGACTGATGAAAAGTTGGTCGACTATTAGGGGACAGCCCTACTGATAAGACTGATAATATAATTTCCATGACAACTGAATGGTAACATTTTACTTTAACCCTCGTAATTAGCATTTATAAGCTATACATAAATGTTTGATAAATGGTTTATAACACACTATAATGCAGTTAAGCAGATATAAATGTATTTGTCATCAATAATAACTGTGTGATTGATTGACAGTACACAGCTGTAATCTTTAATGATAAAACAGACACATGTTAACATTTCTTACAGTGTGTTATAAAGTAAAAGATCCCATTTTCTTGAAAATCTGGCTTTGACACATATTTTGGGAAATTCGGATTACTATTGGAAAAACCCACAGCTTCATGAGTAGTGCTTTCACAGTCCATATATACTCTGATCAGATCAATATCTAAAACAGTGTTGAAACTTTTGACCCCTAACTGTCTGTGCATACATTAAACGATCCTTATAGCATCTTCCACATAGATTCAAAAACATTATTCTGCTGTTGCAGTATTGAAAAAAAATCCACAAATGATAGAAGCTTCTCATTTTTGACATCACATCAGATTATTGTAATTATAGCTCACCTTTCATCTCCGATGATATAATTTACTCCTGCCTGCCTCTCCTTTCTATTCCTCCTGTCTACCCTCTCTTACATGTCAGACATTTACTACACTGTTGTATAAAGTGAAAACGACTGTCTGCAAACCAAGGCAACAGTGGTTATGTCCAACATAGGTTAAGATAACACCCTATAATCTGACCAAACAGCAGTTCCCTGTCCACTCCTCCCTCCACATAGAATCGGATAACATATTTTAGGTGTAATACTCAGATACTGAATCACACTTGGAAAACCACTCCGGGAACCCAGCGATGTTGCAGACAATGACATTAACAAGCCACCTCAAAAATAAACATAAAATCAGTATTTAAACGTATAACAAGGACGCCGCTGTACTTATTTCCTGTGGGAACACTGAAGAAAACGGTCATGAACCATTGCTCTCACCTCACTGGATTAAGTACATCTGTGTGTTCGCAGCAAGAGGCCACACACACTGCAGTTTGTCTCTCACATGAGCATTTTAAAAGAAGTCTCAGTTGATTTCCAAAAGACATTCACATTCTAACTAACATACTCCATTAAATACTTCCATTAGATCACCATTACACATGGACCTTAGGTCAACTTGTGCACTTTCTGACTTTAACTAATGGAAAATCCAAATATAGAAAACAGACATGAATAACAAAGGAATGTAAAATGCTTTAGTATCTCATTGAAAAGCTTGTGACATAACTATTAAGGTACATTACTGACTGATAACATTAATTAGGGTACAAAATGCATCTTAGAAGTAGCAAACCAGCCATCAGCTTTCAGTTGCCAAAGTGAATAGAATAGTTGCCCTTCATACAGCCATTTGATAATAGCTTGAGATCAACTCCTCTGTAACAATGCCCCAAATTTCAATCATGAAAAGGGATTTAAAAATAATTAGCTTACTGTATTTTAAACACACACACATTTATTTTTCTTTCATTGTCTCCCTCTGCCTCTGAAACACACACACTCTCTAGTACACATCAAATTATATTTCTTGAGTGATTGGCTTATTTTACTAATCACGTATTAGACCAGTTATTGCATTGATTATTCAAGTAATCGGGGGACAAATACATTTGCTTTATTAAAGAGCAATAGTAAATATAAAGAAGAGAAAATAAGACAGGTCTCTTAAATGAAAACTAATTGTTTCAGTGTTTCCTCTTGTTTTTTGATTGTTTTTAGCAGCAGGAGGAAAGGCTTCTGTTGTACCCCCACTGTACTTGTTGTGGAGTATTTTCAAAGTGGGGTATTAAGTGAAGAATAGCAGGGTTGAAAGGAGGTCCTGGTTTATGAGGGGCACTTTGAGGGGTATGTTACGGGGTACGCTGCAAACCTATGTACACACATTAAGTCTGTTGATAAGTTTGCAGTATAAGTTACTGAAGGGCTGTGTGTTGTGTTTGCTGCCACAGAAAATAAATAGTTCCTGTGCCTGTTTATGTAACGTCACTACGGTGTATTCCTTCCACAGCAGAGATAGTGCAGACTGTAAACAGCAACGTTAGCTAGTTAGCAGCTACGAGTCAGGTTAAAGGAAATTAAAATGAGCCTAAATCGGAGGTCTCCCAAACAAGTTTCAGAGCTGCGGAGCTGGAAGCCGCATGTGATCTGATGACTGCATTTTCTTTTCTTGTGGTTTTCTTTCCACAGAAAAAAAACTAAGTAACATTTTCACGTACACTGTACAGAGTTTTTGTTTTGTTTCAGCTTTAAAGGTCCAGTGTGTAACATTTAAGAGGTTGGTTTTTCCACAGCTCACACAGATCGCACATCGCACATTCACAACAGCATCTCTCTTCTTTCTCACGTACAGTAGCTTAAAAGGGACAAACCAAACACTGTGTGAGTTTTGTGTGTCAGGGTTTCAGATGGTTAGCAACCTTTTCCTGATACCTAAAACTAAACCTAAGAAAGTCACCCACTTAAAAAACTTTCCTAAATATATGTCTGTTATTTAAATGATGGATGTACAGTATACCCAGTGGATTATATTAGTCTTGAATTTCAGTATGTCGATTTTGAGCGCAGAGTATTTTCATCTCAGGATTGTTGAGGCCCAAACATGTCGATCATGTTTGGATTGCAGAGAATTGAATATTTCTCCAGGAAATGGTCATGATCCAGACACATTCACAACCTGACATACGCTGACACGCTAAAGTACTCCTGAAAACATAAGTAAGTTACTGAAATACTTCTCTGTGGATGTCAATTGGTTCTTTTGTATTAGGAAGGATATAAAATGAATGCAAGATTAAATCAAATCAAAGTCAAACGCTCAGACTGTTTCACTGAGATGACAAAGCAGCATGTGATTTTGAATGGGCAGTGTTGCTTTTGTCTTGCCTCTGCCTCGGTACAGAATTTGTTTCTCATTTGTAGGCATCCTCACAATTATTTTGGGTAGTGCCAATTGAATATCTGATTGGGGTTATGAATTCAGGGGATTAATTTCACTGCAACAATGCATCAATTGTTTCCAGTAAGAGACGCAGAGGCGGTGTTGTTGTTCAGTAAACTGATCATACACACAGTGTACTAATGCTTCTGTGGTGGAATCCATTGATCTGCTGTCCCCTTGCATAGTACTTTCCTAATGATATCTGAGATGCCACTGTTACAGAAACGGAGAGCAGCATTTCCCCAGCTCTCTAGAGCAATTTATTGTGGGAAGGTAATAATAAGTCTATATTTGAAAAAATGGACTTGATGAGCCCCTGTCTGAATGTGGGCTCTGAGCCTGAAACCACAGCGGCTCATGGTGGCGCTGAGAGTCATTTTCAATTTTTCTTCAGAGGGAGACGTCATTGACTTAAAGAGAGCAGTTAAAAAGAGAAGCTGCATTGTATTTGCTAAAATCTGCACAGACTTTTTTCAGCTATGTTAGGGACTGCACGGAAATAAACTGGGGTGGGGAGGGGGGATTGAATCTTACATAGAATTTTGTAAAAACCAAGAACCTTCCAAGCATTATTTTGTTTTGGGGTTTTTAACCCTCCCCTTGACATCCATTACCTAATATATCTTAAAATATATACATACAAACAGAACAAAATGGTTACTACAGCCACAGAATGAGTGGACTTTCCCCCAACCCCCAGATTCCACATAACAAAAAAAGTACATGAATTAGATGAGATGATGTTATAGCCTGATGTGTATGAGATCAGATGCCTGACTGCCCTGCCCCTCAAATCAATTACATGTTCTTCCATACAGCGGTTTCAAAAAGCGCAGCATTAAATATCGAAATGAAAGCCATCTTTGTGGTTTAAGGAACTGTTTTTTAAAATTACATCTCAAAGAATTTTTAATCTAATCCAATCATTTTCCAACAGTAAAGAAAATCTGTGTGTTTGAGGTAGCAGTTTAAAGTCTGATGATAAATAGAACAGTGGCATGTGGGGCATTTTGAACTGTATTAGTACAGCTGATAGACTGTCTTGTTTTACTAATAGAATCAGGGATATGTCATGTAGTTGAGAATGTAATAAGCAACTAAAACCACTATCATAAAATGTATTGCCAGAGCCTGTTTTTCTCCCTGGGGTGAAGTGTGTCAGTGGTGCAGCATCAGCCACTCTATGGTAAACATAACACTGAAACAAACCACAGTCAAGTTTCTGGCCATTGATCTTCAGTCATTAGCTATGAGCTCATGGCGCCACTCAATGACCAGCAGGACTCCCAGGACTCCACTATTGATCCTCATTTTGTGTCAAACACTCTTAATAGAGGGTGACAAAAAACACGATGGCCAAACAAGGAAAAGTGGTTCAACCAAACTGAGACCTTTGCTTACAGGTCAACCCAGTTTATGATTCATTTTGACTGGCAGACAGAAACCCTGATTTATAGACAGCAGTGTTCATTTTGTTACAAGGTTCTGGTTTTTAGTCTTAGCCTTTGGACACATTTTATTTTGTCATTTGGTTGAGTTTTACTCAACAAAACTTAAAAACATAGTGCATCCTTAGAATTATAAGATTCAATCTTTTTTTTGTCAAAAATGAGTTATTCTCCTGAAACTCAAAATTTTATGAAATGCATTAATGGTCATAAAATTTTAAAAACAAAGATTGTTCTATCTCTAAGGGGTTCCAATTGCAAAGCACCCAACACATCATGAAATGTTACACTTAAATTTAGAAATTTCATGAAATGATGGTTTTATTAAATATTATGAGTGACATGTCGACTAAGATGAAAGTCAGATTTTATCGTGTTTAAAGTTGATGAAAAGTTGATTTTCAGCCTTGGCTGCCATGCTAGACAGTAGGCTTGTTAATGTTAATTGCACAGCTCACGCTACTTTTTTTAGTTTCTTAGCAAAATGTTATCATTAGGAATGTCCTGATAACATCCTTCGGATTGGTATAGGGGCCTATCTGGACATTTAATGGATCGGTATCAGCTAAAATAAAGCCGTTTTAAATCCAGTTCTTTCTTTACTAAAATCTCCTGTGCATTGTCCACCTGTGTTGCAGTGTGCTGCTCTCCCTAAAGGTCCAGTGTGCTACTTTTAGGAGCACCTGTTGGCAGAAATTGAGTATATATGTTTGTTAGGAGGGGAAACAAGTTAGTTGCAATCTGCAACCACAATTCTAGATGCCACTAAATCCTACAAACTGGTCCTTTAATGACAGCCAGACTTTAAACTGATAGCCTTTGGCTCCATATGCAAGTGAAAATTAGTATGAGAATGAGAACAATTATTTGGTTGTACCGGTGATTGACTCTGTTCTGACACCTTGGCAGCAGATAGCAGCACAGGAGCAGGAGATGATACTTTAATCTGTCAGGAACACACA
>NW_023339674.1:23885750-23889993 GCF_004916995.1 Morone saxatilis | reverse complement strand
TTTCCACAGCTCACACAGATCGCACATCGCACATTCACAACAGCATCTCTCTTCTTTCTCACTTTTGCACACACAGTTGTAACCATTTTTCTTCATCTGTATATCTCACACACGCTACCACTTATTTTTGTCTAGCCTTTACTCTCTCGCTCAATTCGCTGCGCGAATATAAGCGTTGATCAGTGAGAATAAATTTTTTCATCATACCCGCTCTTCCGTTCGATGAACACACACAGGCAGTCAGACAGGCAGACAGACAGAAAGATAGACTCACGCTCTCACACTCACACCATAATGAGTTCACCACTACAATATGATAATCCAAGTGCAATTCAGCTTTTAAAATGACTGCCAATCCTTAAATTCATGCCATAAACATCAAGGACATCCTCTGAAGCATCAGCATTTCCAAATAAAAACATTCTTTCGCAGCAAAAAGATAATTGGCATGATTTTCCGCTGGAGATCCCTATTATCCGCAGAAGAAAACACTCACTTCTCATTACCACAGACTCTTTTGACATCATTTCAAGCATTCCTCATTCTACAAAAAAGCTGAAACTGGAATGGAGCACAGTTCACCCTTGGCGCGTGGGCCGCCCTTTTATCTGGTACAGCAAAGAGTGTCTTTTGTCAGGAAGAGTACCTGAGTCTGGAGTGGAGGAGGAGGAGGAGGCAGCGCGGCGGTACGTTTGGGTATTGTCTCTCACCAGAGGACACTAATGGGTTTTGGTGTATGTGTCTTTCACTCAAACTTGACCACATGGAGCCGTTCTCCTTCAATCACTCACTTTAATGCTCGCATTAGATGAGGTACTGCCCAAGAGTCACGGGCTGACTATGCGGCGTCACTCTAGATCGTCCAAAATTAGAGTCTATTTAAGACCCCTCCTTTTAAAAGTACCATCCCTTTCTTGCATCTCAGGTGCTACAGCTTGTCTTGGTGACACAGCAAGCCGCACTGTATGCGATGGTGCGTGTATGTGACATTTTTTTGTAGTTTTCAAAGTGCTCGTAGCCAGTCAATGTGCCCTCGCCTGTCCTGATAGCCTTTTCTTGTATGGCCATGTATCGTAACGGCAACAAGAAAGCTATGCTTTGGAATTCTCTTTCAAAGGGCTCTAAGCGTCTCACCATGAAGCCTCCTGAATGCCAATGGAGGGTGGGGGAGGAAGGCGTCGCCCAACAGTACTTGCGGGGGCAATACAAAGATGTATTCCCGCTACTGCGAAAAAAAAATCTCGCCCTGAAATCAACACTTCTCCTTCGTCCTCACCTGGCAGCAATCTCTACAAATCTATTGCTCCAATCCCCCAGTAAAAGTAACGCGACAGACTCCCATACCGTCCTACTTTTTTTACTTCTCAGGGAAACACAAATGTAGCAGTCTGTAGTTCAGCCCTGGGATGTATGTCACTGGATTCATAAACAGCAGTGAAGTGACCTTTTGTCTGCCACTTTTCATAGTCCTATTGTTTAGACTCAAGAGTACTATTTGGACTCGCAAGTAGCCAAGATGGGCTAGGACAGTTGTAGAAGTAGATGTCTTTCATATTTGTGAAGGTCTTGTCCAAAAAAATCCTATGTTTAAATATTTGTTGAATGTCAAGGTGAGGAGACATTGGTATTTTTGTCCCCATGCTACAAAAGGCCCACCTGAGAGGATGCTGCGTTCATCATGCCAGTGGTATTTCATGACATATTCTTTAACTTTATCCTGAGATTTGAATGTGGCTTTGTATTGTATGTGACATTTTAATATATGAACTTTCTTTACACTATAGAGAGAGTTTACTGGTAGATACGGGACCCCAGTATCTTTTACTGGAGGTCTAACATCTGCGTATATCTAGCCAAAATGGGGAATATCATTACTTTAATCTTTTGGCTTGTACTCTATCATAAACATAGACAGTCACTCCCCACCCTGCTGTTCCCATGTCCCAAACCCTGATCTTAAAACAGGCACATTATGCAAAGTTCATGAATGTCTGTATGTTAAAAAAAAAGGCTAAAGTTTTCTGATTTGACTGATTTAAAAAAAAAAAAAAAAAGATCAGAGGCCTCTTTGCCAGTTGGCAGTTTGCCGCATTCTGTAAAGAATCAAATATTCTCTTGCCACTACTGATATCCTACTGATGTTGTGAAATTAAGTTTAATATTTCCTTTGAAATTTGCAGTTTAAACAACCACAGATCAAACTGTATAATTTAAAAGACATGGGGTCAGTCCGTCACTGGCAGCTCACAACGATTCTCTTTCAAATGGAGGAGGTGGGGGTGTCATTTGGAATCACAGACAACATCCATTTAAAAGGGCACATTTATTTGATTAGCAGCCATGATGGGAAGGCCCAGAGAGGGCAAGGCATCCTTGATCAAAAGAGGAGAACTGGCTGAAATTAGGACAAGTAAATCCTTCTTGCTGGTGCCACTGTGTCCAGGTAAGCAAAGGAATAAAGTCATGGTTACAAATCAGCCCATGATCAGACAGTACATTTCATTCTTACAGACAGCTTTGAGCCACGGGATCTAAATTTGACAACAAACTCCAATTTCAACAACCAGACTGTTATACACTCACATTCTGTACTAGATGTAATTTAGACACCACCTACAGCTTAGCTTCAGAGTGTCAGTACTTATTTCTGTTGATGTATAGTACAGTATGACTTACATCACTACAGACACAACTACAGATCTCTGAATTGATGCCAGTGACATGGATAGTATTGTTAAGATAGTGTATGTGATTTAGAGAAGATTATTTTGCCCTTCACGTGGAGCCCCTCCATAGGCACAAGCTGCGGGCTCCACCCCTCCATCCCCATGTGCCAACACGTCAATCAGCTGTAATTGCCATCCTGGAGGAACAATATCAGGCCGTGGAGCTCTAACCACACAGATTCATTGCAACACCTAATCTGCTAATGAGCTCAGCATGGCTATTTTCAGCATTGCCGCAGACATCATAGCCATTGCTGAGGAGGCCTGGCGCGGCTTCCAGTGACAGCAGAGGACAGTTGGCCTGTTGGAGGAGGTACAAAGCAGACCTCAGCCTGCACGCTTCAGGACAGCACAGTCACTCCAGATCCTGTTTGGAGGGATATGTGTGATCCCAGCACATCACACCCGCTGCTTAATATTCTGATTTACACAGCCGCTTTTTCATTCCTTCTGATATCCCAGCATAAAAAACATCTTCATGTAATCTGGGTTAGAACTGCCACTTAGTTTTTTTGTTTAATCTAGCAAAATGATCAGTGATATTACAATCATATTGGATAAATAACACATTAAAATAATGGGCCAAAAAGACGGAGTTTGTTTTCTAGCCGGCTCTCTGGAGCTTCGAGTTTTGCTGTTCAAGAACAAGAGCGAGAAAAAAGCAACACAAACAATCCTTAATGGAACTGATACAAGAGGCTTTTTAATTATCTAACTCAATCAGCTAAAGACCAGTGGATCAATGAATCCCCATTACACTCCCCAGCTCTGTGCCCAGACAGCAGCAGTTTACATCAGTTCAAACAGCAAGGCATGCTGCAGCTAAGTGACAGATTACAGGTTGTGGCTAATCTAATGCGGCCACAGCATTTGTACAGAGTACATCTTTAATTCAGACTGCAAGCTTCTCTCATTGTGACCATGTCACTTAACTGATACAACCTCTCTGAAATATTTATTCTCCCCTGCAGGAGATGGGATTTTACATTTTGAGGGCTGCTGAGTTTGCTGGGTAACCTACATTATGGGACTGGTACAACAGAAGAGACCTCACTTTGATCACATTTCCTGCTTCAGAATGCATTCATCACAAAAACACCACAAAAGATAAACAACTTATTAAAGGAGGGATCAAACTGCAAGTCAAATTGCTTTAAAGAGCATTAATAACTAAATGTTTTGGTTTATAAAAAACACAGTGAAACTGTATCTGCATTTTTATTGTTTTGGAATGTTGAATTGTCTTTTTTCTTAAATCATACTGTCCCTGTAGTAAACAGAATCACTTTTTTCAAACTTTATATCAAAGTTCATGATGCTGAAATATTACTGGAATGTACTGTACATTTGACTAGCATCTAGTTCATTACTTGATTAGTCAATTGAAAGAAAGATATGAGAAACTTTGAAGATAATTCTATTTCCTCATTCCAGTGTAAAATGTCTTTAAAACCAGAAATTTAAAGGGACCAGTGTGTGTAACATTTAGAAGTCAATGGAATATAATATCCATAGGT
>NW_023339674.1:23860329-23885650 GCF_004916995.1 Morone saxatilis | reverse complement strand
TTTAAAAATGAATGCTTTTATTAACAAGGTCCAGGGACAAGAAAAATCCACTAATGACAAAATACTAATTGAGCGAATTGAGGACAAACTACTTTTTTGCCAAGTCATGGACCAATACAGTACCTTGCATTTACCCCTTTTCTGCTTCCTCAGCCACTTAAGCAGAATCTCTGTAGCATAGGTCAAATGAGATGGCTCTTATAAGTCTCAATTTGCAAAACACAAGTGGACTTGATGACATTCCAGTCAGGTCACTGAAAGAATATGTCCAGGAGGTACCTTGCTTATGTTATTGCAAGTGTTACTGTGAAAGGGCTGTTTCTGACGCCTGGAAACAGGCAAACGTGTGTCCCATAGCAAGAGTTTCATCCTGACTCAGTTAGCAAGTCTCTATAACGTATTGTTTTGAAAAAGTAAGACAGATTCACATTTTCACTTTTCTTGCTGACTGTTCTAATTAGTATTTTTTGGTATGTCAGTGCAGTATCAAGGCAGCGCCCGGGATAAAATTAAGGTTTTGTTGGTTGGCATGTGCAAGTAGATCATTCTAAATTAATTCAGAATATCCTGTAAAATAAGCGCATTTCCATCTATTTATTTTTATGTGTATTTTCAATTTGCTATAGTGATAGTGGTGATGATACAGGATATTTAGACTTAAACATCATTCACTGAAAGACAGAAAATGGCAGCAGATGAAAACACAAGACCACTGAGGAGACTCTAACGTTGACACCAACATAAACATATTTTCCTCACGTTTTCCACATTGATGCTCCCAGGTCTTAATACGAGCGTTCATTTTTCAACATGCGTTGTTGCATGTTTAGTAGGAAGCAGGAGAAGCTTTTCGCGTGTATGCACTAGTTGGACAGTTTTGACTGGAGTAACAGGGCAGCCATGTTGGATTCCTCATCCATTGTTTGATACATTCATGTACATTCATTCTGTTCATACAGACATGCTTTTTTTATAGCTAATATAGCTGGCAAGATTTCTGGTCTGTATTTTATTTTTTATATTCATTTCTGTTCATGTTTTATCTTTTGTTTTTCTTTTGTCTTGTCAAATGAGGCTCTATTTGAAGGTCCTTGATTTAAAATTCTGCTTAGATTCAGTGCAGACAGCAGGCATGAATAAATAACTCAGTTTCCTGATCCAGAAGTTGCCTTATGTGAACATAAGCTACATGCCAATCTTAAAGTAGACAGTATTTGAATATAAATAAATAAAAACATACATATTGTATCATGATTGGGAATAAACTTTAATACTTTGTTTATACTAAGTGTTGATTGGCTTTCATAGCTAGAGAGGATGAGGGCGGCATGCAGGCAGTTGGCTTTAAATTTACTGAACAACTGACACTAACGCACAACAGATGAGTTCCTAGGCTTCTTGTTCTTCTAGACAGAAATAATGTGCAGCATTAAAATAGAATTAACCATGAAAAAAATGTAGGTGTCCTCAGTATCATTCATATAATGGATGAATTCTTGGCCTGTAATCTCTTCCTGTGCGTATCAGAAAACTTGAAACACCTTGAAAATTGTACTGTACAGCTCGGAAATGAGCTGGAAAATTGTTATTTTTAGGGAGAAAGAGTTTTGCAGTATAATTTACGTGTTTTCCTATTTTCTTTTGCAGAATGAATCGTACATCAGAAAACAATCCGTAACAGCCAGCATCTAAAGGGCTTTATTCAGAAACAGATAAATGGCAGCACTTACACTATCGTCAAATACTTCAAAGGTTGTGAGGTTCTGTATGCACAATGTTCAGTGTAGCTTCTTGGTGATGATCAGAGATCTCAGTGAATTACTGTATGTATGAATGTGAAGTAGTGTGGAAAAAGTGAATATCATCCTGTTAGAGAAATATAAAACATTCCTCCTTTGGTTGTTGCTATGGATTCGTGCTGTGATTGCGGATGTACTTTGCATGCATTTCTTCTGTATTATTCCAACTGTCAGTGTATTGCAAAACTATGCTATAGTGTGTTTAAATGAATAAATATTAAACGTGAAATATTTTTCTATTACTTTCACACACTGCATAAAGACACCGTGTGTGCAAACAAAACTAACTTTCAGTGGAAACAATTTAACTGCTCATTATTATCAGATAGTATCATGAGTGTGGATTAGTGTGGAAGAATTGGTATGCTATTGTAACAAATGACAATCTGTTGGTATCAGGTATATTAATTATCTTTATATAAGAAGAAAAACTGTGAAACATTCTGTTCAAATCACTGTAACTTACTTTGTATGTCATTAGGCAAACTTATGGTTCATATAACCTGCAGTTTTGCTACCCTTATAACCCTACCTTCTCTAACTTATGATAGCAGGTTATCATAACAGAGTTGCAGATTAAGGCTGACAATGTCACAACACATTTTTCTTTCAAAGGGCATTATTTGACCCCCTGTTGTCAAGGAGTGCAAAGGTTTCCACAGTAGCCTTTAATAAAACATCAACTGTTCCTCTTATGCTGTGTTTATGCCTTTTTTGCCTTTAATTATCACAGCCCTGTAAAAAAAATATAACAAGATGAACACTAAAGACCCTTTGGCCGTAACTTCTGGTCTTTTGTTTATAGCTGATGTAAAATAATCATGCCAGTTTTTTCTCCTTGTTTTAATGAGGTTTTATGCTCTTTTACTGAGAGATGCCAGAGAGTGAGGAACTGGCGTGTTACAAATCAAGAGCTAGCATCACAGCATTGCAAGTAGGCCTCCACAGTAAGTGCTTCAACCCACCACCCCATCAGGACAGCCTCAAGTACACACACCACACCAAACACATCACAACCGGGGAGTGACTGTCCGGAAATTTCTGCTTTTCTGGGGAGCTGATGTGTGTTGAGGCCTGGATATCGGATCAACTGAGGCACAATGAGGCCAACTGTGTGCAGACTGTGCAGGTGGTTTGATGGATGATACAATTACTATTACCAAAGTCTTCAATTATACTATGAACTGAATCATCAGCTCATATGGGAAAAAATGGCCTCCCAGTATCTGAACAGTTTGACTGTATTGTATATGTATTTTCATCATGTTCCCTCACATCCCTGCTGTTTTTGTTTACGCTTGTGGTTTGATTTGGCCGCATTATACACGACAGATAGTGTATGTGTAGAGACGGGATGCAATGAAAACTTGATAGAATATTTTCAAATTGGAGTAAAATGGAGTTAATATGTTACATTATGTGTTTGCTACATTATGATAAATATGCTCCCGCTGTTGTAAAAGCCTAACCCTGACATGCAGAATAGCCACAATCCACTCTGTGCTATTCCACATTTCTTTATTTGACTTTTATTGATGTAGATTTTGTATGGCATCTACTCTATAACTAACTAAGTTTGAATATGCCTCAGCTTTGGCCTTCATCATTTGATAAATGTTTTTGCTCTGAGTTCATGTCGAGTCCCCTTACAAGAATTCCATGGCTTTTACCAAAAGCCATTGCACCAGGAAGTAATCTAATAATGAATACAACAACAGTTTACACACTGCCTGCCTTTGTACCCATAATATAAACAATGCAACTGCAAGCATCCAGACCTCCTCTAATGGAGTACCAGAGCAAACACATTCATTTAATCACAAGCCTTTCTTTCAAAGCAAACTGGCCAAGCAGCAGAGGATGAGAGGCTAATGACCCATGAGCAATAAGCAAGTGTTAGACTGAATGTACTCTTGCAAAGAGAAAAAAAGCTTTTACGGAATAGCGTATCAATATTTTAAAGCAAAGCCTTTATGGCACCCCCCTCTAACTGGATTAGCTGTGTGATGTGTTCTGACAGTATGTTGTTAGTGATACTCCATTTGCTTTGTCTATCATCTGATTTTCCCTTGGTAATCCACAGAGCACCGTTATATTTCATAATTTGTTTTGCTATCAGGGCTGATTTGTAAATGTGCAAATTCTAATTAGCCATAGCTACTGTTTCTAATTTATTAAATATTAAATGATTCCTGTGGTGGAGTCTTTCTTCACATCCCCCAGATGAAAGTTTGTGGTATGCAAATTCAATTGCCTTTTAGATGTCAGCAGTTTTTTTAAATGTCCCATTTTGTGGGTGAAGTAATTTTCCCCTCGTTGTTTGTTTATCTGTCCCTGGTCCTTCTTAAGTTGATATTTATTCATCTCCAGTTGGATTTAGGTTTTCAACAGATGTTACGTACTCTGTCAGGCTGTGGTACCACTGCTTTGTTTAACTTCATTAATGTTGTCTTTATTATCTACTTTGGTGACTTACAAAGAGGGATGCTTTGCATACTCTCTGAAGTTAACTTGCAGGTTCGGACTCACATACCAATCCTGATTGTTCTGCAGTCTACAAACCAGGGTTTCTAGAAGTCTAGGGTATTTTAGAGTGTTTCTAAGAACTCTCTTAAATCTATGCACACTTTTCCCAGAGCAGCACTTAAGGGTCCAGTGTGGATCATTTAAGAGGAGCTATTGGCAGAAATGGAACATAAAATGCATAGCTATGTTTTTATTAATGTATAATCGCCTGGATATAGGAATCATTGTGTTTTTCTTTTGTGTAGAATTTCTTTTATATCTACAGACTCTGTGTGTCGTCTTTCATGGATTTTGCCATGTTGAACCACCATGTTTCTACAGTAGCCAAGAATGGACAAACTAAACACTGGCTGTAGGCAGTGCAGAGATCAGTGCTAACAGTTTAAGGAACTAAACTTTGATTATTTAGTTTCATATGCACACCATCTATTGGTAATGTCCCTCTGTAATCATTTCTGGATTAGACCAGCTGTATAACTGTGTGGAATAAAGCAATACTGAACTTTTGAGGCCGACACTGTTGGTATTTAGGAGTTTAACAAATCTGATAAAGTTTTATTGGCCAATAGTAATTATTAAAACATAAAGACATAAAATTGTTAAAAGATCAACCTGTCAGTGCTCTCTGGTGGACACAGTATGTAATGGTGTAATATGTGCATTATAAATATACGGATAATAATAATATGTATTGTATGATTTTGTATTGTATATGCAGGTACTGCAGACTGCATGTGCACACACATACAAATGTTTATTTAGATTAGTCAGATAAATTTATAGGGATGGGGAAATGCACCTGCCTATTTTTTCAACCACTGGCGGGGTAAGTGGGAGTATTTTGGAGATTGGCTTGGGGAGCTGGATGGTTTGGTAATCGAGTTGAAGAAGTCCTTCGACATATGCTTGTGTGTACATTCAGGTTCACTGTTATGCATATACCTGTGAATATACATGCTAAAACTTAATAAAGAAATACCAAAACGATAAGAGAAGATATAAAAACTGAAAACTAAACATCAAGAAAGTGACATTTCCACCAGGGAAGAGATAAGAGGTAAAAGAGGGCAATGATGACAAAAGTGGCAGATTAATTATGTAGAGCAAATTTTTAATTTATTTTTAATTGCTAAGGTTTACTTTCTTCTTTTTAATATAAACATCACTCATTTTACATTGCTAAACTGAGGGCAAAAGTACAAGGTTAAAAACAAAAACTTAAACACATCATGTTTGCATGCTCTTAGCTTTGTACGAGTAGGTACAAAGTACTTCTACAGTCCCTTCTATGTGCGTCTTATGTCGCAACGTTTTTGGGAAACGGGGCCCTGGACCATTTGGCACCCTACAATCTAATATCCTTTGTATTCACTCCCCTTGCTTCTTCATGGCTCTTTACTGCAGCACTTGCTCAGTTTTACACGATTTGAAATGTTTTTGAATGCAACTTGTATTCAACTGCCAGACAATTATTGAACGGCCACTTATCTTCACACTAATTAAGTTTTAAGAAACACATCCATCAAGCTATTGAGGGAGTTACTCCACCGTGAATCTGAATTTCTCCTCCGGATGACGCACACCACATTGTGCCGGGTTCTCACACAAACTAGATTAAAGATCAAAATAAAACTATTGTTGCTCAATATTTTATATATATTTTATATTTATAACAGGCATTAAAACAATATACTTTACTTGTATAGTGGATGTTTTTTTTTTATTTGACCCACTTAGAGTCAAAATCTTCCTAAGAATTCAGTTAAGATTTAAATAAAGAATAACACTTTGTTACCATGTTTGTTTTTACAAAAAACACGACATGCACTTTAAATATACACACAGTAATTAGCAACCAAGCCAAAATTTTACAAGTCATTACCACAATTTCTGCCATTCCTAACTACACATCCCTTTATTTTAGCCCCTCTCTGTGTCTGTTCTGCCTTCCTTTTTGCATAATAAACCTCCACCCAATTTGTCATGAAATCCCTCATTTGCTGGATACTCAGAAAGGCAGATTATGCTTATTTTTCATTTGGACAGTGGGAGATGGAGCCAGGTGTTTGGCAGCAGCAGAGTGTTCAGGTGTAACTGTGCCGGTGACGGGACATGACGAGCAGCCGCAGATGAAGGATGAGGCGTGGAGCATTTTGGGAAGAGGGGCACCCCACGACCTGCTCCCTCAAGAATACCCCCACTGATCGAGAGGAGGTAAAACTTTCTTTTGAATCACTTCTTGCTAGAATCAGCTCCTATTTCTTAATTAGCCAGTGAAAGCCATATTGAAAATACAGCTGTTAATCTGGGAGAAAAGAGGAGTGATTCTGCTTTGCTCAACAAAATTAATTCATGCCTCCTCAGACAATAGTGGTCTCATCTCTAACAAGTCCATTATATCAGTCGGCTTTGTCTGTAGTCAAATTATTAATGAACATTATTGGGATGAAAGCTGTTGGGTTTGAGGTTTCATGAGTATCATTTGTGTTATTGGGACTTGATTACAGAGCTTGATTACAAACAGCATATGATGGACCTCCTCTTGCATAGTGATCTTCTTTGTTGTGTGTTAATGAGGAAACCCAGTCCAATGACTCAGTGTATGCTCTCATGCCATAAATGTGTGCATAAGTGGTTTAGTTAAACCTTAGTTTGCTAAACCATGTGTTTGGGTTTGGGCACAATAATATAATATCATAAACACCTTTACAATCGAATGCTTTCCTGTACAAGTAATAGTTTCATTGCACAGTACAATAAAAAAAAAACACAAAACACTGCTGGAACTATGGTGACTCAGAAAAACACCTGAGTTAGATCCTAAATCATATTTGTTCTAATCAATGCACAGATAATAGATTGTCCAGAATAGGTCACTTTTTGACCTCTAGTGGAGTCGTTGAGCAATGGTTGGATCAGTAGGTCCCCTTATTGTTTGTATCTGCAGCTAATGCACCAGAATGGATTGACGTCATGCATAACTGGTTGCAGTAATGAGCCATGATAGGTAGCAGTGCACCAATAAAAGAGGAGAGCAAGGCCACAAAGGCTTTTTAAATGTTTTATGTGGAGGGACATGTGTTTAACATGTTTGTTAGGCCTTAAGGATAAGTGTCATATTTTAATAAAGCAGAATAAAAGGTCTTATCTGCCACTGGATTTTATGTTCTGCATAACCTTCAGTACTTGCGTGGCTCGTTTATCTGTGAATCCTTTATGTGTGAGGACGCAATTTGAATCCTGCACAGAAAAGGTGAACTTCGCCTATAACAATGAAAACTACTGTATAGAGAGGCAGTTATATAATACAGACCATAAATGCTTCTTATTGGCTGCTTAATTCATTTGATATGAGATTGTGTTTGTTGTCCCCTGATGAACAAAAGTAAATACTATACATTTTCTTTCAAAGTGTAGGTTTGAGTTGTTTGTATTAACGTTGCTGCTTCCTGTTGTAGGTAAAGGAGGGGTTAAACATTGAAACTCAAGTGTTTACAGTATATGAGGCAACATGGTGTAGCCGTTTTTTATTCAGAAATTATATGTATATTGTTTGTGTGAGTACAGAACCGATCTACCCCCTAAAAAGGACTTTCATGCATTTGTTCCTCATAAATAACTGAGAACTTTTTTGGATAACCATACACCCCGAAAGGAACTAGAAAAAAAGATCTTTGGTGTGACCATTCTCGTCGGTTTATGCTTGATCACAACTATTTTGTATGACGTGGTGTAGTTGCAGATCACAACTCCCTCGCTTCACCCTCCCCTCCCATGCGCCAAGGGGAAACTACTGTGGCTGTTATATGCCTGAAAAACACTGCCCTATCTAGAGCCAGTGTTTGGTTTGTCCCTTCTGGGCTACTGTAGAAACATAGTTCAACATGGGCGACCTGCAGCATCTGTAGGTATAAACATCTCACTCTAAGGTCATAAAACCCAACAGTTGTTAATTTCAGGTGATTATACACTAATGAAAACATACCAATAATATGATACTCTATTGCTAATAGGTCCTCCTAGATGTCACACACTGCATCTTTAAGATACACATTTGTTTTCACTGTAATTGTTGCCCTTTTAAAGGGGGGAGTGATTTTGAGAATTTCTCTATTTCTTGCCATGTTTGACATCAAAATCCCTGGATTGGATTTTTCTAGCAAGTACATTTTGTGATGAAACTGCAGCCATGCCTGCAAGCCAGCTCATCTAAGCACACAAGCCCTATCATGTAGGCTCCCGAATTGAAATATCCTCTGCCTGAAATATTGACTTTAATATCTCATTTGAAAAATTCATGTAACCTTTTGATGTTAAATCCATACTCAATTTGGCAGAATGTTATAGGAATATGCAGAAAGGGGATAGGAGGCATTATTATGTTTTTTCCTGCAGAGAAATTACATTTTATGGTTGTAACACCAACCTCCCCTGTGTTCTTTTTAGGCCACGAGGGAAAAAAGACGTGGCCATTAAGGCAAAATGAAAAGAGCTATTGATTGGGCTCTTATGCCTTTTCTATTTGCCTCATTTCCTAAATGCATGATAATAAGGGCTCAGCCACTGAAACTAACAATACTCCGTAATGAATCGAACTCTAAAGAATTAACCTAAGTTTGCATAATGATTCACAGATGTTTCCATCAATGGATGATATGCATTTGGTTTGTTGCTTTGTGGATTCATGTTCCATTTACCAAATACATGCTCATCTCTTTAGAGCATTATGATGCAATCAAGTCATTATTTGATGATTTCTGTTTTGAGAAATGGGCTGCTTGTTATCAGAGATGTCTGGGGTGATGTTTTTAAAAGCTATGATATTAGAATAATGTTACAGTTGATGTGTTGGAGCTAATAATAGTCAAATGGGGAACAGTTGGTTGTAACAAGCACAGAAAAACAAGCTTTTAACTAATGGAGTTTGTCTGTTAATAGAGATATTGGCATGAGAGCATCACAAAGACGGAGCGTGATATACAAATTTGCAAATTGTTTCCCCAGGTGGTGAAAAAAAAGTAGGACTCATGTCGTCATGTCATCAGCCCATGTCATGCAGACAGTTTAAGTGTTACTGCATTGCTTAATTGAAATTAGTGTGATGATAGATGTTTTTCCCCTCACTTTATCATCATTACTTGATTTCACAATTGCACACAAACTCCTTAGGAGAAATGAAAAAGAAATTTCATACAAAATGATACGGATGTCACACCACAATGGGTGCAACATCCTGCTTAATGAGTCCCCCTCAATGCTTGGGTTTCAACACCTTTGATTTTTTGTTATTTAAATTTGTTTAATTTATTTACACTCTTGGTTTTATTTTTATAGTTTTTGCCCATTTCGACTTTTCAACTTAAATAAATTAGTGTTGGGGTGGGGGCAAATCTTTTTCCCCTACCTCCCCAGTATAAATGTTGATCCAGGATAACTGTCTGTAAAACCTAAAGGATATTTACAATGGACAGATAGAGTTATGTTTTTAACTCTGGTTTTATTTCCTTTCCACATACACATAGAAAAGCTTGTTGTATTGTCATACAATTGCAGAACTAGTTGGATTTAGTTTTGGGTGAAATGTTTGCAGCTCGGTTATTACAAACTATGATTCTAGCATTTTAATCAGCAGCTATAATTTGCACTTTATACCACTCATCACTCTCATGTGTCTTGGCAGCACGTGTGTGAGGTCGCACTTGCATGCCACAACCACGGGAGTGAAGTGAAACACATTTTAGCTGACTGCAGAGAGTGGCAGTGAACATTGACAGTAACTATACAGGTTGTGAAACATTTAAAAGCCTTTGTAAATGTTTTGTGAGATATGAAATGCATTTAGCATGTTTGTAAGGCCTAAAGGAGACACAAAGGTGGGCAACGCTGAATGCAAACAAAAGCAAATGTTTACCATGGAAACTCCACAGGGTAACTTTAATTATCCTTCATAAGTAAATCCTGGCCTAATTAATTCTGTTGTTTTCTTTAATGTCTTTACCCAGCTGCTTGGACAGATATTTATATTCTTTAGTACGATGAAGTGGCCCAGGTTTGTCCTAGTTTATGTTGCTGATAAACTCCGATAAACAGAAGCATGTCAAATTGCAATAAGTCTCCTTATCAGCGGCGTTTGCTCACACACTGATGCTAGGTAAGTTATTTCCTTCTGGGTAAATTATATATTATGTGTCCAACCAGCATATCTAAACATGAAAGGAAAACAGGGTTATCTCAGAGCCCTCACTTCTTTGATCCAAAATAACAGTAACATCGTTAGTAAGATGTTAATTGTAGTGTCTTTACTCTACAGAATTGCTTTGTCTAATTTGCTCTGGCTGTTTAGGTCTGCATTACCTCAGGCTATGTATTTGCATAACGAGCATTTGGAGTTGGAACAGAGTATTGTTGAGCCAAGTGTACAGCGCTGAGACTGTAATGTTTGCAAGACATTTATAAAAAACAGCACTAAGATACTTGAACTCTCAGGGTATTGGCTAATACAAGTAATGAATTGATAGCATTTTTGTCAGTGTTAAATCTCTACCTCACTATAATCAGATGCTCAGAGACCACCTTTCTATAAACAAGAATGTGGCTCAAACCCAGTTATGACTCCATAAGCCTTCTTGCTGTGTTATTTTTAAATGTTGTTTTTTCACGAACTCATCATTGAAAATGATGCTTCTTTGTGTTGTGGTATTCCCAGCATGTGGCACTCTTAGCCTTTCTAAGCCACTGACAAATCCATGGCTACAGTGTCACCCCTGGTGAGACACCCAGGAGGATGTCATTCAACACTGGAAGCAGTGTGCCTGTGGCCCCTGTGGCACATGGTCAGTTATAAATGAAATTTATCACTAGAAACAACAGTAGTGGGCCTATTACAGGGCTTTGCCTGGTACAGCAGCTTCATAGCAGGACAGTTTACCCTGCTGCTCTCTTTCGCTGTCTCAGCTTAACTCCATCCTCTATCCGGGGACAGTCACCTGCAGAGGGGCAGATGGTCTCGTTTCTCCCACTGGGACTGTCTCTCTCACGTGCAGCAGTGTCGCAGTGCTTTCTCTTGCAACATCTTTCCTAGAAATACTCATAGCGCTGGTAAGGCTTGTTATAGAATTCATTTTACTAACAATTTTTTATGTGTTTTGAATTTGTGTGGTTACAATCTTTATCATCTGTACATTTAAAATGAAAATTGTCCAAGAGTTGGCCAATTTGTGTGATTTCTGACCTACTTTGGCAAGTGGGTTATTGGTCAAGTCAGCTAATGTTGTAGATGTGTCCCATCTGTTACTGTACACCAACAATATAGGTTGCAAGTGCTACTTTTACATTTCCCTGCTCAGATTGAGCCCACCTTCTGGTCATAAGTGTGTCCTTATTTTCCCAGCAACAAAGGAGCGTAAGAATGCAAATTATCTTAATAACTGGTATCACGGTACTGATAAGTCAATCTTGATATTTCATTTATTTTATTACTTCTACAAAACAACACTATTTGAAGCTAATTCTGTGGGTTACTTGGTGCCAAATATAATCTTTTTAATCCAATATCTGCAGTAGATATCGAAGCATCAAGCCACATGACCTTCTCATATGTAATGTGTAAACCGAGACTTTTGTCTTGCATTGCAATAGCAAGGGAATGAAGAAATGGGTCATATGCCACCACTACCCAAACAATCAAAATATATACATATAATAGGTACAATTAAGAATTTTCCTGATACAGTCTGTGAAATATTAAATGAATTCTCAGCACATTTTTTATTCTGGCAGTATTTGCTCTACCAAATAAAATACAAATGAGAGTATGTTTTTGATGATGTTTGGTAAGTTAAAGGCTGCTTCCGCATTTACGTGTAAATATTACAAAGACTGTCGGACAGTGCGGGCCTAATTACTGCTCGGGCCAGTTCTAAACTAAAGGCATTTCCTTCAGCCCCAGTTATTCCACGTCCAGAAACTGACTGATAATATCAGTTAATATACATCCACACCTGTTGTGGCCCATTTCTCTTCGTAATCACTTATCACCCTCTTTTACAAATGCAAGTCCTCATGCTTGTGTGAGATATTATATTCCTGCATATACAGTGGCCGATTTGCCTTGCATGTCCCACATCTCAACAGCTCATTAATATTTCATGATCTTGTTAGTGTCTTCTACCTCTTCTTCGCCCCGCCAACCCCCCCTCAATGGCTGCAGAAGCTGGAGGGTACATCTGAAAGTCAGCTTGCGTCTCCTGTTTTTACCAGACTTGCAGACATGGGATAGGCTCATATCCATCCAAGGATTATCCTCCACTGTCTCCCTTCCAAAAAATCATTATAGCGAAGTGTCAAAAGAAATGAGATTAGTTCTCTCTTCTTTCCTTTCTGTCGTGGAAAATACATTTTATGTGTGATTTTCCCCCAAATAAGCTGAGGATACAGATGAGTAGGTTCTTGACAGTTATGAATGAGGACCGTACTACATGAAGGCAGTGACAGAAGGAGGAGCCAGTGAAGGCTTCAAAAAGCACTTGAAAGAATCATTATCAACTGTGTGGCTCCAACACCCTATCACTTGACCTCTCATTACCTCAAGAGCATTCCTTTAAAACGATTAAAACATTTTCAGTGGTTGTAAGTCTCCATTGAGCTGGCGTCCATATGCAGAGCCTCTCCCTCATTATAGCAGGCAGTCAGGGCAGCAGCATCTATACGCTGCGGTAATGAAGACACCACAGAGGCCAAGGGAAAAGGCTACAATGAAGTGGGAGGACAGGAAAAACAGGTGGAGTGCTTGGGAAAGAAGGTCAATGCTGTAAGTGGAATAATGAAAAGAAGTAATGTCTGGCTAATAAATTAAAATCCATTAGCAGGACTGTTTCAAATGCACACTTCCCCGTTAAAAAATGTTTTAAAATTATTTTTTTAAAAGCTGTAATTATGCCTGTTAGGTCCTTTCTAACAATAGCATGTATCTAAGTGTCTGTGTGTGGTGTCTAAACCTGATTTAAATCAGACAGATGCCTTGGCATTGGCCTTGCAATAACCAATGCATAGACAATTCATTGACATCATGAGTACAGCTCAAAATATGACTGAATTTGGGTTTAGTTGTCAGCATTAGGTGCAGACAGATAACAGTCTCACACATGACTAATTGTTTTTTGACCTCTTGTACTTCGCCCATTCTTGCAGGGGAAAGTATTCTTTTCTATAACCACTGAAGCTGTTTTCAAGGTTAGGGGAAGATGATTTGGTTTATGTGGAAAGCAAAAGTATCACTTAAAGGTACATTCAGGAGGATCTATTAGCAGAAATTGGTTGTAAGATTCAAAGGTATGTTTTCATTAGTGTATACACACCTGAAAATAAGAATCGTTGTTGTTGTTATTTTTGAATGAGCTGTTTTTATCTACAGACCCTTCTACAGAGTCCGCCATGTTGAACTGCCATATTCCTACAATAGCCCAGAACAGACAAACCAAACACTGGCTCTAGATAGGGCCTTTCACGTTTTTTGCAAGTTTCATGGCCATCGTAGTTTGTCCTACACACTTGGAAGAGGTTATTTAGTTGGTTGCGGTCTGCAACTTCACTGCTAGATGGCACTTCTACACAAAAATACAAACATGTCAAGTTAAGAGTTGTTCTTTGAGTTCAGTTACTTTCTCTAATCGGCAGAAAAATTATCACCAACAAACACAACACCAGACAGTATTTATCAAACAGTGTACCTCTGTTTATCTTTTATGTATAATATGGCTGTATGTTTCAGACCCATGAGTGAACCATTAATGCCAGACATAATTTACTATTTTTTTAAGATTGTGGATGGAGAGCATCTCCGGTGTCTCCGGACAGTGAGAGACCCAGACTGCACACGCAGGCCATCTGCATGCTGAGGTTTCATTCTGGCAGGAAGAGGAAAAAGAACCTTTTGTTTCAGATTGAAAAAGCAGATTTAAATCAGAAATGCTGTTTTTATTGGAACAAGGTGTAAAATGTGAGGCTGCTCTGGTAACTGCTGGTAATTGCAAATGTAGGTCTGTACAAACATCTTTAAAAAACTCTTAGAGTGACTGATATCTCAGTTTTGCAATCAAACCTGTTTCAAATAACATTTAAAAAATGACTCCGAAGGTAATAATTCCCTTTTTAACGATGGCTGCAGCATTCAAACGATATGGTAAACCTCCTGAAGGACGCCACACCAAACAAGGTATTACCTTTTCTATGGGAATATGTTTGAATGTGGGGGAGAATTCTAAGAACTCTTTGGAGATTACATTTTGTTAATTGCCATCATCCATCAAGCATAACATTCATAAATGGAATAGCCATTGGACATTTAAGATAATGCTCAACTATTATGATTGATCATGGTTTCAGTGCTCGTGTTCAATCTGGTTAATGTCTGAGATAATATTTTAGCTTTAATCAGTCTTATTTTATATATTTGAAATCACCACTGCCTCCTGAAGCACTCAAAAATAACACTAATATACATTCTCTGGACTTAATTATTTGTTGTAACAATTGCACATATACATCTCAGTCAGGACACAGGATTTAACAGTTGTTTAAAAAAAGGCATATTGATATTTAACAGGAGTCTTTCACAAATTAGCTAGGTCATTGATTTGGCAGGTATAGAAAATATTCTTATATAGTACATTAATCCAGCTATACCAGCAAATGGGCAGAATTAAGAAAACAAATAGCTAATGTACAGCCAACTATATCATAACATTATGTGTTCATCTTAATGCAAACATATACAGAGGCCATTTTGCCTGCATTACTTTTATACTTACATATGTTTGTACTCTTACTTAATTATCCCTCTACTCCTTATTCAGAGTCTATAAATGTGCAAATATTAGTAGTTTTAAAAGTTAAACTGTTGGACATGTGACATCTGAAAACTTCTATTGTCAGTGAATGGGTGGCGGAAGCTTCAGATTGTATTATATACTCGTAGTAGTTGCATATCGGACCATGGTTGGCTTCCAACTAATTGTGATGTCACAAAATCGTGCTTGTAGATCCATGTTAAACTGTGGTTTAGGGTGAACACAGACACTTTTTCCCATGAATGGGAAAATAACCTTTTTATGTCAGAGTGAAGTGTAGTAACAGTAAGCAAAACACATTTTTGAGTGGAGGGGATTTTGAAGGCAAAGTTTTTTGTTGTAATGGAGTATTTTTGTGGTATTGTGTATACTGTGGTGTTGCTAATTTCACTCAAGTAAATGATCTGAATACTTCCTCCAGTGTCTGCTTTTAGGAAACAATAGGTTATTCATTATTCAAACTCAGTAGCAAGGGCTGGTATTCACTGAATAGTGTTCAGTGTGTAGCTGATGGAGCTATAACCACCACAGTCTTTGTTTTAATATTTGAGATGTGAAATATTAAAACAGTGGAACTCAAACTTCAATGAGGCACTAAAACTGTTTAAATTCTCGTTTTCTGATTAACTTGTTTGTGACGTGGAACATAACCTACTGCATGAGGTATGTGAATTGTGGGTCAGAGGTTACATCACTCATACACCATCATCCCAGTTTGACTTTCAAAAGGCATCAGTGTCAGTGTCAGTACATGACAAGCAGGTGGAGCTGTGAGCAAAGTTAATCCCAGAAAAACTCCCAGTAACATTACATTCTTCTTTTTCAAAGAGAGAGACATGTGTTGATGCTTTACTCCTGAGAAGGTTCCTCCTCATAGATAGAGCTTATTATTACTGTGCAGCCTGCTTCCACACAGTTAAGTCTGTGTAACATCAAGACTTTGCCTCTCCACTCCATATCTGGCATAACTAGAGGCTAACACTCTCATTTTAATTGATGTTACTTCCAGATCTCTGCTTCTTCCTGTGTATTCTGACACTACTCCTGGTTGGTGATGTAAGTGACAGTGTGGAGAGGCGCTTCTAATCCGGAGGTGGCAAATAATCATAATAATTTGGACGCTGTATATGTGTGTGTGTGTGTGTGTTTGTGTGGGGCGATGGCCTGTATGTACTCCTTGTCATTTTTTCAATTACTGGAGCTGTGGTTAAATGTTCATTTTCAGCAGTCAGCCCGGAGCAAAAACTACTGAGCCCCATTAGGTTTTACCCACAGCCTCACACTCATTAGTTTTCTCCGGTCAGACGAGAGTGAGGGAGAAGCTGGGCTGGCCTCTCTAAAGAGGTCAGGGTGGAGTCTAGTGCTCTGTACAGCCACAGCAGAGATTGTTAAGGAGTTTCCAGCAAGTATCTTACAATAGTAAGAAGACTTGGGTGACCTTTTTAAGGCAAATCAGCACACAGCCCTAATTCTTTCTCTGCACCTTTCTTCCTTTCTCTCACGTGTGCAGGAAACTACTGACTTACGAGAGGAGCTGATAAACACGACACCACAAAACTAAGGATTATGGTTGTGTTGAAATCCAGATTCCAGGAAAATGTACATTCTCTCCACTGCTAATAGGCACAGGGGCTTTTATCTTCCCTCTTGCATCTAGTATGATGCTTTCAGAGGAGTACAGGCATCATTAACCAACGTCCTCTGTTTCCATTGACCTGAGGGATCCTGTCTTGATTTTGTGCCGCTATGGCTCTGCCAGCTAAATGGAGGTTACAGGGAGATTGCATCCATTATTGAGGTATTCAATTCAAATGTCACCCGTTTCCACTTGGCACTGTTTTCTCTTCCCTAATGTTTGCTCTGGGCATGGGGGAGGAGGGTTTGGGGGGAGGGGGGGATACCAGTTTTCCTGTCTTGTTGTCTCAGCACTGAGAGTGACTTTTTTTTGTGCAGACATTAGCAGGGACAGATTCAAGGTGACACCGTTGTAAGTCTCGCCACTTCACCTTGCACTCTGACACCTGGACGTTCTCCCGCACTCTCTCTGCATGGTTAGTATCCTCCTGAGCACAGGCCTCTAAAACAAGGCTGATTGTAACTATTCATCATCCAGCCTCCACTTAATTGGAGCAAAACTAGATTGTGCATGGCGCAAGCCTCTCAGGTGGGTGTGGATGGAATACAGTTCAGATAAGACACTACTAAAATCCTTCAGGTGCTCACATGGAATAAACCCACTTTGTCTCTAAGTCCAGGTTACCCATTTGGCCATTACAGACTCGGCTTTCATTACCCGGTTACCCTCCTGTCAGTGTAATTCAGTCCTATCATCCCTCACCCCAGTTGAAATTAACAGGTAATTTGTAAATGTCACTTTGGGTTAGACACCTCATTTTCTTCCTTTTCCAACAATCCAGCACCCACAAGCTAATTTTTCTTGTCTTCTGAATAAGGTTTTCATTCACAAATAGAGTTATGGTCCACTAAATAAATGAGAGTAATTTATGAGAGGGAAAAAAATGGAATTTACCGTAACCTATTAGAGTCAATCAATGACATACTACCCAGGATTCCTTTAGTTACCGTAATGCTGCATGTCTGCTGTGATTCTGAAGATGTCCGTTTGAGAAGTGAAATAAGATGTGAGGAAATGGTAAAAAGTACTGTATTTCATTGCTTTTCACACACACACACCTACCCATACGCACAAATTCTCTCACAGGTTCTAAAGGCCAGATAATTTCTTAAGCCAGGGACAAACACATAGAAAACACAAGTTTGACCTAAATGCAATGTAGAATTCTGACTTCATTTACAAAGACCTTTTAAAGGGCAAGGGAAGTTTATTTGTAGAGCACATTTCATACACAAAGCCAATTCAAAGTGCTTTACATAACATATTTAAAACATTAAAAAGGAAATACAGCTGAAACAGAAACAGAAAAAAGATAAATAAATAATGATGAGTGCTCAAGGTTCAGTCAGTGGCTCTGGAGGAGAGCCTAAAAAGTTTTTAAGTTGGATTTAAAGGTAGTGAAAGTTGCTATCTTCTGTATAAATTATAATATGTTCTAGAACTTTGTTCGCGCTATGTGATGCACAGTAAACACGGCTCAATTAAGTACACTGAATAACACAATCCAACACGGCGACACTGCTCACTGAGCGCAGTAGAGCAGGTCAGAGACTCTCTGGCCAAGCTGGCTGACTTCTGTCGCCCCCCCTGCACACATGAACAGCATAGAGTCATTTAACAATACAGACCTTCTAGACTTTCAAAATTTCCAGGGAAATCTTTCCACTGTTTTAAAGCAACTTCTTCTGTAGTGATAGAGTATGGGAAAGTTTTCTGGGCCAGTGTGCATCATGTGATCCTGCTGTCCCGTGGAGTGTGGCCTTTACGCCAAAGTCACCTCACAGCCCAGAGTTGTTCCTGGGTTGTTGAAATGTCGAGATGATTCAGGAGGCTGGGAGGGTTCAGTGTTGGATTTAAAATTGGATTTACTACGTTATTACCACATTTCAATTATAACTACAGTGAAGCATGTTTCCTGTTTCCACTAACTGTTACAGCGTCATGTTCAGTTTTTTAAATTTACACTACCCACATACTCTCACCATGGCTGCTATTGCACCCCAAGTCATCTGTGGAGAAGGGATCTCGCATCCTTCTTTTAATTGCCGTGCTCATTTTTCAAAGGTTTTGGGGGAAGTTTTTCCTCGTCTGTGTAAGGTGTATTCTGATCAAATGCAATGTTAATTTCCTCTCACTTTACTTTCTGCTGCTATATTCAATATTTTTGTATTCACAAATAGACAACAGATGCCCATGTAGAATGTCATCAAATGACTATGTGTAATGTGTAAGTGGTTGCTAGCCCTCAGCTCTACAGAGAGGCTCAATACACAGTCCTGTGGGGAGTCTAGTCTTGTGGCAATTGGTCAGAAAGTCGTTGATCCAGTGGCAGGTGGGTTGGAAAGTCCTTGGTCAGTAAGTTTAGTAACCAGTCTGCCCGGGATGATGGTGTTAAAGAAAAAACTAAAGCCTATGAAACGCACTTAGCTCCTCTGGTGTGGCGATGACATCCTCTGTAGCCCTATTTGTTCTGTAGGCAAGCTGGTAGGGGTCAAAGGTGGATGGGAGGCTGGCTTGGATGTGCTGCAGGACCAGCCTCTTGAAGCACTTCAGGATGACCGCTACCGGACAGTAGTCTTTGAGGTCTTTTTCAGCAATGGAATGATTTGAATGAAAACCTTTCTAAGGATTCACCTCTCTGAGCACACGCCTCACATCATGCTCCTACACAGTTAGGATGTGACTGTTGAGGGCTGGTGAAGGTGTTGTGTCTGTCTCCGCTGCCTTCAGAAACAATTAAGTTCCTCTGCCAGCGAGGTGTCACCATCGACAGTTGTGCAGTTGCCGGTCTGGTAGTTGGTGATGTGCCGGTTGCTCTGCCACACCCACCGTGGGTCATTATCAGTGAACTGGTCCTCAATTTCCAGCATGCCTGATGCATCTCTTCAGGTTGGCTCAACAGCACTCTATAGGGCTCTACTGCCTGAAGGCGGTGTTTTGGTCCTTGAGGAGAGTTTGGATTTCCTTTGTCATCCAGAGCTTCTGATTTGGGTACACCTGGATATTGTTGATGATAGATTGTCAGCGTTGTCACAGGTCGTAGTAGAAAAAGGAGAGCTTTTAGCTGCCGCATTTGTGCATTTTTGCCAGTTTTACACATCAAAGGGTACAGTAGTCGTTACTGGAAGATGCAGAAAAATGCAATTCCAGGATGGGGGATAGGCACAGTGGCACTTTTGCTGCCGTAAAGTGGTTCTTCACAAAAGCCTCAACAGAACCATCAATGGACGGTTTCTGGTCAGGCAGATAGCCCTGGTCTAGCCTGCAGAACCATGTTTTTATCACACAGAAATACCCAGACAGAAGCTTCCTGATGGAGTGCAAGTTAGCTCACCTGGTAGAGCACACGCCTCATGTAGGTCCTTGCCACAGCAGACCGGGTTCAATCCCAACCTGTGGCCCTTTGCTGCATGTCGTCCCCCCGCTCTCTCTCCCCCCTTTCCTGTCTTCACCTGTCCTATCAAATAAAGGCATAAGAAATATATTTTAAAAAGAAGCTTCCTGATCATCATACATCATACACATCATGCATTTTACCCGTGACTATTAAGAAGGGAAAAAAAGCCTAAATATTACCACCTTTTTTATCAGTAATGTGTTCATATTTTGGAGATGGCTATTGGCGCTTTCAGAGGATATGAGAGGTTTTAGAAATGATCATTAGGAATGTGACTATGATGACCATGCAGGTTTGCATGTTTTATTTCACTCAGCTAGAAGAGGCTAATACGGAAAATTGTTCCATTAACTGTAATGCAGCCTTTAGGACCAGGAAAAGAAAACATTTAAGCTACATTACAATATTACAACAGCCAAAATCCCTGATAATATCTACTTTCATTTGAGGATATTATATTGATACATCTGCCAGCTCCGGGTGCTCATTGGTTTTCATACATACTGTATTTGTTGTCAAGGGTCCAACATTTTTTAAGGATTTTGCATAAATGGGTGTGCAAGTCCAGATTCAATGTGAATCATTTCAGTCTATCTCTCAACACTGTGAACTCTATGATAGAGAAAGATGTTTATACAGCGCACACTTTAAGTGTTAGGGCATTTAATGCTTTTGTTCTATAGAACTGTTACATGACCGTCATTTAAAATAGCATTCACGGTAATTCCCCAATCAGTCAGTGCATCGGCTAAGTGAAATTCAAGACTGATTTCACCATGTGATACCCATGTGCCTCCAGCCTAAAAGCCTCTGTGTGATTGATAAATACAAGAATTGAGGAGACATTTAGACTGGGAAAGGGCCTCTCTCATTAAAAATATGGTGTTCGTAATGAAGAGGAAATAGAATTAGCACTGAGAAGGATGAAGGGGAGCAAATTGCTGTAAATATTGTAAGACTGATCGGCAACCTCCTCCTCCAGCCACAGCAGAAAGTCATTATGTGGGTTTTGGATATAGGTTCCCCATGACCGCATATTTATTATCTATCTAAATAGAATCACTTACCTCTGATGCTGGCTCTGATAGCCAGTCACCACAAATATCAGTTCCCCCTGGTGCCTCAGCCGGCAATTTTACATAAGGCCAAATGATTATGCACACAACCAGACAGGATTGCATTTTGTTGATTCGTGTTTTCCTATGAGAAATAACCATTTGTGGGGGAGATTCTTTTCCCTTTAAGAGTGTAAACTCAACACTGTTTGACATCCTCCATGGTGGAAAATGAGGTCAGTGGTAGAAAGTCAGGGTACTTTTTAAAAACATAAAAAGAAAAAAGCCTCCTAGTGTTTCCGTGACTGTGATGCGGCCATAAGCTACCTACATGATGTCATTATCTTTATTCAACTGTACCTTATTTGTCAGTATGGTGCAATTTAGCTGTATGTTTTCTGTGCAGCCATCGTTCAGGCATTAAGAGTTATGGCAATAAAAATATATATTCCAACTGGGGATGCAGCACAATGCCTATTCATGAAGGCACATATGCACTGCTCAAAAGCATGTATGCACATAGGTATTGGCCCATTTGTCAAGCTAGGAGAGCTAATTATCTCATACTGTGCGATATTGTTTTCAAGCCATGCATTTCATTTTGCAACATTAAAACATACGTGGTGGAGGCAGCAGAAATGGTTTCCATGAGTATGAATGCATTAGAAAATTTTGGGAGGGGATGTTGCATTAGAACTCCACAGGGATATCAGCATGCTACACCTCTTTTGGTTTGTCATTCATCTTCCTCCGCGAGGGCGGAGAAAGAACCAGTGGGAAGTGACGCCTTCAGCCAACTTGGCAGGTTAATGAAGGTAATTTGATTTCATACATAATGGCTGCCCATGCCACGCAGGGTTTAATTGCGCTCTGTGTCTGGGCGTCATTTCGTGGTACCAGCCGAGGCCCTGTGTATTTCCTGAAGGTTGTGCAGAGGCAAACAAGTTCCTGATTCAAGTGAGATGGAACCGATAGCTCTGTTTCATCTGCTAATAGTTTATCTTATTTCCCAGGCAGCTGTGAGCTCTGCTGTCACAGTGTGACGGCGGCAGCTTGGTTTTAGTGAATCAAGCAAGTTCATTACTACATGGCAAACAAACACCATAGGCCTTACAGTCCTGGGATGACTCTGAAGGAACATGCTGCTGTTAACTCTGTCCTATTTGTTACACCTTGATTTGATATTATCCATGTGGAATCAGTTTTTGTGTGATTTTGCTGTTGGTGGTTGCAACTTTCAGTCATCTTAAGCTGCTTATTATATTATATTTCACTTGTGTCAACTTTGTAAATTTCTTTTTTTGAGTTGAAACAATTCTGTTTATGAATAATATCATTTAGATGTTCTGTCTATGTATAGCATATAGTGAGTTAATGCAAAAACTGCCACGTTTCCGTGGTTGGAGATGCTCTCACAGTCTGTTATTGAGAAATGTTAATGACTGACAATGCAAATGAAGTATTATTAGTATAATCCTTAATTCTATAATTCATTCCATTACATTTCAGTCTGCTAGATAGTTGGATGTTGATGACAAGGTGAGACGACATAAAAGGATGACATTTGTATTGTATTTGCTGTCAGCATGAAATATGAAATTACTATAAAATATTAAATAATCCTATTACTAAATACACCCAAAATATAATATAATATATATATATATATATATATATAAGTTTCATGAAGATTAGCAGTTTTTCTGTAATCCTGTTGACAAACAAAGCACTGGCAGAGGTAATACGAAACTTGGACACATTTTTAAAATGAAAACTTAAATAAATAATAATAAATATTTATGCACAATGGAATCAGATACTACATGGGATATACATATTACATAGTCATGTAGTTATTTTGGTTCTGACTGATTGTTATCAATTGATCATCTGAAGAAATTTCTCAGAATCAAATTAAATCACAAAATAATGGTAAGTTGGATGGGGTCTAAAATACACCATTCTAAAGATAATTAGGGAGTTTTATTTTGTCGCCCTATAATTGGATCTTAATCAGCATTGGGGTTCAAGCTATTTTCCTAAGACCTCTTCATTTGATCATTATCTACAAAGCTGTTGTAGATATTATAGGCCATATTCCTTTACTCTGCCATACAATCTAAATGGATCTTGTTTCAAAGCCTCAAGGACAGTCTGTGATGAGCTTGACTAGATTGCACTTCCATGCTTATCTTCATCTACAGAGATGTCTGTAAACATCATAATGCACAGATCAAAATAATGTGTTGCACGGGTTACAAATACAACTTTAGTTGTTTCTAAATATTAGGCAAATATATTGAAAGACAACATGACTGCGGATAAACTGTCCAACTGTCCTCAGCCAGTGCATGAGATCCAGTTGTGGATATTACAGTTTAAATGGAAGTCAATTCTTAATTGTATTACAATCATTCATTATTTGAAGCCTCTTCAAATAATGAATGACTGTTCTACTGCCACAGAAGTTGCAGTAGAACAATCTTCTACTACCTTCTAATACTAGTTTGGGGTTATAAGAGCTTCTGTTTATTCAGTGAAATCCAACACTGATAGTACAGTTGTGGACTGACTGATGAAAAATACAGAGTCAGAGTTCATACTGCCGTAGTAAGCCAGATTACTCGCATCACTCACACACACAAGTAACTCAAAGCGAAAATATACTTTGTGTTTATCATAATACCAAAAATGACGTTTTATGAAGCAAATGAAAACATGGGCTTAAGCTCAGAATAAGGCAGTGGCTGGGATCTCTGTAATAAGGGAACCAGACCTGGTAAATTTAGTAATCATCATGCCGCACAGTGCTGTTACTGTTGAGTTGTATAAATAAGGACCAAAATGTGCAGTAGTTTTATACTGAAATCTCTGAAAGTGATCAGTGCTGGTTAGATTTTAAAGCGTTGTTGTTGTGGGCTAACAATAAGGGGGGGGGGCTTGCTAGATCATACAGGATGTTGGCAGGGCGAAGTCTGTACGCATGAAGATTCATGCCAGTGTAGAGTAGTTAAGAGCCAAAACAGACCATATGTATGCCTGCATGTGACCTTTGACCCTCATCAGCCAGGCTCACAACCACCAAACTGTTTGCATTGGCCAGTCTCATTGTCCTCTTACTGTATAACAATGTTCACGCAATGCCAGACATGAAATAGAAAGCCACTGGACTCAGAGAGCAGAGTGGATAAGCACTCCTACAGATTCTCATAATATCTAGCTAAAAGCCTAGTTCTTCTTCACCTCACTGCCTACCTGTACTAGTGGCTGTACAATTAGCAATAACAATCCCTCACATAATGTGTGTGTGTGTGTTCTAATGTTAAGTCTTTGCTCTTTTCCTCACAGTCCCAATATCTGGGCTTTGTCTTTGCTTCACATTTTACATGTAGGTGTTGAGCTGTTAACTTTACTTAGACAAACAGAAAAATAAATGTATTTCTCAACCACAAACATTACAAGAAACCAGTATGCAAAAGGGGTGGTCTGAACCATAGTGCCTTGACATTTCATAGCAGTCATGGTAGGATGACCATGTAAGGAAAATGGAAAAGACATAAGATGAAAAGATGTGTGTATAAAGGTAGACCACAGCCTTTGAAAATCTATTTCACAGTACACATTAAAGCTGAGGTGCAAGCATTTAGCCCAATTAACCTTTTCAACAGCAGCCAATTTTAAAATGGTAGTGAGTGACAGGCAGAAAATAATAAATGAATATGATCAAAAATAAATGTGACAGAGGCTTTGTAATGGGCTGGAGCACATCTTTGATGAGAGCATTAGCTAACATTGCCATATTGGTATTATTCCCTGTGTTCTGGAGCCACGCCAAGTTGAAGATAGTCTAATGGGACTGAGGGTGTTGAGTGGTTTGTTGGAATGATCAACATTCTTTGCTTTTTGTTGAATATCAACAATATGAATGCATGGTCTGATGGAAAGAGCAGTGCCCTTGACCCATACTCAGCATAATAATACTTATCAGCATGAAGAACTGTTTATTTAAATTCAAAAATCCATTCAAACAGGGTTACTTTTTGAAGTGTAATGACCTGTTC
>NW_023339674.1:23853431-23860229 GCF_004916995.1 Morone saxatilis | reverse complement strand
AACAACATATCTGCCGACTCGCTTATGTTAGCTTGCCACACTACAGACGAGCAGGGCAATGTACAACCTCATCCAGCATCAACTGTTCGGCACACTCAGCTTCAGCAGGCCCTTTGCCAGAAGCCCGTAAAAAATGCCATCACCGATAAGATAGCAAGATTTAAGGATATGTGGCCAGTTGGTGTGGTAAGAGCGAATGTCTTATCCTTTAACATAATCTCTCCGTTATGTTTTCCTGTGTGGTGTCATAGAGTTGTATTATGTGTTTTGAGATTATTTGTTGTTTCAAATTTAATCCCAGATCAAAAAACATTCAAAGGTCTTGAATGTTGTCTTCTGAGTTTGTAGTGTTAAATGTATGTGTCTTTGTCTCTTGTCCTAATTTATGTCTTTTCTGTGATGTTGCAAATGGAGCTGCTGTGCAAGATAAATTTTAGACTTAATCTAACAATGAAGTATTATCAGTTAACATAATTTTGTGAAAAAGAAGTGACAGGCCTATTCCTCAAAAATGTTTCCTGGACTGTCTGAGGTTGGGATGATCCACCTCAGCTTGGCATTACCTACGAACAAGACTATCCAGCAGCTGGCTGTTGGCCAGTCTGGACTTGATGTCATGCTGGATCACATGTGGGAAGTGTGTGTGCTCTATTCAGATAGATGTAATTGAGCAGATGGAGGAAAAAGACAATTCAATTCAGATCAGTGTTCTAAGCTTTTGAATTTTACCAAAAAAACAAACAACTTACATACTCAACATTTGTTTGGTTATCAATGTGTTTATGTGTACAGTATGTGTGTGTATATTGCTCAGTTTATATATTCCACTCTTTTGTTATGAACCCTACTTTTTAAATCCTTTGCCTTAGTCCACAGTGACTGAGTAGTCACGTCAAGCCGACTTTTTTCAAATATATAAACTTTCCTTTTATAAGGTCAACATTCATGGTTGTTTGGCTCCATAATCTACCATAAAGCCAAAGCCAAAGTCCACTTCTGAAAATGGCTCATTATGATTTTGATCAATCTTGTGCTCTCGGTGAGACAGACGTAGGAAATGCCATCAGAAAATTGCATTTCCCAATGACATTAGGCGCCCAGTTGACCATCCAATTCCATGTGTTTCTATTGAGATGTTAAGATCTGATATCATTTGGGTCAGAAAACCTGCTTTTTTCTCTAAGTGAGGCAATTAAATTTCCTTGATGGTCTCTGAGAGCACTTAGCTTAAGAGAATACACTTTTAAATCAAAAAGCTTTCAATCATCTCAAATCATATTTGAGAGAAATCTGCCCCCGAGTGTAGTGTCACATGCAATGCTATTGAGCATGTGACAGACTTGTGCTGAGATAGGCGATGTTGGGAAAGGTTATTGTGCATGTCTCTGTGGGCTGTGCATTGGCTGCGACATGTTTGTCAGCCTTACAATGGAACTTCATATCAACGACAGGACAGGATAAGAGAGGCTAACCTTAACTGAGAAGAGCTCAGCCATATTGAGATGGACCGTATCAAAGACAATAAAAGAAATATTGATGGACTGCTGAATTTATTACACTTTCTCTTTCACACAGCTGTAAACAATCACTTTACAAATGTGTTGAAATTAGCTTTAAAAATGTTAACGCCACCTACACCTGCCATGTTTATTGTCCATAAAGATTTGAATTATTATAAGCAACTGAATACCTAAATGTAAAATGTAATTACTACGGAATACTTAATGTTTAAATTAAAATAAAACTGAAATATTCTACAAATAGTCAATAGACTCAGTAGTTAACAATAATGTTCTTGTATTGGATAGCTAGTGAGCCCTAGTAGTGTAGTACAGTACTATAAAGAAAAATGGACACAAACTTATTCAATATTGTGTGCTTAAATATTTTATCTGAATTTATGAACCCGATTGACTATTGAAAATTTCCGAGAGGAATTCAGACCACATAAATTAAGGGAGATGATTTTTAAATTAAAATAATTCAGTATTATAAATTCAGTGCCATTTAAATTTCAACATTAAGTATTCAGTAGTCATTAAGTTCCACAGTTAGGTAGTTACTTGCTTAAAAGATTCAGATCTTTATGGACATACCTCTACCTTACACTTCTATAATATACAACAAACTGATGATCTTTGTGTGACAGTGTTAAACGTTATAATAAATAAGGTGACATATGAACAGTTTTAGGTAGTAAATTTGAAAAAATAAGCAAGATGACCATCTGGCAAATCTGAAATCCCTCTAACTACCTGCTCACTGGTTTACCATCATGCTCTATTTTACGACAGCTAATTAGGCAAGTTTTATAACCAGGTTTACTTAACTCTGTCATGCAAGGATAAATTACCATTTTGCACTTCTCACTTAATCATTTTAATTACCACAGGCAATTTATCAGGCTGTCTTCGGGGTATGAATAATTGGAAAGATTATTAGAAGAGAGTATAAACTCTATGTATCAGGATATACAGTATATGGAAGAATATATGGTATATTTTCAGGAGACTCTATAGGACATATGGTATATGAGTTTATTCTACAATATACATTAATATACACATACAACCCCACATATTATAGTCCATTAACCTCCTAGTCACATGTGTTAGATGCAACCATTTTACAGTTATTCACAGTCCGTCCTTGCTTACAGAGGTCCTCAGCAGCAGCAGACAGAAGGCTCGCTGTTACGCAGGTTTACACATTAATGCTTGTGTGCATCGGGAGTGTGTTTGGGAGGGGCTGGCCCTTTGCTGACTTTGTCCTGACATTCATTCCCACACTATATCAGGAGCGAAAGAGGGATGCATCACACGCCCCCTCCACATAGATCAAAGAGGGGTGCGCCACACTGCTGTGGGCTTACTTGAGAGACTACCAACATGAAAATACCACATCCCAGTCCTCAGTGGGGGGCCGGTCTGTAATTGTGTCTTGTCAGACCTCCAAAGTCCCTCTCACAGCTTCGTACCTGACATTTTCCTCCAATGAATTTATTTTTCATTCTTTGGTATTTTGGCAGCGGTGCCACTTGTGACCAAATTTAGCTCTTTTCTCCCACCATGTATACTGCGAGCCAATGATAAAAGTGTGTGGAAAAAAAATTGCACTTTGTATGAAAAAAGAAAAAGAAAACGAGTTACCCCCATCAAGAAAAGGTCACATCGAGCAACTGATGAACAGGCAAATGCACCACTGTTGTATCAGTTTGTGATTCATTGTTTTCTACGTGCCTCCCTGTAAAACATTCTGCTAGAATAGAAATTGCCACAGAATTCCGAGGACTTCACTGTGAAAGAGAAAATCCGTATCAGTGATCCATATACAGAATCAGACTTTCCGTGAAGCAATTTTGTGTTATCAACGAAAACCAAGAAGGACATGTATGTAACATTGATTTTACACTAAAAGTCTCTTCTGCAGATGTTCGCATCAAATGCATCAAATTGCATAAAATGCAACAGTTATATGATGATATGATGAAACTCTTTTCCTACAACAAATATCCTGAGCTCTAACCACCATAATTACTATAATATATAAGGCTCACTGTTGTTGGTTTTACGACATTTCACCAAGAAATACATGGAATGTCTTAGCAGTGGATTAGATTAAACTGTTTTTCTCCCAAAATTTAGGCCATGACACATCCAAATGTTCATGCTTTAAGAAGGCGCAGTCAATCAATTGTGTTTCTATTTTTGGTAAAATAAAGAAACCTATATATTCATATTCACATCTTCTAATATGTTGTTGTTTTTCTAGCTGGTGGTGTTGTTATTTTGTTCCTTTATGTGTGTGTATGTACCCCTTTGACCCTGTGTTCAGTAAAAAGCGCTGCCGCCATTGTATATAAAGTTGATGGAAAGACGTGAGTGGACACAAATTGCCAAGGGCAGCATGAATTGAGGTGTAGACACATTCAGAAAATGTTTCCATTAGAGCAAAAAAAAAAAATTTGTTTCCCAAGGCTTTAATACACAAATCTGAATGAACATACATGGATAATAAAAAAATGAGAAGGCTCTGGAGGAAAATTAGAAAAAAGAACCAGAGTTTCTGGTAGGTTTTGCAGTCAGTCACAGCCAGTGGCTGAGTTGTCGGTGCGTTGGTTGGTAACTGACTTACAGCTAACGTCTGTACAGTTGGCACAATGGCCGTTAGACAAAAATTAACTGAGGCTGAGACTGCAAAAACCATGCAGCTGCAGAAATTGTGAAAAAATTCACTTTGTTTTATGTTGGAACTGACCTTTATTGATGGCAGAGCTGGAAAGCCAGTGGCGAGAGACTGACTTCACGGGTACACTGACTTGCAGATATTTATTTTATCTTTTATTTTGTTCTATTTCTTATTTTATTGTATTCATTCAATATATCATTTTTCCCGTTCTCTGCCAGGTTAGAATGCCCAATTCCCTCTATGCTTTTGTCCTGGGGAGGGTGTGGACAGACTGCTACTTTCATGGTACAAGATGTTACTAGCTGCTGCTTCTCACCTGCCAGTAATGAGCTCTGTCAGGACGGTGTAACAGACAGGGTTCATGCTTTCCTCTCCGTTCTACCCTCCACTTTGCTGCTGCGCTGACTGGCCGTGGAGAGCCTCAACTTCAACTTCAACTTTAGTCCCTGAGGGGAAATTAACACATAGAACACACACAGATGTAGACACACAAACTCAGGTATAAAACATAAAATATCTTAATGAACACCATCATCAGCCCCCAGTTGTTAAATGGGAAACTAGTCAGCATTTGACAGTTTCAGCTTGAGGAATAAAATAATTATTTCTCTTCTGGCGATGGCCAATCACCAGTAGCCAATATATTCATCCAATCACAAATCCAACAACAACTTCTCCTTTTCTTAGTAAGCTTGGCATAATTGCTAAATTTTGTCAGTCTCATCTCTATCCATTTTTACAGCAACAAAAATACATAAACATAAACAGAAAATGCACATCACTGACAGTCTCAACTCAAACCCACACTGTAGATAATCTTATATTGTTCAATACTACACCTCTGACTTACTGTAGTGCTCCTTGAAATCTCCCCGTACTAACATCCTCAGTATGTTACTGAGAGGACTGAAGATTAGCATATGACATGACAGATTACATTAAATCACGTCTGCGCCTTACTTTATGACATTAGCCTCTTAGCCCAGGCATACAGATGCATGCAAATGCTCCCCCAAACCCTCTTATTTAAATCTGCTGCATGACATGGCACCTTTGATATGATTATTAGTCATCTAAGCGACTTGACTTCACCCTCATCAGATAGGAGATGTCAGCGAAGGTGAAAAATGATGGCCACTTTGAACATGAACCTTGACAAGCTGCGATGAGACGCTAAAAAGCAGACGACTGGAAATGTTATTTAACAAAGGGTGTATACATGGAGAGATTCTTCTTACTCTGCCATACTCACAGAATTTACTCGTAAAATGTTTTAAAAATTGGACAAAAAGTCTCACCGTCTTCTCAAATCTAAAAGAAGGAAGTTGTGGAGAATGTGGTTGTTCTTTTCCTGCTGTCCAACTCATAAGTAACAGAAGTCAGTCTGTCTCAGTCATAACTGCTGCCCAGATGGCTCTCCAATCTGCCCCGTGTAAAGAGTGAATCATCATAATCACACATAATCTGCTGTTTAACACATGCCTTTTGCTTCAATTTTTAAAATTATACACTACAGTTATACATAAATCAAGCTCTTCCTTTTTTAGACCTGCAAGTGACACGGAGATTGTGAGTTATCACGCTGTCTGAAAGAATTCAGCAATCTTGATATTTCAACCTCATTCTGATTGTCAGTCACATCCAGTGTTTGCATATAGTGATACCCACAGCTTCCTACTCTTTGGGGAGGTAGGGATTGTAGATACTTCTCTCCAATTATTCCCAGTGTCATCGGAGAAGCCCCCAACACCACTCGAGTGTCTTGTCTGTGCTCTCTGGTCTTTAATCTTAATTATAAAGCTATCATTACAGCATGAACCCTGGGCTGCCAACAGTGGAGCCCTGGGCTCATCTGCTCTGAATCAATCAAACTAAGTTCTGCACTGGAGGACTTTTTCTATTTTTTCAATCAGGTCATTTTGATTCTCCCTTATCTCATTTTCATAATTATGCTTGTCCCCTCTCTAATGGAGTGAAAATTCTCTACCTCCCGAAGCTTTACACGGTCAAGTCTGAATATTTAAACTGTGTTTCAACCTTGAACATCTGACCTTGCTTTATAACTTTGAGACAACAACTGTTTTTATTTTTTGGTAGCAGGCAGAGCTTCAGTGAATAATCCAAAAGATCAGAATTTGTTCCCTGCAGTGCTTGTTAATAGAGCCTTGTTAATAGTGGAGGATGAGACAAGAACAAAATAACTTCAGCAGTTTATTGTTTATGAGAAAGTGTTAGATATGGAGTTATGTGTCTGTGAAACGCCCTCATTCACACTCAAATTGTCAGCTTCTGCTGTAAATCAAGGCAGTAAAATTGGATGACAGAGAGAAAGTTGGCAGCAGCCAATGACAAATTCTCCCTATCTCAAACGCAGCTGACATGTTAAAGCTGTGATCAAGTGGAATGATCAAAGACGTTCAGTACTCCATTGACAAGTATAGTATGTGTGTGTGTGCGGGGGGGGCGGGGTGATACTAGTGTTAGGAGGTTTATTTAAAGTCAGAGTAAAATTAAAATGAATTTTTGTTAAGAAATATGTATTTGTATAAGCAGTTTCAGTTTTATACATTTTTAAGAAGGGAATTGACCAACGGGGGGGGGGGGGGGGGG